>NW_027270919.1:1382500-1982500 GCF_040938485.1 Diadema antillarum | reverse complement strand
AGTGGTTCATGGCTGGCATTGAGTTGTATAAATCTCTCGCTTGGCAAACTAAAGTGTCAGATCAAAAGAGTGTTTCCTGATGCTTATTATATTTTCCTGATCTGATGAAGACTTCCAGGCTTATCCCATATCCTTTCAAGTCCTCTTCAAGCTTAGACCTCTGCCTACATTGTTGCAAACAATTGGAGGACAGTGACTATCTCACACTGTTGTTTATTACCACGTCATAGAAAACTCTATTTTGACCCGAAAGAAGTTACCACTGGCTTCCGTTAAAAACCGATTTGAAGTCACTGCCAAATTATCAGAAATCAATTTGTGTTTGATTTCTCAATTTTACTGTTGCAATTTTCACACTTTTACACTTTTTACAAACAGGAAATTCACAGTTAACAGCAATATGGTCCACCGATTTCCATTAGTAGTTTACATTACAGTAATTAGTAAGCAATAAATACACAAGAAGCAGTGGTATTTATAATGTCTAAAGAGATTACTATACTAAAGATCGGAATAAGAGCAGAATGGTTGTTGGGGTTTTTCAAGGATTTCGAAACATGTTTGTATTTTATTCCTTCGAATTACAATTCACTATTTTTGTTTCTCCCTCTTCGATTTTTTTTTAGCCGTTGGATGCATTTTTCAGTTATGATAAATCTTCAATTATGTCACTTAAAGTGAAAAAAATGTCAAGGGTATCATTATGTGAAAAAAAATTATTGTGAATTCATACATTGCGGTGGAGAGACGACTTTCATGCAACTACATACGAAAAAGATTTTGAGTTGGAGAGTGAAAATCACTTCACAGAACACAGACATGATCATTGGTTTTGACGGGTTTTCCGCAACATACATCGGATGGTTCGATTTGTCCTGTTCTTTTGTATTTGACAGTGGGGGCAAGAGACATTACCCTTCTAAAGAGGTCTAGAACCAGGTTTGGGATACACATTTCCGGAGAACAGTTAGAACATAAATAATTGATGAGACTAAAACTAGCAAACTGGCGTGTCATCTGACAGGAAGATTCCCAGTGTTTTACTATTTACGACTTTTTTCTCCTCCTTCATTTTTTTTTCTCTCTTTTCTTTATCGCAATCCAACAAACCTGGTTCGAATAGAATATTGCTAAATGTGTCTACAAAGCGATGGCTTATTGTCAGCAGCGTGAGGTAAGCTTCAAGCGCATCTCAGACCACTTCGTTGGTCGTCATTGGAATCCTCGTGAAAGGAGTCTGCTATGCCATCGCTTAAACCTATGAAATTTACATGGATTACAAACTTTAATCCTTATACCATACATTGTCCCTCTCTGGTTGGACTTAACATACGGTCAGTTCTGCACCTAGATGGTGACGATCGACGTGATCTAAATGTCTAGCTAGTCTCCCCCTCTCTCTCATCTCTCTCTCTCTCTCTCTCTCTCTCTTGCGTTCTGCAGTATGCTGGAATACTAAAAGAAGAGAAAGCTGTTCTCAAAGCAAATTGAAATACTTTCGATGTTTGACGTAAGCTTAGGATGTGAGCACCTTTTGTTTCCAAATGGGGAGGCCATGAACTACTTCCGTTCTTTCAGCACCACAAGCGACAGTTTTGAAGATATCGCGAAGGCTCTGGTATGTTCTTCAGATCACACTTAAGAATGCGGACGAATGTTTTCCCAAAGTGAGGATGCTTTAGAGCATAAATGATAGGATTGAGGCAGGAGTTGCAAAGGAACAGCACGGCCATCCAAGGGATCACCGGCTCGCTGGCGGGTATGACGATGGCTACAGCCGCGGGCATCACGCACACCGTGTAGACGCACACCACCATGAACAAGTTGAGCGTTATCCTAATTTGCTTTCTGTACACTCTCTTGATCTTCTCGCAAGCGATCCGCTCCAACGTCACAGCCTTCCTCCTGGGAGGGGACTTTTTGGATATCCGCAAAGGGCTCCCTGGTGTGTATTCCAATGTCTGATCACAATCCGTTGGAAGGAATCGCTTGGTGCTAGGATGGGCTGGAAGAGAAGAAAGAAGAGACGGAGGAGCTCGAAGAGATGACGCGGAAGGGTGGTGGGTCAGGAGTTGGGAGGGGGCTGGAAATAACTCGTGTTTACGGCACGGCAGGGATGCAACGGAAATATCTTCTTCGGAGGCTGTGTAGGTGTTGATCTCTGACTGCACTATGGAAATAGATTTGGCAGATGCACACATTCGCCTCATCATGACGCGGCTGTTGCGTCGCGCGGTTCTGAGGATCAGCGAGTAGCAGACGACAATGATGATGAAGGCAGGAAACTGAACGAGCAGTCCCGCCGTTAAACTGAGTGTGTCGGAATGCAAATTGCCAGTGTCCTGTACGCACACCCTGTATTCATGCGAATAACCAAGAGAACCAAACCCTACAGGTACTAGAACGACTATCAACACAATGGGGTATAACCACGAACTGATGATCATAATCCCAAGGCTTTGTTTCTTGAAGACATTGGTTAGCGACGAATGAGAGTTCAAGCTGCCGTTAATTATGTGATAGCGATTAATGGCAATGAGGGCCATAGTTACGACGCTGCAACCCAGGGTTGTCAGCGTGGCTGCAGCAACCAGCTGGCAAAGAACTGGAGGGATGTTACAGCTGTCCTGGCGGAGCAGGGTTGCTGTGTGAACAGGAAGAAGCAAGCATGTGAAGAGATCAGCGACAGCAAGGTTCACAACAAAAACGTTGGTAGTGTCCTGAAGTCTGCGTGATAGGGCTACTGCGAGAATGACGAGTGTGTTGCCGAAAATTCCAACTGAGAAGATGATGCAAATTAGTGTTGCCAAGGTAACCCTGATTGAGAGGTCATCTAGAGGATATTTGGCAAGTCCTGTGGAGTCATTCGCATGACATTCATTCATTGTCATATTATCAAATGTTCTTTCGATGAACGGTGTTAGATTTTGTCCAGATTCTGTTGACGATGGGAGGAGTGTGGATGAATTGTCGCTAAACAATGTATTTGCAATATCGTCCAATTTTCTGGTATGCTCTGTAGACCCTTGAAACATCTTCCCCTGCGCTGGGATTCACTTGTGGGGAAGCGCCTTGTCACAGACCATCAGGTTTTCTTCCTGCAGCAGAAAAGCAGAAAAGCGATACAACGTTACTTCAGACCGGCCCGAAATAGTCTGACACGTGTGCTGTATTGAATTAATTCGTCACTGAATGTCAAAATGTGAATATACTTTAATATTGTTTATGTGTACTAAGACCAATAGGCTAATTGATGAGCGAAAGATTTGGTGTCCATAATGCCAGCAAATGTAGACCTAGATATTCCGAGATATGTCGATAATTGCGTCAAAGTTCTTTGCATACATCGATGTTTAGCGTGGTTCGGTGACACAAGGGCATGCACAACCAGGTTTGATTATTCTTAGGCTTAGTAACATTGAGAAATGTTTTTCGTATGTTCTCCCTAAACTATCTGACTCTAGTACATCGGTCATATTAATCATAGATATGAAAGGTGGGTTGATGAGAAATTCAGCCAAGCCTTTGAAAATCATAATCTTAAACACGTCATTGATGGTTGCAGAATAATGGCAAAGGTTTATGTAATAATTTTGTCCTTTTAATGTAAGGTACATAAAAAAGTATAAAGCTAAGCACATGCACTGTTATGCATCATTTTTATTTGTTCGTTTGCTTGTTTTCTTGTGGTCAAGTAAATGCGAACATTATGATTGAGTGTAAACTTAACAATGTAGAAGGTTTGATCTACCAAATACCCGCGATACACCAAAAGTAGCATACCAGCCGCCGTGTCAAGAATCGAGACAGGATACTTTTAATACTCACGATTAATTCTTTAATGATGGTCTTTCCCTTAGTTCTGATCTTGTCCACCGTCGTGTTTTCATACCATACCCTGGGGTAAAATGCAAATTTATATCTAAGAAGAGTCGCTTTTATAAATGCCTCCCATTTCACATCAATGTCGAGTGTGGCGGTGACACAGTGTGACTCACGGGTTATGCTTGGCCGGTGCTGAGGGCGCAACCAACAATTTTGGAGAAAAGGAGTGAGGCGAAATTGTGGAACGTTTTCCTCGCTTTGTGAAATGGCGTATGCTCTTGATGTCACTTGTGCAGGGAAGATGTAACTTTAGAAATGCTGGAAAGCAGAAAGATAAGAAATCTGCATAGATCCAGACGTAACACTGATTTGCAAACCCGAATCTTTTCTTTGCATCGTATTTTCGATATAAAATTTAGTGTACGTGGTCTTTTTTTTCGTTCTTTTTTCCTAAAGAGGGGGGGGGGGGAGGGAGGGGTTGTAGAGACCAATACAGCTTAACTCTGGTGACCATTTCCTTGTTGGTGTTGAGCATAATGTATATTTAAGTGATGACTGTGAGCACCAATACTACCATAATGGACATTGATATATATGATGCTACTGCAAATAAAGGATATGAGGTGAAAGACACAATAACTATGACAGGCACTGGCGTTCAAATTGCATTACTGTCTGCTTTGACACGTATACGATGTTCGGCAACCCAGGGGCGTAGTTGTCCCCTGCATCCCCACTGGCCCCGTTTGGTTGGCGGTAGACAGTGTGTAATGGTTCGTCCAGAGCAGTGGTCGTGAATGTTAGCATTCGAGGCGCGACAAGTGATTCGTCTTTCAACTTGAGCGAGCATATTTATCACCTTTTGAGGATGCGAGGTCACCTGTTACAATGCCGAAAATTACAATGGGACTTTTAAAGTTAGCCGTGAACACTTTGTGGTCAGTGGCAGTGAAAAATCTTGCGGTCTTTTAAAAACGTGCCTGACATCCGGGCCAAGATCATCATTTTATTCATATGATTATCATCTCTTCGCCAGCTGATATCATCATTCAAAAAGCACAAAGACAGAACGACACTCGTCACGGTACATTGCTAAAAACAAAGAAGACTTCTTGCAGTCTTGCGTAAAAGACTTTTCATGCAAGAAAGCTACTTTGTGATACAATTGAAAGTGGGCGTAAAAAGACTTCTTTTGGTATATTTAGCATGTTAATGAGATTACGTCATGACTAAATTAGATTCAATCAATCTTCATAATAACTAGCTTACTTGACTACCTACATGCACGCAGACAGTGCTACACACATAAATGTATATAAATATTTATAATATGTATAATCATTTCACTCTCTAAAAATATCGAGTGAAAATATTCACTCTTGAAGGAGTGAATAACATTTTTCTGCTATCCACTCCTTCAAGAAAATTAGACAGAAATGACTGAGATAGCTGCGTAGATGCCATCAGAAAACTAGGCGGCTAACTTCAAATGCTGCGAATGAACCTGCTCGACGTGTTTCTGACAGCATGTTTGAACAGAAACGGGCATGAACGAACACGACACCAATGTTCAAAGGTGACGATTTTCAACTTCAAGGTATGCATACAATTTTATTGAAAATGTAGTAATGCCATTAAAAGAAATGTTTTAATAGTCTGCCCCAATTCGCATCCGCAGAATGCAGGTAAAATTTCGTATCTACGCTGTCTGGCATATTACTTCATTACGTCACCTGTTCTGATAAGCAAATTGTATTCAATATCGATTTGTAATCACGTTACTTTAAACTACCTGAATTCATCTAGCGGGCTGCCATCATATGACCATGGTATATAGTTGCGTGTAAACTATTAATAGATGAATGAATAGAATAGTGCCATTTACCTATTTGTTTTATGTTCTGATGTTTTAATCTTTTTAGAGAGAGAGAAAGGGCGGGTTTCATTTTGTGTCCTCTCTTGACAATTCTTTGTTCCTTCCTACTTAACTCCCTTTGTTTCTTTGTATAGTGCTATGGGTGCTGAAATGATAGGATCCTCGCGACTTAGCCCCTTGAAGACCGTAACTAGAGACATTGCACACATAGAGGTATTGACAGGGTTAATGTCTTCACTTGAAACTCCCATGATTAATCATGACTGTATACCGCTAAAAACGACGTTTCTTCATGTGTGTCAGAGTAAATAGAACATCAGCCTCTGGGTGTGTGCGGAAACTTTCTGAACTCATGTGCGTCCTACCGGAGCCCACAATGACTATACACTATGCGAGACAACCCACAAAATTGTTTGATTTTGCTGCAATTTCACGTCTTTTGTTCATTTCTGACAAGCTTATTCAAGCGTATTCATGGAAAGAGTCAAAGGTGAACACGTGGAAAGGAAGCATAGTCAGTATCATTTCAGAATATTTTTATTTCGCACGTAAGAACTTTGAATGGTGCGTGGAAACGTGACTGTTGATTCCAATATCAGGAACACTATCCCTGCAGGAACCGGACAAGTGACTTGATTAGCACATAGGCTCTACTCGTTTTCAAACTGTTGGATTACATGTGTAAATTCCTGAATTGTACAAATAGTATGAAGTTTGATAAGAATTCTATTAGTAACACTAAAATGTATGTTATGTCGAAGATGTTCCCACTCAGCATCTCATTACACGCAATGATACTCTCGGATTTGGACTTTTCCTTTCCAACACTGTAAAGAAGTCAAAACTATGATCTCTATGCTGATGTTCTGGCTGATTGTTTGACAGAATGAGATGTCTGAAGGTTGCTCCGTATCGCGTGTATTGTGAACGGCACTGATTGTGTAGGCCCCTATACAATCTTGTTGGTGTATGATTGAAATGACCAGTGAGTTTGTCTGCATTTGCGTCCAATATTGGTATTGCTGGTCTGTTTAGAGTCTCTCATCTTTGAAAGGATGGAATTTGTCCCTGGCGCGGGTCTTTATAGTCAACTGGGACTGCTCAGAATTTCATCCTACTTTGAATTTCATCATGTGACTTCACTGCCTTAAACACATGGGAAATGCTAATCTCCAGAGACTTTAACGAGTGCTACGTCCTAGAATTTGTGATACCCATCTAAAAGCGCCAATAAGTACTTTTGTTTATTACTATAACTGAAATATTTATCGCCATCATTACAGTCATCAGTTGTTAACATCTTATAGGAACTTCGTCCTCAGAAGACATCCGGAAATGGTAGATGAACGCTTCATTTAAAAGCTGTGCAATTACTCTTCAAGTAATTTTTTATGCCACTAGATAATCATGTTATCTTTAACTTTTTTAATATCCTGAGAAGGGTATTTACCGGAAGTTATATATCTTCGATAATCATAACGTTCGTTTGATTTATTCATTTTGTCCGCTGTTGGAGACCACTGGTAAGGCCATACGTTTTCACTGCATTGAGGTTATTTAAATGTAAATGGTGCTCTAAATTCATGTATATACATTCAACCAAAAAAGTAAGTTCCCCCCTAGCATTTTTGGATATATCTCAAAAGTATTGTACCGATTTTCATAATTCAAACGGGAATGGATAGGGAATTTCATTATTCATTAAAAAAAAAGTTGCACTTAAGGTTATATGAAGCACATTGTGTACATTTCCTATGCAAGTTAGCAAATGACCTTCTTTTAATTGTTATGTGATTCTCAGGAATTTCTTCAGGTACAATGTGCTTCCGTATTAACCAGATGTTAGGCATACTTTTTAAACAATAGGCCTTTTCAGTATGAAAATGTTGGTCGAAGCCATGTGCTTTTTAATTCCAATTTGGGTTGATCACATTAATGTGCTTATGGCCATTTTGCATCATGCCGCGTCTGCAAATTTTTGAAAGAGGGAGAGCTACAGCTTTCCTTGAAGCTGGGGTTCCGGTTAAGGAGGTGGCCAGGAGACTAGGGGTTTCGCCCAATGCCTCAAGGAACCTTAGAGCAAAGTTTCAGGAAACTGGAGAGGTCAAAGCTCTGCCAAGAAGCGGCCGACCAAGGGTGACATCTGTAAGGCAAGATATGCCCATAATCAATAAGGCTAAAGTACAACTTTTTTTTCCATACATTTTGACATAAAATGCATTTTTTCACACCAATAACGATATCTGGTGGCAATTTATTATGCCGTTCATGTTATGAATAATAAAATTCCCTATCCATTCCCGTTTGAATTATGAAAATCGGTAAATTCGGTAAAATACTTACTGAGATATATCCAAAAATGCTAGGGGAGGGAACTTACTTTTTTGGTTGAGTATATAATATATAGACTAGTATATATATATATATATATATATATATATATATGTATATATTTCCTTAACTGAAAATTGATAACTGTTCCAAGTCCAATGAGCATTCGGTAAGTATCGTGCGACAAGCAGAACCACTTCTCCACTTAAGCGGAACTTAAGATTAATGACTCATCTTGCAAGTATAAATAGGCCAATATTTTATTCTGATGAATCACATCATGACAAATGTCAGTAGTTGTGCCTCTTGTGGTAATCTGAAATCGGAAACTCTTAAAATTAAGAAGAAAAACCACAGAAAAACCACCACGTTCTACTTCCAGGTCACGTTTCAGCACTGTAGGATGTCATTGTCTTCAGCAATTTCAAGCGAAGAAACTGAATGGAGTCTTTAAGGCCCGAATTCACGGAATATTTCGTCGACAAACTGACAGTTTCGTTAACGAAATTATCATTTCGTTAACGAAATGTTCATTTAGTTACAAAATGTTGTCATTTCGTTACAAAATCATAATTTCATCGACGAAATGACTGATTTTGTAACGAAATATTCCGTGCGACACTTGGCGCTCCATGGTCATGATGGTTTTTGTCCATGGTTTAAACCATGAGTTCATTTGGGCCTAGTGTTGTGTGTGTGTGTGTGTGTGTGTGTGTAATTATCAAACGATATTTTGATATAGTGATTCATGATATTATATTGATGTAATTGTTTCATTCGGAAACAGGCTAAAATATTGGGCTTTGCCCTCCTGCCTGTCTCCTCACACTTTCCAATTATTTCAGTGGTTCCCACAACCCATGAATGTTGTTATAATTCTCATGCCTTTATATATGTTTTATTGTTGTATTGTCTGTTTTTGTTATCTGTTTTAACGGAAGTGTTAGATAAACCCCAACTCAACTAAAAAAAAAAATAAACACTGTCGTTTCTTTCATCCCTTCAAGGTACAAGGCATCATTCATTCTTTTATCTCATATGAATATGAATAGATCCACTCCTGAATCTGAATGAATGGCTCCACTCGTTGAAAGAACACTCCTCGAATAAAACTCACACTACACTTCATTCATTCAATCAAGCATTTTACACTGCCGCAATCATACATATCTTTTCCAAATATTGTAGTCAGTTTTCCTGATAAGAGTTTGGGCTTTTATTTCAGTACGATTTGAAGTCAACAAGCCGTGTCACTGCAAGAACGGGCACCTATCATTCTTCTACAATATCAAAGCATGTTTTTGACGTGTTGTTTTTTTTTCATAACTTTGATCACTGACATTGTCAAATCTTAGTATGCCCAATAAACTGAGCGAAGAGGATGAGCTCTACGCCACAAACGACATGAACGAAAGGAGACAGACTAAACAACAGACAGACAGACAGACAGATAAACAAACAGATAGCTGGCATCATAGGCGTACCCAGGATTTTTTAGAGGGGGGTGTTCAGTGGCGTACCGTGGGTCAAGACATTGGGGGGGGGGGGCGCACCTCATGGAAGCAACATCAGAATTGCATAACTGTACAATTAAATGCGAGCAAGTGGAGCGAGCGAGCTTGAAAATTTTGACATTTTACAGTCCCCAAACTGCCGTTTGTAGCTATATATAATAAAATATGTATATATTATATGTATTTGCTTTGGAAATTAAGGGGGTTGCACCGGGTGCAACTGCTGGCAGTTGCTGGCAGTAACATCAGGAGAATGGCATAACGATTAAATGCGAGCGAGCGAAGCGAGCGAGCTTGAAAATTTTGACATTTTAAGTCCCAAAACTGCCGTTTGTAGCTATATTTTTTCGCTTTAGAAATTAAGGGGAGGGGGCGCACTGCTGGTAATTACTGACAGCAACATCAGGAGAATTGCATAACGATTAAATGCGAGCGAGCGAAGCGAGCGAGCTTGAAAATTTTGACATTTTACAGTCCCAAAACTGCCGTTTGTAGCTATATTTTTTCGCCTTAGAAATTAAGGGGAGGGGGCGCACCGGGCGCAACTGCTGGCAATTACTGACAGCAACATCAGGAGAATTGCATAACGATAAAATGCGAGCGAGCAAAGCGAGCGAGCTTGAAAATTTTGACATTTTACAGTCCCCAAACTGCCGTTTGTAGCTATATTTTTTCGCTTTAGAAATTAAGGGGAGGGTGCGCACCGGGCGCAACTGCTGGCAATTACTGACAGCAACATCAGGAGAATTGCATAACGATTAAATGCGAGCGAGCGAAGCAAGCGAGCTTGAAAATTTTGACATTTTACAGTCCTCAAACTGCCGTTTGTAGCTATATTTTTTCGCTTTAGAAATTAAGGGGAGGGGGCGCACCGGGCTCAACTGCTAGCAATTACTGACAGTAACATCATTAGAATTGCATAACGATTAAATGCGAGCGAGCGAAGCAAGCGAGCTTGAAAATTTTGACATTTTAAAGTCCCAAAACTGCCGTTTGTAGCTATATTTTTTTTTTCGCTTTGGAAATTAAGGGGAGGGGGGCGCACCGGGCGCAACTGCTGGCAATTACTGACAGCAACATCAGGAGAATTGCATAACGATTAAATGCGAGCGAGCAAAGCGAGCGAGCTTGAAAATTTTGACATTTTACAGTCCCCAAACTGCCGTTTGTAGCTATATTTTTTCGCTTTAGAAATTAAGGGGAGGGTGCGCACCGGGCGCAACTACTGGCAATTACTGTCAGCAACATTAGGAGAATTGCATAACGATTAAATGCGAGCGAGCGAAGCAAGCGAGCTTGAAAATTTTGACATTTTACAGTCCTCAAACTGCCGTTTGTAGCTATATTTTGTCGCTTTAGAAATTAAGGGGAGGGGGCGCACCGGGCGCAACTGCTGGCAATTACTGACAGTAACATCATTAGAATTGCATAACGATTAAATGCGAGCGAGCGAAGCAAGCGAGCATGAAAATTTTGACATTTTACAGTCCCCAAACTGCCGTTTGTAGCTATATTTTTTCGCTTTGGAAATTAAGGGGAGGGGGCGCACCGGGTGCAACTGCTGGCAATTACTGACAGCAACATCAGGAGAATTGCATAACGATTAAATGCGAGCGAGCGAAGCGAGCGAGCTTGAAATTTTTGGCATTTTACAGTCTCCAAACTGCCGTTTGTAGCTATATTTTTTCGCTTTGGAAATTCGGGGGGGCGCACCGGGCGCCACTACTGGCAATTACTGGCAGTAACATCAGGAGAATGGCAAATAACGGTTAAATGCGAGCGAGCGAAGCGAGCCAGCTTGAAAATTTTGACATTTTACCGTCCAAAAACTGTCGTTTGTAGCTACATGTATATTTTTTTCGCATTGGAGGGAGGGGGCGCCCGGTGCGCCCCCTGGATCCGCCACTGGTAGTCAAGGGTGTCGGTTTATGTTCATGATTGGGGGAGGTATGACCAGCGAGGGGGCGTCGAAGTGACCAAGCGGGAGAAGGATGTCCAAAATCTGCACTTTATATAGAGCATCCCCTAATTTGTTTGTGTTTGTGAGTGTGTGTGTTTCATATAGATGGAAAAGTTAGGAAATAGCCAAGGTCAAGTCTTATTATTGGCAATGCAAGGCATTTTGATATAGACTAGTATGCAAAGCAACACTGCAAAATCAATGATCAAGCTTTGATAGCAAATGCGTATACAACCTATCAAACATTGCGCAACATTGCAGCGACTCTTTTTGCCATTCCGATATTCTGAGTACACTGCGCACATCCTGCTTGTATTCAAAATGCCAACCAGGAATCACGCTGAATCACAATCTTTTGTCGTCTCCGGGCTTTTTGAACAATGTATACCTCTTTAATTATATGGTTAAAAGAAATCTTAGAAAAATATTTTTTTTTCTTGATCATCCTTTCATGTCGATTTCAAAAGCAGTTTACTAACCTTTGAATTACCATTTTCGTAGGTTTTTTTTTTTCTTTTTTTTAATCAGCGGATGGGGGGGGGGGGGCACGTGCCCCCCCCCCCATGCCCCCGTAGTTACGCCACTGTTCCTAGACCTAGATATCTAATGAATTTTAGGCGCAATAAAGTCATCCAACCACAATTGGTAGACTCACACTCAGTTATTTTTCAGTTTTAACTTTCAGTCATTGAAAAAATTCATATTTACTATTACTAAAGATTACCAAGTCCATGTGCTATTACTAATTACATCGAGTAGCAAGTAACTTGCTACTCCCAGAGCTTCCAGAGCTTGCTGCTTCCAGTAGGCTACTATACTGACTGTATACTTAGTATAGTCAGTGGCGTATCTAGGGAAAACGGCGCCCGTGGCAAGCGCGAAAATTGCGCCCCTAATTTCTGAAAAAGTGTTCAACTCCAACCCCATCCCGGTAGGGACTTTAAAAAAAGTCCTCATGATATGCTTTTTGAAGCACTTAAGAGGGGTCTTTTGAGGGTGATTTAAATGTAAATAGGCAACCCTAAATTTTGATATATTTTGGCGAGCGAGCGCAGCAAGCGAGCCGAAAATTTTTATATTTCAGCTTTATACATAACTCTTGTCATTTTTGGTTATCAAATCTTCGAATTACAATTCTAATCATAGTGACGGCCTTATAGATAACGATTTGTACCAACAGTGTCCAACCCCATCCCGGTAGGGACTTAAAAAAAGTTCACATGATGTGCTTTTTCAAGCACTTATAGAAGGGGTCTTTTGAGGGTGTTTTAAATGTAATAGATATTGAAGAATTTTGGCGAGCGAGTGCAGCGAGCGAGCCGAAAATTTTTGTATTTCAGCTTACAAAACATGGAATTCTTGTCATTTTTGGTTATTAAATCTTCGAATGACAATTCTAATCAAGATATAGTGACGGTCTTATAGATAACGATTTATACCAACAGTGTTCAACCCCAATCCCATCCCGGTAGGGACTTAAAAAAAGTCCACTTGATATGCTTTTTCAAGCACTTAAAAGTTTTTTTTTTGAGGGTGATATAAAATCTGATAAATTTTGATAAATTTTGGCGAGCGAGCGCAGCGAGCGAGCCGACAATTTTCGTATTTCACCTTACAAAACATGGAATTCTTGTCATTTTTTGGTTATTAAATCTTACAATTCTAATCAAGATATAAAATAGTGACAGCTTCATAGATAACGATTTATGCCAACAAACTAAGGACTTGGAAAAATACTCTGAATTACTACGAGTGAGTGAGCCGAAATTTTTATATTTCCACGTCATCATTACGTTTTGTTCTTCTTATTTTTTTTTTGATAAATTTTGGCGAGCGGGTGCAGCGAGCGAGCCGAAAATCTGTATATTTCAGCGTTACAAAACATGGAATTCACGGAATTCATGTTTTGTTTTTATCTTGTTTGATTTGGTTTTCTGCCCCCCCCCCCCCCCCCCATTCTCCTTCCCCCCGTCCGGGCGAGGTTTTTCTTCTTCTTCTTCTTCTTCTTCTTTTTTTTTTCTCGTTTTTTTTTTTCACGTGCCCCCTTGCCCCCCCCCCCCCCCCCTAGATACGCCACTGTTGGTAGTTGATACTACTGACTTAGCATGCAATGTGCCTATAATAGGCTGCCGCGCAGCATGCATTGTACACACATAAAATTATGCATCATACACAATTTACGGTACCGAGTACGCAATAATACTGGTAAACGGTGAACATTATGCGCAATGTATCTTCGCGATTCGGTCAGAAAGCAAAGCAGGGATCGGGAATGTCTACTGTTTGCTCGTCAGCTTCGCGCGCGGTGCAGAACGTAGTATTAACACGTACTGTACACGAGTTATTTATTGCGTATGATATTATGTAACTCAATAATGTATCATCATCCACACAAACATAAAAACAAGGAAGAGAGAGAGAGAAAAAAAAATGAACGCAAAAGAAAGGAAAGGCGGAATTCAAAACGGAAATAAAAGCGGTAAAGACAGCTTTTGTTTCATTTGTCAACATCTACGCATTGCTGAAGAGGGGTGTTGAATAGCTCAAACACCTCCCTTTTGCCCAAGGGGGGTGTTTGAACACCTTAAACACCCCCCTTTTGGCAAAGGGGGGTGTTTGAACACCCAAAACACCCCCCCCCCCCCCCCCCCCTCGGTACGCCCTTGGCTGGCATACAGACATTCATAAGGTTGATGAATATGAAAGCGAGAATACACTTTGGGATAATGGTTGAGAATATTAATTAAACCAGCTTGTACCAAGACAGATCGAGAGGAATCGAGTATCTTCAAAGAAGTACAGTGTCTGGAAGGCAGGTGCAATGTTTCATGGTATCATTTTCTATCGCATAAGCAATATTTCGAAATGAAAATAATGTCCCTTTCCTTAATTGAATGAAACCAGACAAACTAAAGGTGTAGAAACTCAAGTTGATGCCATTATTAATGCCTGCAAGCATTCATAACGCAGCATACATACTAAACACAATATGATAGTCAATTGGGACTTTCTGGTGAAGAAGTGGCCGTAAATCTGAAAAGTTTTGTTCAGATTTCTTTCAAATGCACACAAGTCCGTGAGGGTGTTGTTTATGCCTTGGCCCTAATTTGTAGAAGAGAACTATGTGATGTCACATACGGAATATCATGGCTATGTAAGGTTGAGGTTGGCTAATTATGAATTTCTGGACAATTATAGACCAATCACTTTCAACGCTATGTCCAGTCGTTTATAACTTGACAGTAGTCGATCACAGCCCGACCATTCCACAAAATACTAGGTACGTTAGCTTCCTATATACTTTGGACCAGTCGCAAGGCATACCATCTCACACATTTGCCAAGGTTTACCGTGATGTCGATATATGAAAAAATGAAGTCTAATTAGCAACGCCTCATAAAGCAGGCTGAGTATGTTCAATGACACATCCACACACCCACAATAAAAGAAAAAAACGTGTGGTCTAATGTCTACATTGCAGGGGACAGCGGTCGAGGCATTCCCCTAAGCCTACGAAGTCTCTGTGATGAAACCTTGCTGCGGTTTGGTACTGTTTCATCGTGTTACAATTCTTTTCTGTTTATTGTTATCATTCATTTGTTTGGTTCATAAGGTGGTTAAAAAAACTCTCTTCCATATGAGTCCTTTGTTGTTCAAATGAATTTGATTATTTAGGTTGCAGAATTTGTCATAGCCTCACAGATGCATGCACACTGATGGCGCTATTACATAGTCGCTACACACCTCGTTTGTTCGTTATGATTTCTGATTGTATTTGTAATACGTGTATTAGACAGTTTTGTGATATAACGTATGCGCATCTAGAAATGTGAGCAATTGTGAGCAAATCAGCAATTTGCTGGAAGTCACGAGCTTACTAACCCTTGAATAATTATAATACTACTACTACTAATAATAATGATAATGATAATAATAATAATAATAATGATAATAATAATTATCATTATTATTATGATAATAATAATATTTACATAGTATAGCTATTACATAGTCGCTACACACCTCGTTTGTTCGTTATGATTTCTGATTGTATTTGTAATACGTGTATTAGACAGTTTTGTGATATAACGTATGCACATCTAGAAATGTGAGCAATTGTGAGCAAATCAGCAATTTGCTGGAAGTCACGAGCTTACTAACCCTTGAATAATTATACTACTACTACTAATAATAATAATGATAATGATAATAACAATAATAATAATAATAATAATTATCATTATTATTATGATAATAATAATATTAATAATAATTGAAAAATCTGTAACTGATTCTAATCTTTGCAACCCTTAGTAAAACTTGAAAAGGGAATCCCGGACCAGGTAAATCAGTATGAAAAGGATGAGTCAAATTTTACAGGCACAACACTAAAATTTCATCAAAATCTGATAAAGAATAGGGAAGTTATAAAATCGTGAAATTTTGCTACTACTAATTTCCCCAAAACAATTCTTGAACATTCAAAATAAATATGCAAATAGTGAGTTCATGTCATCGCCTCAAAGACAAAGAAGTTTGTGCATAAACTCCTGAAATTCTCCTCCCGCCTCTTATTTTGTTTGTTCAAACGCAACGAAGATATAAAGAGAATTTCACAAAATTTAAGCTTTTGCAATAAGTACACATACATTTCCTAGACTTGTCGCTGACGTATATTAGTCCCCCTGCCTTCTGAAAGAGGCAAATCGAGTATTCTTTTATCATTTGGAAAAAGGTGAAATATGTTAGTGTTCTTTATATTTTCTCTATATCGTTGTACACATGACTGTGACATCACAAGCTGTAGTAGTAGTTTTCTAATCCAGCAATGGCAGCACTGAAACTTCAAAAATTCATAACGTTTGGAACTGATTGTCGTATTTTCCTCAAACTTTTACTGATGTGTTCAATTAATATAGCTGCATTTTGTCATTTCACATGTATATGAAGGTTAGCTTTAAAGTCTGCAAATTTTTGCACCTTTTACACAATAGTCGCTTGTTAAATGTAATAGATTGTTGTTAAAACTTTCAATATTTGTGACCTAGATACCTGTTCTTTAACTTATTGAGGAAGGGAGCTACTCCTTACGAGAAATTCCTTACAAGAATTTTTTTAAGTATGAAAACAATCTGATAAAAGGACTCAATCATAGTGTCAGGTTTTTCAATTCTTCATAAGCATAAAATCTATAAAATATACGGCATTTTATCCTGCATTTCCGCAGACTACATATTCATCAGCTGCCAAGGGTTACATGATTGTTACGCACTTCAGTCAGTTACGTCATAAATACGTGCTCGCAGAAAAGCTGACGGTTCTGGGATGTCTGCATATCTGCATCGCAGAAGACAAAGAAAAACCTTGCTGAAAGTAGGGTGCTTCAAAGCGTATATGATTGGATTTAGACAGGAGTTACAGAGAAGAAGAACCGTAAGCCAGGGAATCACTGGATCACTCGGTGGAATCATCACAGCCACCCCCAAAGGCAACACGCAGATTGTGTACGCACAGACGACAATAAAGAGGTTCAACGTGATCTTTAGCTGTTGGTTGTAGCGTTCCTTTCTCTTCCGCTTGTGTATGTCTTCCAGTGTTGGCGACCTACTGATGTTGGACTCCTGAGGTAGTGTGTTGCTTTGTTCACTAGCCCCATTGATAACTCCTGCGGCAGATGATGGGTTGCGAGACCTTGTGTCATCTGGGTCAGCTGGGTCATGGTTGTCAGGTTTGATAGATTCTGCCGCCGTCATCGTGGCATTCCCAGGAACCCCATCTACCTCGTCTTCTATGATTGTTACATTTGTGTGGGTTTCGAAGTCCTTTTCGGCTCCCCGTTTCGGCGCTTGGAGAGAATTCATGACCTCGTGGTGTTGTCGAATCATTCTGAGAATAAAAGTGTAGCTCAAAATGATGACGACAAAGGCGGGAAATTGTACGAGAAGGCCGGCCGTTAGGCTCAGGTAGTCTGAGTACTCGTTGTTTGTGTTCTGCGAGCAGACCTTGTATTGCAAGGAGTAACCGAGTGAGCCAACTCCAGCCGGGACTATGATGCACATCAGCACGATGGGGTAGAGCCATGAAAACGCTACCATGGCCACGATGTTGCGCCGCCTGTACATGTTTTTCAGGAAAGGCTTCGGATTCAAGACTTCATATATGACGTTGAATCTCGTGAAGGCAATCAGAGCCAGCGTGACGATACTGCAACCTAGAGTTGTAAGCGTGACTGCCGCGACAAATTTGCAGAACAGGTCTGGAATGTAGCAGCTGTTAGTGCTTAGAAGGGTTGCCACGTGAGCCGGAAGGAAAAGTGCGGTGACGAAATCGGACACTGCTAAATTGACGACGAAAATGTTCGTGGTGGTCTGGAGACGCCGCGAGACGATCACGGCGATGATGACGATCAGGTTTCCAGCCGTGCCCAGCAGGAACACGATGAGGACTAACGTAGCGAGAATTGTTCGTGGTTCTTTGTTGTGGAGGATGTATTCCCCCGGTTGAAGGTTGAAGGTCATATTGCACACGATGATCTTTCGGACCAATGTGACGAGACCCGTCGTGTACAGGGACGGATCACTGGTCGTGTACATGTCCTCGAGATCGCCGGTGGCGTTAACTGTAAGCATTCTCTCCGTCATATTTGGTCGCAGTTAATTTTACCCGTATCTTCCAAGAATTTGTCGTACTTCCAGGAAGCAGTGATGAACACGTTCCCAAAGTTCCTGCATAAGAACCCTGGTTATTTCCTTTTCAAGATAATGGCCGTGGACTGATGTCTTCAGGGTGCAGCAAAACCAGTGGCATGCAAATCTGTAGTAGAAGTAAACATCGAAAATATGTCTAATGAAATATTACTAACGACATATCAATATTCTTTTCTTTACCAACCATCAGTTGGTACAGCTAGATCGAAGTTCTAATTATCCACCGCTTTTTATTGCAAATATTAATTCCTTCCTGTCTTGTGAACCGAGTCTTATGGTATGTTCCTCAATTTTGCTAAGACTAGCTAGCCACTGATAGCATACACGCACGTACCAAGTTAGGAGAATAATCTAGTGACAAGAGAGCCATAAGCATTCAAATCAAAAGAATGTATTAATACAATAAATGTTATTTAGATCCAAAGATAAAACCTAGTGAAATAACTCCTGAATACCGTGTATTAAAAAAATATACGAGCAATAGCATTCATCCCATTAGCAAAGTGATGAAAAATGAAGTTTGATGGTTTGTCTAATCACAGGCTCACTGAGAAAGCACAGTTGGAGTTATCATTTCCATTAATCATGGTCATTTCAGGGGAAAGAATGTTTTTTCCTTTTATCAATGTTATAATGATTGACTGATTTAAGATATCATGATCAGTTTCTTCGTAAGTGTTTCTCGTGAGCCTTACAATTATTGTTGAATATTTGTCATTCCAGATATCGAAACTGTGGCGCGCAATCCTACATTCTATCCTCTATAATTGACAACAGACTGGTGTTTCAAATTATCTGTTAGAATTTATAGCATGCCTGATTATACTGGCGTAAAATGGTGTTCAAGTGAACATTTTCATCATACATTGTATACTGGCGGTAAAACAGCAACAACTCTTTGTTATATATCAGTTATAGAATAATGTTATCAACAATGATTATGTGTTGTCAATTCTAAAATCAATCATTCATTTTACACATTTTGAAACTTTTTGAAATATCTGCGATCGACCAAAAAAGAATGAACAGCAGAGAGCTCAAAATAAAAGTAAGCCTTTTACTCTAAATGATCAACAACGAACAATGATATGCACAAATTATGATAAAAAGATGCTGCATTACACCACAAAATTAATACTTATATGATAATGTAGCGTTTATCAGAGCGGATATGTTTATCAAGGAACGCTGTTGATTACTCTCGCGACCAAAGCATGCAAGTCAACTCCTGTTACCACATAGCTTGTGATTACAGTGTTTAAGATTGGAGGACTTTCGCTGATGAACTTTTTTACTTCAGGCGTTCACCAGAGGGAGACTGACTAAATAAAAATTCCACACCAAATGGGACAATTGAGAGAATGTTTGAGTTGATTCCAGAGAGATTAATTCATTCTGATATCATGCTTTGAGGAGCTGTGAGCACGACGACGTGATTGAAATGCGCTGGGATCAGAAGTTCAGAAATATAATGAATAATTGTCGCTTCACCCGTAGTCATAGTAATCGCGCACTACACGTACGCCAACGAAAATATCATATAGTAAAAGGAAGGAGCTTAACACCTGTCGTATATTAATAGTTTAAGTTGTGGTAATAGAAAAAAATCTTGAGTATAGTAGGAGCAGCAGCAGCAGTAGTAGTAGTAAATCACGTAGTAGGATTTGCAGTATAGTAGGTGGTGGTGGTGGTGGTTACAGGTTGTAATAGTGACTCTACAAGTTATATTAACCCATTAAAGTAGAAGTACATGTGATTACAGTCGAAGCAATGGTTTAAGGAGTTGAGTAACAACAGTTGTTGACGCAAGATCAGCATATAGCTGTAGTTTAGTAGTCGAATGAGAATACTAGCGCCATTCATATCATGCAAGCAGGCCACTCTCGATCATAGGAGACATTTCATTGCACGGCTGTTCTAAGTGTTCTTTCAGTCGTAGTATTAGGCTATGGTCGACGTCGCAATGTAGAAGCCACATAGTTTATGTGCCAAGAAGTGGAACTTGTAGTATTAACAGTAACTCATGCACGTAAAAGATCCCGCTTCACTTATTCATGGCAGAGAGCAGAGTGTTTAACCCGGCGGCACGGTCCCATGCACCTTACATCCAATTAGAACCCATTGTGGAAGACCAGCTATTGCAGCGGAATATATGTGCTATCCAGTCATCTTCTCTAATGGCAAATTTTAAAAGTGAGAGCAGTGTGCTAATACCTTTAAAGTAAAAACAACAAACCACGACACAATTACCGCAATCAGATGGTTTAATTGCCTGTTCTGCTTCCTCTATATACTTCCACTGCTACTGCTACCGCAATACTACAACGCCAGGCCTTTTCCTCTACTGCTACTTTATGTGTCATCGTTGATATGATGACCAGTTACACCTACCAACACCGTTTGGTGTTTTTACTGTCATATTCCTACAAGCAACTACTAACGCCGTGCTGTCTCAATTCCATTTGCCGATATAAAAACAGTAATGATAGTACGCTTGCTCCAGGACTCACCTCATTTTCTGAATGCAACTTATAGTCCCATTGTTCGGGGAAAATAACAACCTGCCAGCATAGGTTTGTCTCATATGAATGTGAAAGCATCAGGAATGTCGTGTCACGATGGTACCAGTTGACCTTATAAATAATTGCCTATACTCGAGAGAGGCTTATATGCATCGCGACGATGTGTACCGCGAAACATATAGGGCCTAAACCGAAAAAGTAAATTCCCACATACTTCGTAAACTAGGTGACACGCGAAGTTCTCATTATTATGCTATTCAGAGAATCCAACTAAGCGTGTCCTTTAATACAAAAAATCGTGAATACATCTTTCACAAAAGTGAGCGTGGGTTGTTGTTAGCCAGTGGTCTCAACCATGTTTAGTATTGTCGACGATAGGGGTACATTCAGGAGTTCCCGGCTTATCCCGGCCAGTAGGGGAAAAAAGTTGCTTCCCTCTCTCAAAAAAGGAAGTTGAATATAAAATCCGATCCTCCCTACGTATAGACGTAATCCTCAATACATGTGATGATGTCTTGGTGGCATGAATAATTGTCCATTCGAGAATACTAAAAACAAAGCATTGTATACCATGTGACTGGAGTCGAACTTGCAATAAACTCACTTGACTCTGTTCGTCTATCTGAAGGAAGAAGGAAATCTTCCTACTTATCTCCTAATTGCGTTTGAAACTTGAATCTCTGCCATTGTGAGGAGTGACGACGGGTCCAAGAATAAAAGTGATGGTCACTTCATGTAGTACAGTAATACCCCTGGAAGTAAGCCGTCAATGTGTGAGACGAGTTCCAAAGCGGCCACTTCTAGTCACGAGCGGAGAGCTGCGGAATGCGAAATACTCCATAAACACTGATTCTTATCTGATTTTTGGAGGATATTTATTACCTTATATAGTCGATAAACTCTCCTTCAGTCTATAAAACACGTTACTAAAATAATTATGGGTTTTTTTAACGATGGATGGCATTGAATGATTGAGAGGGTTAAAAGGAGAACTTTGTATTACAGGTGTACTACCGCCTGATTTTAGAGAGAGGTCCAAAAGTCAGTCTCAAGATGTGATATTTTCATCTCCGTTTTCCTTAGAAAGTAATCACAACTAGATTTGGCGTTGTGCCTGTATGACAGCAAGTTCTGTAATCATCCACGTTAGTAGAGATAGGCCCTGTAAGTCCTTGAGTATGTAGACACTTATTTCATAGGCTGTGTTTGATTTTGCTGCTACAAAGAATCGTAAAACTAACTCCATCCAAACCCCCCTCACAAAAGAAAATAATAATGTACGAGTACTTCTTTAACAGTCGTTAAATTGGCGGATCTTGAGTGTTGGTAAATAATATTTAGGGGCGGTTTTCGATAAAGTCTAATGTACAGACTATAGGTGTTGACATTCAAATTCATAACCGTATGTGACTTGCACTCAAGACAGACTTGAATTGTCTACAAATATTTGACAACGTTCTTCATCAACATGTGAAACTCCGTCGTAAACCCTTCAAGGGCATTCGTCAGGCCGATAAAAATGCGGACGCGTTGATTTCACCACAAGTATATAGGTGAAGGATATTTTGGAAGATATAGATAAGCAACCAGCGTGACCCCCTTAGGTAGTTCCTTTATAATTTGCTCGTTGACTTGTCCGTTGGGGAATTTCCCTTCCCACTGTAGCTCGGAAAGTTAACCGTCACGAATACACGAATAAAAGGCATGACAACAATGGCCCCTCCCCCGTTGAATAAAGAGGACACGTAAAACAAATATTGGCAGCTCTGTAAACATACGATGCCAATAGTAACAGTCCGTTCATGGTTTAGAAACCGGGCCAGGCAGAACAAGACATTTATACCAATTGGTAAGTTATGAGGAAAAAAATCACAGTTCCCACCTGGTAAACCTCACTAAACAGGATGTATTTTAATCAAAAAAAAAAATCTTTACTGCGGTTTCTTGTCAACAGCTAATGTCATAAAAACCGTATTTAGATTCGAAAAGATAAAGCAAATGAAAGGTTATTTAGTCTTTTTTTCACCCATTTTAACAAAGTGTTGACAGTATACTATGTACATCAACAGTTGTCACCAACTTCGTCTCACACCATGTAGCCTCAATGCAGTAGTAAAGTCAAAAGCCGCAACTGATATCGCTTTACTGATTTTTTTTAAAGGTCCTGTTTACCTTTGTGAGAAGTGATTTTAAAAATGATCAAGATATCACTTTTGATGATGCATAATGTGTAGGTTAGTTGTAACACAAAACATCCGACCATATTTTTGATAAAGCCTAAGATATAAGGAGATATTGCTACTGTTCTCATTAAACCATAACTGTAGACGGTTTAATCTGAAAACATTTCTATTATAACTATTGCTCATATTTTGTGCATTTAACAATACTTAACATCGATTACACTGGTTCAAATTCTTACACTGGTTGTTTCTATCCCTAACTCACATTTTAGAACTATTTAGAATCACTAATGCCGGGTTTCTGTTTCATCTACAAATGGTAAATTATGCCTTGAAGAGAAAGGGGTCCCATTTCCACTAAATGCGAAATAAAGAAATCCTCAGAGTTTGTTGAACAAGTGCACATGGAAACTCTACAGGAAAACAGATCCAAATGTCAACGAAATGAAAGAAATATTACTTTGAATTATGGTGACTTCTTTCCACTTCTTCTTCTGATTAAGTCTGCCTCCTTCAATAGACTGAAGATTCTTGCAGACTGATCTACGCTCTTAAAACATTCGGGTCAGAACTGACCCGGAAAGGGTTCGTTGGGGTCACACCCGGTTCCGGGTCAGAAATGACAAGGAATGGGGTCAGATATGACCCCATTCAGTGTCATGAATTGGGTCAGGTTGACCTCATTCCCGGTTTTCATGACCAAATTCCAAGTCATTTTGACCCGGAACGCCGGGTGTGACCCCAACGGACCCGATTCCGGGTCAGCTCTGACCCGGATTTTTTAGAGTGTACCTTTGTGTATCTTTTGAAAATATGAGTTGCACGAAGCTTTCTCACTACAAAAGGCTTGTACGTACCCAGGAGGTACTATCTCGTTGGTAGTACATCCCGTAAACGTAATTATTCACCATTCGGCGAGATGCACATGCACAACCCATGAACCAATTCAGACTATATACATGTAGAACAATAGCTGGCACATAGGCCTTTCACGCGCACACACTCGTACCTCAACAAATTGTTCCTGAGCGATTAAATTACTAACGTCTACATAGAGGAATTTAACACAGCTAACAGAATACTTTCGATTTGCACAACTGTCATGACCAACGGCACAAACTTGCTACCAGATCGGTGTCTCCTCTCGAATAGATTCCCAGACAAGGTTTCGACACTACGATATAATGTCACTTGCCTTATTACATGACCACTGTGAATACATATCACATAATGTGTGAAGGAAATGATGGCTAATATATGCCGTTTTCATTAAATTCTAATTCCTTAGACTAATGATGCCTTTGGTAAAGAGGAATTTGTATGGCTCTATCCTGGTAACCATGCACCAGGATCCAAAGAGCCAGTATCTTGAGAACAATAGTTCGAATCTGGTTAACTTCCGTGATGGAGATTGTAACATGTTATTTATGCGTCGGTTATCTGTGCCGAAATTGATCAGATCCCTACTCATATGCAATTTACCGAAGGTAAATCACGTAAAGTGTATTGTATTATGGGGGGGGGGGGGGTCAATCTCGAAAGGCTTGTCTTCAATACGAGGCAAAGTTTAATAACTAAGAACGACACACCGACCTGACAGATTTGCATATTTGCGCATGCGCAATACGTCGATGATCATGTCAGACGTACAAATCAAAGTCTCTCCCTCTCACACTCATACACTCTCTCTCGCCCCCCCCCCCTCTCTCTCTCTCTCTCTCTCTCTCTCTCTCTCGGATAAAAACATTCTCTCTTTGATAAAACTCGTGGGTTAAACGCCAAAGTAAGAGAGCGATTCGTATTCATGTTTATACATTGTGGCTTTATTGATTGAGAAACCAAATGTCCATATTGATCAATTATGTGCATTCAATAAAACATTCATCATCTACCTCCATAGTTTCAGTGAAAAACAAATCTCCAGTGATAACGTTTATAGCATAATTGCTCTTGTTTGCTTCATTTGCCATATGAAAGTGCTTTGTTACTGTTTACCATTTAATACTTGGGTAGTGAAAATCTCATCATCAATATACAATGGGATGGACTTGCTAGTCAAGTATTTACATCAGCAAATCATTGACAAGTCATACATGTACATGCAGTCAAATTAGATAGTCTGTCCTTGATGTTACTATGAACATTTCAAAGGGCCCGATCCGATCACAGTAATTTGTAGTTTTAATGATACTCAAAGATCTTAAAGTACAGGATCTGTCGTGGCCTTCAATAGTGAGAAACAATTCTTGAAACACGATGCGTCGAAAAAAAGAATAGGTCAGTATGGTAGCAAGTCATTTGATAATTCCGTGTGACGAGATTAATTCTTTCAAAGATTCTACGGCTCGAACGCTCTGTGATGTACATGATGTGGGATGTGCAGCATAATACAGTGAATATAGCTGTACATGTTAGTCTCACTTCAGCCGGGTCAGCAGCGGTAAACATGGTCATGGATTCATGGCCTTCAATGGATTATATAGTATTGGTCGAGGTGAGGATTCAGCTAAAAAGAGATAGTTAGAAACCATACAATTCTGAAAAGGCATCCAATTTTCATTTGTTGAAAATCGGTTTGAAATGGCGGATATATTCAAAAGCAAAGATTTTAGTTGGTCTTATTTTTGTTACTCCTCTGTTGTAAGAAAGAAAAAATGACAAGGCTACGTTTGTTGAATAAAAAAAAATGCAGTACAGCGTGGAATAATTCCAAATATCATTTCTTTCTGATATTGCATGACTTATGAATACCTGTATTAGTTATCAACCAAGCACAATCAGTGCATAGGGCAAGAGAAGAGAATAGTAAGATGCTATCAAACTGTGTACAGTGAATGGTCTTCCGTAGGTGATACATCTTACAATGTAGGTTATGGTTATGGCAAAGATTTTTTTTTCATTAAGTTCTGAAGGACGTTCTATCTCTTTGACATAGTGCCATCTTGCCTACATTACTACATCGAGTTCAACGCACAATTTTTAATTACAATGATTGATCGCTTTGCCCGAAGGGCATCACGTTCTCCATCTTCACAAAATACAACTTTCGTATCGTCTCCAATATCGTGAGAATACATTAGTATGATAATGATAATGACAATAATAATAATAATAATAATAATGATAATAATAATAATAATAATAACAATGCTAATAATAACAATATTATTATTATTATTATTATTATTATTATTATCATTATCACTATTATTATTATCATTTTCATCATTATCATCATTATCATCATTATTATTCATGATAATAACGATAAGACGGTCTTCTTTACCCAGGGTAATGATGATAATGATGATAATGATAATAATAATAGTGATAATGATAATAATAATAATAATAATAATAATAATAGCAATGATATTATTATTATTATTATTATTATCATTATCACTATTATTATTATCATTATCATCATTATCATCATTATCATCATTATTATTCATGATAATAACGATAAGACGGTCTTCTTTACCCAGGGTAACCTCTTCAGCGTTGCCACTGCTCTACCAGAGAGCTCTGATGTCGTTATGATTAACCTATCAGCATTGCCAGGTACCCGCTTACCTGTATACACCCTGGGTCGAAAGGGACATGGTGGGTAAAAATATCATGTCCAAGGACGTACATTGTGTAAGTACTGGGCTGGATCTGATCCTCTGCGATTCTTATTCCATATTCCACAGAAAATATATTTAGTGTCATAGTACGACAAATATATTTCTTATCATATACATTTAAATATGTTTAGTATCATACTACGGCAAATATATTTCTCACAATATAATATTTAAATATACTTAGTATCATAGTACGGCAAATATATTTCTTATCATATGTTGAATATACTCAATATGCCTATCATAGTACAGCGTGCAAACATGAGGTCAATTTATGTAAGAGAATCTGTGTCTCTAGACGCGATGGAGAATTCAAGTTCTCCCTAGCAACTTTTTCAGCCACTGCGACTTGGCCGGTATGTTGGAAAAGTCACAACGGAGAATCCTGGGGATGACCTCTCTAAAGGTCGGGTGCTTAAGAGCATATATAACAGGGTTGACACATGTGTTGAACTGTAAGAGAAGCATGACCCAAGGAATGCCGGGTTCGCTGTTTGGTAGGAGGATGGCGACTCCATACGGCGCCAAACAGATGAGAAAGGCGAGGACCACATAGAAGACGTTACGAGTGATGTCGGCCTGGCGGCGGCTCACGCTGTGGGAGAGCTCCTCCGACACGGACTTGGTGCGAGGGCCAAGCCCGTCCTCTGCCTGTACAGGTGTCCTGGGGCATGATGGTGTCAGGGAAGGGGCTGCCGAAGCAGGTGTGTCGCATTCCAGTAGAGACGCTGGACGATCAACACCCTCTGACTGCGCGTCGGGATTTGGGCGATTGTCCGGAGGGAAGGTGAAATGGACATTGTCGCGTGAGCGCGGTGTGCTCGGGTAGTTGGCGCTGTTCTCACACACGCTCACATTGCGCGCCCCTCCCTCGGCTGCCGCTCCGCCGATAATGAAAATGCGAATGAGGTGACGGTGGTGCTTCCTAACATGGATGAAGATCATGGTGTAGCAGAAGAAGATGATCAGAAGACTTGGCAAGAAGACGGTAATACCTGCAAACAGGCTCAGGTACTCGGAGTATTTGTGCGTCGAGTCCTGTAAGCAGGATTTGTATTTTTGAGAATAACCCAAGCGACCCAAACCGGCCTGGGTGACGACGTTCATGAGGATGGCTGGATAAAGCCAGGAGAAGATGATCATAACAGCGATTCGTCTCGACGTGTATGCCGTGCCGAAATCGTTGTGTTTAATGACGTAGTACCTATTGAAGGCGATCAGCGCCAGTGTGATAGTTCCGCAGCCGAGTCCGATCCAGAGAAAGCCGGATGCGGCCGAGCAGAGAAGATGTTGCGAATGACTTTGCGGCCAACCTTCACGAGAGAGCAAAGCGACCACATTGAAGGGAAGAACGCAACATATCATCGTGTCCGCTACGCTGAGATTGACGACAAAGACGTTCACCTTGTTTTGCAATTTCTTCGAAAGCGACACAGCGAACAACACCAGGGAATTTCCGAGAATTCCAAACACGCTGATGAGTATGGAAAAAGTAGCAACAGCGATGCGTTGTCGGTAGTCATAGAACTCGTACTCGTCCTTTTGAAGCTGAGGCGTCGTTTGTGACGCGTTCAGCTTCATCGCAGTCACTGCCGCAGCGGTTATCACCGACATATCTGTTTTACTGAACAGCGCCCTCTTTTCGTTTCAGATTGCAAATCCGCCGACGGTGGCGTTTCTCGAACGATGCTGAAACCCTCAATGGCACTTGTCTTCTTCAAGAGTTTTCTGTAGCAGGCCTCAGCAGCCCTGCCATCTGGGAGGAAAAAAATATGCAAAATATGAACGATATTTTCAGAGAGTGACAACATTGTATTTCAAATCACTTTCTTTATATACTTTACGGAGGCCCCGGAACAAGTGAAAGTGAAAAATATATGCATCGATTCATTATGAGAATTCGACCTGTGACGACTCTCACCCATCATCCACTCCCGCCCTCTTAACATGCTCAACAACAACAAAAAAAAAAAAAAAGCCGTATTCATAACTTGCAGAGCAGACAGACTAGTTTCAGTATCCATATATAGACGCCCTCGTCTCAAATGTTTTTGATCGATGGATTCTATTCTTAGCTGCGTTTCTCTCCTTCAGTATTGACGAATAATTCGTCCACTGTCATGAATGTACGCTGACGCACATTAAAAGGATCGGGTACAATTATGTTCTGTGATGTATAACTCCTATCTGTTTTATACTTATTTGATTGACATGAATTATTATTGCTTTTTTCATTGTGGCTAAGCTCTAAGGAGGAAAATTAAAATAATGATTGAAAGCAAGCAACAGAGGAGGGGCGGTATAACGGCTTTAAGTCCAATCCGAAGGAGGGAACGCGTAACATATTCCTAAATATGATTAACACGGATGAGACTTTTATCAGTATCAATTTTGTTATACATGTAGAGCAGCCTTTCCGTAGAAAGTAAGCTCGTGTCTATATACTTTGATACGATTTGAAATATCACAAAACACACTCATACTCGGTTGGTTGACAGGGTGAGAATCACCGAATTTTACACACAAATTGGAGACAACTAAGTTGATTTTCCCTCAAATTAGACCTGTGCAGACTTTTTCTTCTGCTGTTAACATGCAGACAATTTTCACATTGTTTATATGCCACCTTATTCGTCTTTAGAACCATTAGCTTCACTGACCTTTATTTTCTTTTCAACTTCTAATTCGACACACATCTTGGGATAAACAAGTCGAATGAGGTCCAGTTTGATAACAGAGAAGAACATTCCGACATAACACGTGACGTCACATCTCTGGATCATCTGTGAAAAGAAAGAGAGAGAGAGAGAGAGAGAGAGAGAGAGAAAAAAGAAGATTTAAGTTGATGAAATTGAGGTCCTCGTTTACGAAGGTGTATTGTCACTTGAAAGAGTCCTACAATAAGCTTTCACGTCATCTGTTACACCTCAGCGATGTGCTTTCGTAAAGAAACACAGATCACAGTCTATACGCCCTTGCTCAAAGTGTGGGAAAAAAACAACAACCCAAAACAGAACATCAAGAAATGGTAAAACTTTGAATGTAACCTCCGAACATTGGCCAATATCGTAATGCAGCATTCTTGTATGTGTGTACACAGCCATGATGTAGCCTACTTATCCATTTCCGCGAATTGTATTGCGCTGGACGCAGTTGACGGATCATCAGTGTTTATGGATTTAATCCCCGTATAGATTTAACGTAAGACAGTCAGGCATGCGGAAATGAATTTGTTTCTTGCTCCCTTTCTTGTTTCTGTCTTTGTGTCTCCCTCTCGTCTGTGTGTGTGTGTGTGTGTGTGTGTGTGTGTGTGTGTGTGTGTGTTTTATATAATAATAATAATCAAGACTGTATTTCGACTGTACCATTGTATTTTGATTGCGTTACAAGTGCCGTAAGGGATTGGTTCGAAGTATTGGCACTGATTTAAGAACCCCGTTTCAAAATGTCTGGCAGACGTGTATAATGTAGGGCGTCGAACCAGATTCCACTATCACTTGAACCCACTTTTTTTTCACATGACTTGTGTCATGCATTTACACAAAGCACTTAAAAACACAAACTGTAACATTTATGGAACAGGCTTTCTTGACCCCCCCCCCCCCCGATGATGATAATAATAATAGTGGTAACAACAATGATAATAATAATGATAATGAAAATAATAATAATAACTGTAATGATGATGATGATGATAATGATAATAATAAAAATAATAATAATGATAATGATAATAATAATGATAATAAAATTGTAATGATGATGATGATGATTATAATAATAGTATAAAATCAACAATGACATGTGTGCTACAGCCATTGGATCATGAACTTTTTTTTAGGAGATGAACAGACAAATTGTCTAAACCTCTGTATTCTAAGAAAAAAAAATGTTCAAGTTCTGTATCGCATGTACATGTAATATCACATTCATGACATTAGGAGGGAGAGATATGTATTTCTAACCAATCCCACATCTTCAATGTGACAAAAACCGATCTGATAAGCTACGACTTAAAACAATGGGCATAGTATTACAGATGGTTATAGTGACCCCAGTTTTCAATTGAAAGTAAAACTTAACATTTCCTTCATTTGATATTTTTATCTATTTTGTGGATATATTATGTATTTTCTTTTGCGATTTGGTATCGCTCAGGCTTAAATCTATAGTCGATCTGCCTATATTATGACGGAAAAAGCCGGAAGTCATTAATTCCAAAAATGTAACAGGAGAGTTGTTGATTATTGGACATTGCATTATTATCTTTTTATACAATACATATTTGTACGAGTTGTTCATCCCAATAAAATCGAAACTGATGCGACGTGCAGAATTATAATACTTTCAATAATCACTTGATTTCCTGTACAATAACAACCCTTTTGAGCAATTGTCGAAAGTCTCGGTTTTGCGCTGGAGTGCCCTCGAAAACAATATAAACATTATTACTATTAAAATTCTGTTCTGATAAAAGTCTGTCAGTAATGAGAATGTTCGAATAGCAAAATCCATGCTGTACAGCTAAAGGAGGAAGTTTCCCCAAATATACACGTGGATTAAGTGAATGCAGCATAAATCAGTGAAGATCCTTCAAACTACGTGATTTTTAAAGCTTCTGACGTCACTGCAGGACAATGTTATAAAACAAATCTAAAGGGAATACTACAAAATATATATATATATTTGGCATAATGTTCGAAGGCCAATTCAGTTAGCTCATTCAGCAAGCAGGGGTCCAGGAATTATATCACCCTTAACATGAGTTAAGAATGTTTACTTTTTCATACGACATAATGAAATTTTAGGGAAATCTCTTCTTATTTTCTGTACGTTGTTGTTACGCAGTGACGTCAAGAACTGTTGTGATATTCTCGTGCAGCGATGGTGGCACCCAAATTTAAGCATTTGATTTTTTAACGGATCGTGGGATTTTTCTCAAAATTCACTGATGTGCTTTATCATATTGTTGCAGTTACTCAATCTGCATATTCATTATCTAATGTACAATGTGTAGGCATACATTTGCTGCAGTATACTCAATCCACATGTATATTTTGGAAACTTCCCCTTTAATCTCGCTTTAAGGTTTTTTTTTTTTCCAACGTACATTAAGTGCATCCTTATTCCAGTTTTCTGTTCCTCACACTCTTCAGCAGAACAATAAAACATAACGACGAATTTCTCTTTTTGTTTGGGAAGGTTCTAGTATCATGTGTACGCTTGCCCATATATGTCGACAATCCATATCACTAGGTCCAAGGTTAAGGCAGCTGTGAAGCATTTACAATTTACAATACATTATTATCAGTTTTCAGTCGCTTGGTATCGATTCGACAGTACAATCATAAGTTCATTCAAATACTTTCTTTTTTAGTTTACTTATTTTCCTTTGATCCCTGCTGTGACGTTGGCATACTTGTGTAAGTGTACACTGCAAAAAGTCCGGTGTTAAATAGTGAACACCGAGCTGGTGTTAAATTTTTGGTGCTCATTTATGGTGTGAAATTAACACCTCCGGGTGTCATTTCCAAATTTTAAACTGTTTTTTGAAGAGTTTCTTAGTAACTGCACTTCTTGTTGATTTTTAATTTAAACAAGACGATCAAGAATTTTACATTAAAATACTAGATTTTTGAAAAAATGTGAAAATAAATTTACACCAAAGTAACACCAGCTGGTGTGGTCTCTTATTGAAGCTGGGCGGGTGTTAAACCATTGATATTAACACCAACAAATATCAAGTCAACACCATGTGGTGTCATTTTTTAATTAACACCAGTACAGTGTCAAAATAACACCAAGTACAGTGTCAAATTAACACCACGAAGTGTCAGGTGAACACTTTTCAACACCATCACAGTGCATTTTTAACACCTGTGGGTGTGGTCCTTTATTGAAGTTTGATCGGTGTTAGATTTAACAAACGTGGTGTTAAATCTAACACCGATGTTTTTACAGTGTACCAGTGTATCAGTTTCGAAGAGTTTATGTAAAGAGCACGGATGAATAGTCATGACGACTCAAAAATGAAATATTGTAAGGTCATTTCCTGTATTAGCCAAGTTGGGGGAGGCACCAACTACAATATGTAATGTATACATTGTAATTTGATAGTTATCAGGATTCTTATATACACAATACCCTCCTTACACAACTAATTACAATGTAATTCATTACACGCGAAAGCTGACTGTGGCAAGACAGATTACTTAATTTCCAATAAACTCCCACATCGTGTATAGACTCTCGTTAGATTTTAGTTTTGTACATGTACGTGTAGATTAAATTCATGAATTTTATTGTAATCGCATCCTTGTCTTAAACATAAGATGGGAAGTAGTTTAGTTAGTCATTGAGCATCCAGGAGGACACAACAACACAACAGAAGTAACGTATCTGAACACAATGTCAAATTGTATGTGCTTACGAGTCTACAAACTATATATGAAAAGAAACGTTCCAAGAAAAGAGTTATTGGGCCCTTCATTCATACGAGTATAGAGAATACAAGGATTTTGTGCGATCAATAACTATACATTGTTTCGGCAATCTTAGTTATGTACACAATGTACTGTTTATACGACTGTATACATGCACATCAATACAAATGATATAATAAAATGATCTAAACGAGCTGATGAGTTGTCTTATATCAAATCAATATACGTTGTGTGTACTTTAGATAAGATGTAGACTGTCTGTACACTGTATATACTGCCATTTCCATGGTATGTAAAGTTTTGCATCTTTTAAAAAATTCACGGTAGATGCCTATCACTATTACAGTACATGTATATGAAGAGTTTGTTTGCAAAAACCGATAAGTCCATTTTTGAAGATTTTGAAGTACGGTCTCTGTCATAAAGTACAAAATGATACCTTTTAAATGATATACTGGTCACTACATATGAAGATATATTTTTGAAGTTATGGTCAAAAGAAGCAGAAATTTTCTTATTATTCTCTCTATTTTCTTGATCTTTGATCGCAAACATCTCCACTTGGCAAATATGGAATTATCGGTTTTTGCGAACAAACTCTTCATATGGTATTCTTATTGTTGCATTACCAATCGTAAAGAATTTTTATTACAAACTTAACCTTTAACAGGTTGAAACTGATTTAGATGAGCAACTTCTTTCAAGCTGACAATCACATTGTACGTGCACAATAATTTGTAGATAAGGTGGATCGGTATAGTAGATAGATACTGTATTTCACGTTATATTTAAGATTATTTAAAGTTTTGTTACTTTTTGTTACGGCATCGGCCTTGGATCTCTTGCACAATTTTTTGTGAGTTAGTTTCCAGTTTATATTTAGTTGCTGACATATCATTTGTATGAGTTTTATGCAATTTACCTCCTGGGCTATATACGATGTAAACATGAATAAGTAAACCTTCTGATAAATAGACAGAATGATAGGTAGAGATGCAAGCCAGATGGCTTGCTGGTTCGCGTTGGGATATGCCTTGTATGGATCAAAAATGGCTTGGTATACACCATGTATATACGAATGGGTGCTTTTTGTTATTCCGAAGGTTCGTTAATCCGAAAATGAAATAGGGTGTGCTATTTCGAAGGCTCGTTAATCCGAAAATGAAATAGGGTTCGTTATTCCGAAGGTACGTTGTTCCGAAAATGAAATAGCGAGCTTTGTTTCATTTTCGGATTAACGAACAGTCGGAATAACGAACCTTCGGACTAAAGAACCTTCGGAATAACGAACTGTAGTCTACACGAATAATCATTATGCAGACAGACAGTCACATATTCAATAACATAATGAAATAGTACACCCTCCATGGAGAAAAAAAGGACCCTGTTTTCTTTGATACTGGTCAACAAAGCCAAGCGTTAAACATCCCAATATAAGTTTGCAGGTTCATAATTATGAATGCACATGCGGGCCTATAGCCTATAGGCCTACCTCCATCGCACTTATCCTACATTAAAGTCACACTTAAGATCTACATGGAACTCTATTATACTTTTAGTTTGTGTACAACCGGTCTCAAAGTCAAAACCATTACATCCGTTGTCCGAACAGTTGTATTCACAGACCGATAAGACTTACAAAAAATTACTGCTGACATCTTACTATAGATTGATGGGGGATAGAATGATTCTGAAACACGCTTCGGTGGGGTAATGTATACAGTAACATTCCTTGTCACTGGAACTACACACGTGCTGTTGATGTTGGCGGCAATAACCGAGAGCATTACTCATATGTATAAGTAAAGCACCGTATGATACTTTAAAGGGATGGTATAGGGTATATTGGTGGAGTTGAGGATTGGGCTTTCAACTTTTTGCAAGATACCAAGTTAAGAAACCACTTATGAAATATCACAGAGCAAGTCATTCTAAGAGTAATTCAAAATTTATTTGATGAAAAATCGGTTCTGAAATGGCCGAGACATCCAAAAACAAAGTAAAACAAAGTAATCATAAAAGGCGGGTCCCACCTTTTACAAGTGTAAGGATTGCTCTGTTTTTTGGTATCTCAGCCATTTTATAACAAATTTTCATCAAATAAAGATTGAACTCCTCTTGGAATTACATTCTCTTTCACATTTCACGAGAAGTTTCTCATTATCTCACCAAAAAGTGTTAGAAACCTGAAGTTAAGCTTCAACCAAAACTATACGTCGATCCCTTTAAGCGTATAAAAATGATGAAAATAGTAGAAATGGTGATTATGATATGGTACTGAAAATTACAATGATTCCATCAACATAACTCGAAGAATTATTCTACATGATGGTAGTATATCAATCATAATAATCACGTCAGTGACAATCATTATACAAGTGTTAAAGCAATAGCGATAAAAGCATTGTTAACACTAATCATATGTAAGACAACGAACAAGAAGAATTCATGAAGTGGAAGGCGTAACAAAGACTAAAAGTACTTACAGCCGAAACAAATCCGTGTAAAGAAACAAGGATCAACAAAAAACAGTTCGGATGTTGACGTTTATGTTTTTTGTTTTGTTTTTTTCAAGTGAGGTCAACCGTGAGAAGACGTCCGTCCAGCAGCCGTAGAGAAAATTGTTCCTGACAACACAAGTTGGATCATACCAATGACATGACTTCAAACGTTTGAATATACAATCACAGCCGTCAATGCTCCACAAAATCTCTCACATTTTCGATCTTTATGATTATGTAGTAGCACATCACCGCTATCCCATCACGCCGACGAGCAATGTTAACATATTACACGAGGGTTTCGCAAACAAAACGTACTGCAGGAGTAACACACAAACTCACACGTGAGAAGTGTGTATCGAGCGGTTGCCGACTTCTCCGTCCGTCCGAACCAGCTGTACTCAAAGTGGCTCATACACAAGCGTCCAATTATTTCATAACGATCGATACACCATCCGATGGCAGTATTCAAACTCTGTTTGAGGCACGTTATGCATGTACTGGACTGTAAACCGCCTAAAAAGCGGAATACGGGTGCGTTATACACGCGACGACAGAACCAGTGTACATATCCATGAACAATGAAAAGCCCCGCATACTCCGTGTTGTTAATAGTTTGATGACGTCATGTATTCACCTATCGTGATCTCTTTTGTACAGTACTAAACTACTATACCACCACGCTTCGCCAGTGAATAATGGTAGCTTGAGCTTTCTAAGCACAAAGGTATGCCCTGTATGCAGCATTAGTTCACTCGATTCGGTTCCACAACTGTGATGGTGTCGGTCACTAGTAAATCTATAAACGCAAAGAAATTCATACGCAACGTTTATTGTTGTTGACGGTGGTGATGGTGGGCTTTCAACTGATGCAATGCATTCTCCACATTTGAGTTTGTGCGTTGTATTCATATACATATGAATCAGGATTGTATGATAGACAAAGGAAATGATAGAAGAGTCTCTACCATTTTGTGATATTGATTCTTATGCACTCCGTCATTAAATCTACTGCTTTTTTTTACCACTTACACAAGCAAAATATCTCATTCACATCACTAGTATTAGATGGCTAAATTAATTGAAGAAAAAAAAAACGTTGTTGAGTCGCGTATATGTATAATTAACAAGGGGAGAGGAGGCATGATTTTTATATGAGATTTCTTTCACGTCTGTTTATTGTGTGTGTATGTGTGTGTTTTTATTGTTGTTTTTGTTTCTTTTGCACACTGACGGTGATATGATTGTTTTGTATGTCATGTGTTGTTATACTGTGAAACATTCAAGTGGAATATATATTAATAAGTGGAATTGAAATTAAGAAAAAACACCAGAAAAAAAAATCACACGAGCTCGTGTGTGTGTGTGTGTGTGTGAGTGTGTGTGTGTGTGTGTGTGTATGAACGCGCGTGTCCAACGTTGGCTTCTATATTCCTTATTCCATCATGGCTAACTAATGAATGTTGAAGAAGAATCGATGTGACAAAGAAAAACAAATTCATGTGAAAAACGAAAGATAACAACATAGCCTCACTATGCCCTATCATAAATTCCAAGACATGTAAATTGCCAAAATTATAGTCAAATAGGCAACAAAAGAAGTACTATTGTACAAATTAACAACTGGTTGTTATCTTTGTGTTGCCCATGATTCATCGTATCAATTGAAGTCACATCATCACAATTGCAAACATCTCAACAGTAAGATCAATTCCCAACAATTAAGTTGCGATTTGAACGAATCTTCCACATTTGGTGCTTTTGGTTTGTTTCCATCATCTATACAGGCTTTGTGATTATCTTTAAAAGCAGTTCGTCGCACATAAGCAAGTCATACAGACATCTTGGGATCGAGGGGGAGAGGAGAGGAATAGAGGGGGTGTGGGGAGAGAGAGAGAGAGAGAAAGATAACGAGAAAAAAAAATCAAATCAAGGCGCAATAATCAGAAGTAGTGCAATGCATTCACTTGCTCTTAGGTCAATCTACTTCTGATTATTGATTTGATTTTTTTCTCTCTCTCCCTCTCCCTTATCCTTCCTTCTTCCCCTCTTCTCGTTATCTTTTTTTCTCTCTTTCTCTTTCTCTCTCTCTCCACACCCCATTTATTCCTCTCATCTCCCTCCCGTCTCAAGTTGTTTATATGACTTGATTGATGAACTCTTTAAAAAAAATAAAAAATCAGAAAGTCTGTATAGATATAGAAATAAACCAAGAGCACCAAGTGGACATGAAGTAGAGGAAGATTCGTTCAAATCGCAACTTAATTGTTGGGAATTGATTTTACTTTTGAGATGTCTGCAATTGTCATGATGTGATTTTAATTGATACGCCGAAATGTGTGCATGCTTGTCTGTAGGCGTATGAATGAATGTTTTACAAGAAAATTAATAAACATGTAGTAGCTTGTAAATAAAACCGAGAGAGAGAGAGAATGAAAAGAAGACAAACGCACATGATCATGTGTATCTATATTATGGTCAAAACCATTCCACAAAACGTCTGACAGGGCGGTGATACGTTCATATTCGGCAGGTCAGAACGTATCTTCATACAAACATACACACCAAGTAGTATGTCTCCTCACCTTGACTGATAACACAACTACCTTGCCATTTAATCGACCAGTAGCGTGTCGGGAGAGGCACAATACAGGAGAGATAAGAAGTAGTCCTCAGTTCCTTCCGTGGACTTTTGGTGTGGCTGCCATTTCCTGACTACAAAAATACAATAAACATTCTTTTCTCGTTTAGTCGAGGACAAAAGCGAGGAAAAAGTCATTTGATCATATTGAAGTACGCAGAAGATTTGACATGAAAGAGCGAGTTTTCTTTAACCCTCTGGGTACTACATGTCTTACTTGTCCTTAGGTTTGAGGGTGAATTTGCGTACATTTTTGTTTTGAACTCATTAGAACAGGAAGGGTTAATTTAAAGGGTTGGTCGCACGAAGGGAGATTTTAATGCAAAAAAGAAAAGGGAATGAAGCGATGCTTCAGTTTTAGGTCCCAGAAAGTGCCGAAAGATTATGATTTATAGGTAATGACCTTAATCAAACTAAGCATGATTCTTCCCATGTTCTACGTAATTAACTCGTCCAGTTTTTTTTGTCATCCGTCATTAGTGTTGGCATTACTCCTACTGCTTCACACCAAAAGCTTTCCTATTTCCAACTCTAAAGTTTTGATTCTGAGCTAAAACTCGACAGCTTAAAGGGATGGTACAGTATTGGTGGAAATGAGAATTGGATTTTTAACTTTTTGCGAGATACCAAGAAAACACTTATGAAATAGTACAGAGCATACCACTCTAAGAGAAATCTACAGTTTATTTGATGAAAATCGGGTTTGGAATGACCAAAGCATCCAAAAACAAAGTAAAACAAAGCGATGGTAAAAACGTGTGGGTCCCACACTTTATTAGAATCGCTCTGTTTTGGATATCTTAGCCATTTCAAAACCAATTTTCATCAAATAAATGTTGAATTCCTCATGGAATTACATGCTCTTTCATATTTCATAAGAGGTTTCTCATTATCTCACCAAAAAATTTTGCAAACCTAATATTAGGTCTCAACCAAAAGTATACGATCCCTTTAACTAGCCTTTTCTTAGGCCTACCTCCTTAATGGAACATGGTAGGACCTTCTCTCCCTGCAAAACAAGTCTTACAGGTTAGTTGTCGTGTTTACGTGTCCACTAAAGAAGCAACGACCGAAGTGCTAATGAATAAGCACCGTTATGGGTCGATTAAGACAAAGTACTGAACGGTAAATAGATACATAAATGAATGAATAAATAAATAAATAAATAAATAAATAAATAAATAAATAAATAAATAAATAAATAAATAAATAAATAAATAAATAAATAAATAAATAAATAAATAAATAAATAAATAAATAAATAAATAAATAAATAAATAAATAAATAAATAAATAAATAAATAAATAAATAAATAAATAAACAAACAAATAAATAAATAGCTTAATTCATTCATTCATTCATTCATTCATTCATTCATTCTTTCTTTCACTCATTCATTCATTCATTACATTCCGATGATATGCCAGTATTGTTTTGTTCTTTTAAATCTGCTCAAACATCGCTTTTCATACCGATAGCGCAAAAAAAAAAGAACACACGGCAGTTGACATTGGAGAGACACCGAGAGAGAGGAGAGATTATCTGTCGTCAAAAGTAGTGATTTTTCATCCTGACCTTTAAACGCTATCATCTTACTCTTGTTATACTAAATAGCATTACAAAACTTTCCTACTAAATTAGCTGCACAGCTGAATATGACAAAGTTCAATGACCTTTTATCTGGAGGCTTTTTGAATCTACTCAACCGCTTATATATACTATATACATGTATATTCATATATACAGTTTAAATATACATAGTATATTCATTTTCTTATGCATACACATTGTATAACGTATGTGTGTGTATGTTGTATATACATATATATATATATATATATATATATATATACATTTAATATATAATATATATATATATATATATATATATATATATATATATATATATACATATATTGTAGTTGTTCCGCGTATTGGCAGTACTAGAAATAGCAATAATAAAGTCACAACAGAGGAATGCAGGGAATGCATTAATAGCCAATCTTGATTTAATGAATAATCCGAATTTTCAAGGAACCTTCCTCTTCTTCTTCGCACTGTCATCCCTGAAGAAGAGGAAGGTTCCTCGAAAATTCGGATTATTCATTAAATCAAGATTGGCTATTAATGCATTCCCTGCATTCCTCTGTTGTGACTTTATTATTGCTATGTATACATATATATATATATATATATATATATATATATATATATATATATATATGGATAGATGGATCCTATAGATAGATAGATAGATAGATAGATAGATAGATAGATAGATAGAAAGATAGACCGAGTAGCAAGTTACAATTGAAGCGGTTGGCGCAATATAGTGTTAACCCACACTTTTGTCAAAATTGAGTCACATGCATTTTCATAATCCTTATCCTTCACTCTAACCTCCCTGAAAATATCATATTTGAATTCAACCAATAAGATGGTAAGAACGCATGCCTTCATGTTTTATTAATGTACAATGTATGGACATTCCAAACATTCAACTGCGATTATCTCAGAATGACTATTGTGTGGGTTAGCACTATATTGCACCGACCCCTTCAATTATGTACTATGAAAATTCACTGAAGGTACAGCAATATATGGGAAGGGTGGGTGGAAAAACGGACGTACATCTACCGAAACATGTCTGAGTGCCAGCTCACAGAAATGACATTCAAATATGATCCAATTCTTTATAGTAACACAATGCACCAGAGGCGTAGCGAAATTTTATCATCATGATGTTGTTGTTTAATTTGAACAATTCAAATTGAGTAAAATACAATAAAAAAACAAACAATGAACAGCTGGAGATTGTACACACCTACATAATGTGATTTCTCGTCAATATTTCTATCACGCATTCCAATCGTAGGTGGAAGCCAAACACTTCAGAAGCGTAACTGAAAGTCAGAAACTGCTTCGACGCCAATAATAATTTCAGAATTTATGGTAACATAAGCTTTAATGACAGCATATCATGGTGATTAATTCTATGCTTGATTAGTTGTAATGTACCATTTGTCTTTACATACATGACAAAGTTAATGATGTCTGCTCAAATCAGTGATCGATGGGGAGAACGAAACAGAAGTCGATCGGTAAGAAACATTGTACAGTCTCCATCATATTTCGAAAATATCAATACACAAACATGGCATGATCGACATGTCAGGCATGATTTCACAGACTATACGAGACAATTTTTTGCTGAATATACACTTGTATAGCTTTTTATTCTCATAGCAAACATCACTTTACACATATTCGACTTTGACTAATTTTTATTATAATTAACGGCTGGTTTCACGGTGTCATCATCTCATTTGGATATCTTTTTATCTTGTTTATGTTCTGTTCAAGAATAACATTTTAGTACACTCATAGCATTCGACCACATGATTTTGACTTTTCCCCACCACAAAGACAGTTCACATGCACTGTACATATGCCATCATTTGATGATATCTATGGTTTGTTTGTTTTTTCTCACTTAGATGTAATTTTGTCTCTGGGGTTGGGGAGGTAAATGGGGGCTTTGAATGTGTCAATATACAGTGTATTTAAATGGAAAATCATGATTGCTTCTCCCTGTTACATGTAACAACAAGACAGTTGCATTTTACGTTTGCAGATATCACAGAAGACATTATGCAGCATATTGCATATCATGGAAAAATTAAAAAAAACATAAACAAGTAAATAAAAGCTTGTACAGGGTAGGGTTTTCTACAACGTTTACTGAATGTTCATGTGTTCGTGACTGAGCACATGAACCAATCAGATATAAGTACACACCATAAAAATCAGTCTCTAATCTTAATGAGTCAGTTTTTGCTACTGATGAGAAAATCTTGCATTTACAATCTTGCTTTTTGTGAATGCAAAACATGTATAGATGGATGACTGAGAACCAGTAAGATAGCAACGGCAATGTACAGATTTAAACTTGATTCTTTCTCATTGCTCTCTCATCTTGACTTATTTGAATCTTACAGTCACAGTATTGTCCTTGCTTGATGATTCCATACAGACACAGCCTGAACGTACAATAAAGGTGAGCATAGCTAAAAGGTTGTCAGCTCTATTAAAACAAAGAAATGAAACAAACAGCAAGTGTACAATGCAACCCAATTCGTCAACGCTGTTTTGTCGTTCACAGTAACAGACACCTTTCGTCCATGAGCTCTACACAGTAAGGGCAAGGAAGAAGATCTCATCCTTTTCAAGATCTTTTTGCATTAGTTTGGGAATCCCGTTTAATAACACAAGGCACACCCTTATAACACAATGGCTAACCGAGGCAACTATTGCAACAAAATTTATAAGTGTTGGTGCATATTAAATCTGTCCATAATACAATGTACTGCACATTTTTTCTTTGAACAACAAAATTTGCCTCATCACACACGAAAAAGAAAAAAGAGGAGAATATGTTGTTTTCAGCAGGAATCATGCACACCATTTTTTTTTCCTGAAAGTTTTTCATTATGATGGTTATAGTGATGATTGGAATGAAGATAATATTACTACTGCTACTACTACTACCACCACTACTACTATACCACACCACTTTACAAAAAAAATAATGATAATGATGGCAATGATAATACTACTAATAATAATCATATCATCATTATTATTTTCATTATAATTACTATCATCATCAACATCAGCATTACTATTACAGTGTATCATTATTTATTATTATCATCATTATCAAAGATAACAACAATTACAAAAGCAATGATAAAATGTTAATCACAATAATTATCATCATCATAATCATAAGTATAATCATTGACATTCTAATTCATGAAGCAGAAGCAACACAGATCAAATATTGTATAAGCCGAATATTTCGCGAGGTTTTAAATTTCGCAAATTTTGCAAGTCAGGTGCTATTCCAGATATTAAGGACACACAAAAATAATGACACTGATCCCGATATGAATGTGACCGCAGACATATGCATTTCTCTATTCAGTACAGTACCCCACTATCGCTAATTTATCCACCCGCCAAATCATCGGGAAATCCCGATGCGCAAAAAACTTAGACTCATTTAATATATGGTGTATACAGTAAGTATGTCAATATGCCTACTCTGATTGGTTTATAACCATTGAAGTTTACATTGCAATATATGTGCTTTTATATCTTCACAATCTACACACAGATACTTAAGACAACTAATTCAATTTTGCCTGGCAAATTCTACCAACAGAGGAAGATTTACCAGTACTGTTGCACAAGTAAATAATGCAACATGATACAATCTGAAAAGACACAAATCATTTGACTTTCAGAACAATTACCTTGCAGGTAGAAAAACACATTATATTCTCACTCATCTCATAGATGTTAATCTCATTTGTTTCTTAAGATGACAAATCATAATTTACCACATAAAATGGGACAAACAAACACAATGTACACTGCCATGAAATGCATCTAAAAGTTTCAATCAAAGAGAGCATAGGGATTCATAGATCAGCAAAGTTGGACTAATAGTGTCATCATGGCAATTTGAAAAGGCACTTGATATGTAACAATGACAAAAGAACACAGAATGTCAATATCAATTTGCAAACTACATTCTACTGCTGGACAGTACCCAACTAAATAAACTCTAAACATATAATCATGGACAATTCTCTTTCTCCCTTGCCTGGATGAGATGTAGTAAATACATGGACTTTTTTTTTTTAAAATTTCATCTCCCATATCAGCTCCTCTCGGTCCTGAGTAAACAGCGGCTCCACAATAGAGAAAAAAAGGTTTTGAATCTGTGACCTTGTCTGCATGAGCAATCACACATTGACAGGAGAAGAGAGAAAAAAAATGTGAACATCAATACAGTGTACACTGACAGCAGGGTTTTGCGTTCTATTTCAACGCACGGGGTGTATGAAGCTTATTTGCACACAGCAACTACCATGATGGGGAACAAGTATATCTTTACTTTGACCCAATGATGGGAACACTGAAAATTATTCTAGCGAATATTTTGCTCTTATCTTAATATGAGTGAAACAACTCTGTTTCATCAGGGAATAAGGATTTGTCTGGCACTGCATGTAAAAATACATACATATGGTAAGTTTTAAATCCTTCACTGTTTGAGTCATACCACGTCATGTATGCTGCTGTGGATAAGAATAACATAACAACAGAACACAATAATTCCTCATATCATGTGGATTAGTCAACTACCACTCACTGATTGGATGAACATAATCATGTAATAATCAAACATTCTATCGCATATCATGTCAATGGATTAAATATTTTGCTATTTTTTCCTCCTGGGAAAACATAGTTGTTTAGATGAAAATTTGCAGAACAAGATACGTTGGTCTTCGTTTTTTTTTTTTTTTTTTTTTATAGAGGGCTTTGACCAAATTGATTAATTCAAGAAGATTATCAGAATGATGTCAACATATACTGTCCTTGGTACTCCATAGATATGCACTAACAACCTCCTCTTAGGATAACAATACCACAGAAAGAAAAATATGTTAATAAAAAAATCAAAACTTTTAACTTTACGATGACGACAATAATATTTTCCATTTATGGAAAGCTAGAAATCAATTGGTAAAATCAAACACAGATTGAGAATATACCCTGACATAGAGCCGATCAGAAATGAGCATGCTGAAGGCTTGGTTTAAGTTCTCCCAAATTTGATCTGAAATATTGAAAGTAAATACTTGTATAAACTCCCAATATAGGGCATTATTCAAAGCATTAAAAAGGATTAATATGGCTATGTATCCTCACAGTCAGGAACATTTTTTCAATACATTACACACAACAAAAAGACATGATATACACAGCAGTATATGAGCAGTGATGACTATTTGATCAGAGAGATAAAAGATTGTATTATGGATATACATGAACATGACTGTCCACATGCCTAATAGTTAGACTATTAGTTGAGATGTGAGGTGGCCTTTCACAACTCCTTTAAAGAAAGAAAGAAAAAAAAAATCCTTCTTGTGAAATGCAACACAAATTTACTGGCAGACAGGTCGAGTAGGGATGGTGGTCTACAAAATCCATTAGTTACTTTAATACTTATCCATCACAGTTCACAGTCAGCATGCTGGAACTGTAATGTCATGCAAAGCTCTGATTTGAAGGATATCATACAGTTGGACTGCATTATCTATCCTTACATGGTGAAATACCATAGGATAATACACCAATTACTAAAACATACAGCAATTAGGGTACCGAAACATAGTTGCACTACAATTTCATACTTTGCAATACATGAATTAACCTACATGCAAACTGAAAAAAAAATATCCATATAGTAAAATAATCATAATAGATTAAAAAAAAACCAAATGATGAGAACATAAACAGACAGAATAACAGAAGGATAATGAAGATACTAAGAAAAAAGATAATAGTTATGGTAATAAAACATTCTGAAAATACCAAAGTGTACTGAGAGAATCAACATTAGGACACAATGATGCAAATTATGAACAATAAAAGTGAAATTACTTTTTTCAATCATTAGGTGAGCAAATTCTTGAAAATTCATAAGAATTTAGAAAAGTAGTTATGTCGGACAGCATGACAGCAGATAGATATACTATACATGTGGGCATAGTAAGAGTGGACCTTAATCTCTGCAGCTGTTTAATACATGGGAAAGAATAGGACAGTGAAGACAACCAAGAGAAACCATTAATATAATTCTATAATCATTTGTTGGTCACTACTAATTTACTTTTCACAACTGGTAGAAGACTGTGCCAAGACTTTTTTTTTTTACAATAATGAACAACTCTTGGAATATCGTTGCAAATGATTGACAAATTGCCCTACATCGACGTTAATGAGCACTGAATTGATCAGTGTTTTAGTACCTGTAGTAGCCATGACAAAAAATCATGGGCATACATACTCGAGCAGGATTCGAACCTTCAACCTCCTGATCATCGGACAGGTGTCATCTCCACTAGACCACCAAGCTTTCGCCGGACAGCAAGTGTTGGTTCTAATATTGGAATATCACTGCTTCAGATGCCATTCCTCATTCCTGTCACTATCTTCAAATGGGCAACCATCAATCAGAATTGGCACAAATATTCAACGCACGGGGTGTATGAAGCTTATTTGCACACAGCAACTACCATGATGGGGAACAAGTATATCTTTACTTTGACCCAATGATGGGAACACTGAAAATTATTCTAGCGAATATTTTGCTCTTATCTTAATATGAGTGAAACAACTCTGTTTCATCAGGGAATAAGGATTTGTCTGGCACTGCATGTAAAAATACATACATATGGTAAGTTTTAAATCCTTCACTGTTTGAGTCATACCACGTCATGTATGCTGCTGTGGATAAGAATAACATAACAACAGAACACAATAATTCCTCATATCATGTGGATTAGTCAACTACCACTCACTGATTGGATGAACATAATCATGTAATAATCAAACATTCTATCGCATATCATGTCAATGGATTAAATATTTTGCTATTTTTTCCTCCTGGGAAAACATAGTTGTTTAGATGAAAATTTGCAGAACAAGATACGTTGGTCTTCGTTTTTTTTTTTTTTTTTTTTTTATAGAGGGCTTTGACCAAATTGATTAATTCAAGAAGATTATCAGAATGATGTCAACATATACTGTCCTTGGTACTCCATAGATATGCACTAACAACCTCCTCTTAGGATAACAATACCACAGAAAGAAAAATATGTTAATAAAAAAATCAAAACTTTTAACTTTACGATGACGACAATAATATTTTCCATTTATGGAAAGCTAGAAATCAATTGGTAAAATCAAACACAGATTGAGAATATACCCTGACATAGAGCCGATCAGAAATGAGCATGCTGAAGGCTTGGTTTAAGTTCTCCCAAATTTGATCTGAAATATTGAAAGTAAATACTTGTATAAACTCCCAATATAGGGCATTATTCAAAGCATTAAAAAGGATTAATATGGCTATGTATCCTCACAGTCAGGAACATTTTTTCAATACATTACACACAACAAAAAGACATGATATACACAGCAGTATATGAGCAGTGATGACTATTTGATCAGAGAGATAAAAGATTGTATTATGGATATACATGAACATGACTGTCCACATGCCTAATAGTTAGACTATTAGTTGAGATGTGAGGTGGCCTTTCACAACTCCTTTAAAGAAAGAAAGAAAAAAAAAATCCTTCTTGTGAAATGCAACACAAATTTACTGGCAGACAGGTCGAGTAGGGATGGTGGTCTACAAAATCCATTAGTTACTTTAATACTTATCCATCACAGTTCACAGTCAGCATGCTGGAACTGTAATGTCATGCAAAGCTCTGATTTGAAGGATATCATACAGTTGGACTGCATTATCTATCCTTACATGGTGAAATACCATAGGATAATACACCAATTACTAAAACATACAGCAATTAGGGTACCGAAACATAGTTGCACTACAATTTCATACTTTGCAATACATGAATTAACCTACATGCAAACTGAAAAAAAAATATCCATATAGTAAAATAATCATAATAGATTAAAAAAAAACCAAATGATGAGAACATAAACAGACAGAATAACAGAAGGATAATGAAGATACTAAGAAAAAAGATAATAGTTATGGTAATAAAACATTCTGAAAATACCAAAGTGTACTGAGAGAATCAACATTAGGACACAATGATGCAAATTATGAACAATAAAAGTGAAATTACTTTTTTCAATCATTAGGTGAGCAAATTCTTGAAAATTCATAAGAATTTAGAAAAGTAGTTATGTCGGACAGCATGACAGCAGATAGATATACTATACATGTGGGCATAGTAAGAGTGGACCTTAATCTCTGCAGCTGTTTAATACATGGGAAAGAATAGGACAGTGAAGACAACCAAGAGAAACCATTAATATAATTCTATAATCATTTGTTGGTCACTACTAATTTACTTTTCACAACTGGTAGAAGACTGTGCCAAGACTTTTTTTTTTTACAATAATGAACAACTCTTGGAATATCGTTGCAAATGATTGACAAATTGCCCTACATCGACGTTAATGAGCACTGAATTGATCAGTGTTTTAGTACCTGTAGTAGCCATGACAAAAAATCATGGGCATACATACTCGAGCAGGATTCGAACCTTCAACCTCCTGATCATCGGACAGGTGTCATCTCCACTAGACCACCAAGCTTTCGCCGGACAGCAAGTGTTGGTTCTAATATTGGAATATCACTGCTTCAGATGCCATTCCTCATTCCTGTCACTATCTTCAAATGGGCAACCATCAATCAGAATTGGCACAAATATTCACATCAGCCCCAGCTTGCCACTAAAGATGAAACTTTCTTCTATCGCTCGACGTCTCCATCATCGGGATCATATCGTGGATCATGCTTCTTTCCTCCATTTCTCTTCTCGTTAGAATTGGATTCCCCTCCGCCTCCATTCCTCCGCCTGCCCGTCTCAGTTCTGCCCTCGTTTGAAGTGTCCATTTTCTCTTTCTCGCTGCCACCGGTGGATCTGTTACCACGACTGCCAGGCCTGTTGCCTCGACTGTCATTATCATCATCATCGTCATCATCTCTGTCGTCTCGGCGACCACCACCACCACCACCAGAACCCGTCCTCCCACTCCTGTCAGGGAGCACCTCCGTCCGGATGTAGAAGTCGACCTCATCCCAGGAGGAGAACTCCTGGCCCACGTACCCTGCACTCTGCCCCTCCAAGTAGCTGAAGAAAAAGGCTCTGACATCAAGGCCGTACCCTTCCTGCCTCGTCTGGCGGAAAAAGTCGACGGCCACACCCAGTTTGTTCTCACATGGCCGTCCGTTCACCTGCCCAGTGCATTTCAGCACCCCTGAAGGAAGAAAGCATCATTTAAGAACATTGGACATGTGGTTGCACAAAACCCACAAAAAGCCACATGGACTGATTTCCCAATATACAAAGGGGGTTATGCAATATCTTGAAAATCATAGAAAAATTTATCAAACCCCACGATGAAATTCCTGATTTAGAATTGATTTCAAATGAATAGTAGGAACACTGGTAACAAAAGTGCCCCCCCCCCCCCCCCCGAACTCAAAGAGTTGTATACAATGCAGGACGCAAGACACCTGTTTTTTATCTCTGCACATATATTTTGTTATATATATATATATATATATATATATATATACATCATACCAGAGATGAGGTGGAGGGGGGGGGGGTGTCTATCTTAAGAGCTTGTGTCTATCTTGAGTCACTGGAGAAAGGGGTACATTGCATGAGGTGTGTTCCAGATATATATATATTTTTTTTTTTTTTTTTTGGGGGGGGGGGAGGGTCTCTAATGCAAGGCAGAAAAAGCATGTAAAAAGCTGGGAAAAGGGTGTTCAGATATTTTGGCAGTCCCAACACAGGGATACTGCTTTTTGTGGGAGGGAACAAGAATATGTGTATTCCAACTAATACGAGGTACTGAGGTCTTATGGGTTAGTTAGCACCTGTTACAGCGTGGTTCCTGGTGCGAAGACTGTTGCTAAGGGGGGAGATTTTGAGCCTCTCCTTGATGGAAGAGTCGGTGCAGGAGATCTGGTCCCCGCGCCTCAGCAGGTAGTGGGCGTTGCAGATGTTCTTGTGGCAGTTCTTGCAGAGGAGGTTGTAGTCCTGTGGCCGTCGAGAAGACCGCTGGTATAACCGGAGGAAGTCTTGCTGGGCACTCTGCCTTATGGCGGCAAGCTTTGTGAGATGAAGAGTCAGAGGGAAGAGAGTTGTACATTATATGTAATTGAGGGCCATGACAAGCAGAAAAATGTTTTAACCTGTTGACGAGTCCCGAGTACACGCGGGCAGGTGTCTGTAGGAAATGCATGTTGCAGCAAAATCAGTCCGTCCTCAAGGGGTTAAAGACTATTATTGCATACAGTTCTCCTTCTGATCTCCTCTTTTCTTTCTTTCTTTTTTTCTCTTTCTCTCTTTTCACTTCACAAATTTAGTAGCTTATGCTTCGTTTGACAGGGTGGATCCAGGAATTCTGTAAAGGGGAGGCGCTCTAACAAAATTAATGGCAGGGCACATGCACACCCCCCTTTTTTCTTTTTCTTTTTATTGTTTAAAAAAACAAAAAACAAAGAGGGGGTAAGCCCGGTGCGCCCCCCTCTGGATCTGCCACTGTTTAAGCCATGTTCCCTACAGCCACGGCAGCCCCATTTGCCTGAATCATCAGGTGGGATGTTCTCCTGTTTTTTCCCCCTCTGTGTTCTGGTCTTGTTCCTTCCAGTCCTCACTCCAGTGAACATACATAGCTATTAGATGCCGTTCTTATACATCTGGTCAGACTAGACTATGCAAATTTCCCATCGCATCCCACTACAACTGCCTCCAAGTTTTGCCAAAGCCTATTACGTGATATCACATTTTGCTGCGTTCACCCCCTTCAACTACATGGCCTACCACATGTAGATTCTTCTTTGCACCGTGACTGCCATGGCAATTATTTTTGACAGCTTAAAAATCTGCCACAGCATCGACAGCAATCACGGCCTACCACATGTGCCCGTCCCATCCCCCCACATTGTCTCGAATCTGTCCCATTTTGCCCATGTTGGTCTGATACATAATTGCTATTGGCCACCAGGAGCATGGTGTACATGGAGCATTACTGTAAAAAATGCATGATGCCCTGCACAAAAGTGCATTTCCTAACTTGATGTGAGGTAACAATAGTTATGGTTTACTAGTATTATGTCTCTATGCCATAGGAGTGGAAAAGGATCTGGTTCATCTAATCAGATATATGTACGAGCAATCCAAATGTGCTGTGCTTGTTAATGGGAAAGTTACAGAGTGGTTCACAGTTGTGACAGGTGTCAGGCAAGGATGTCTTTTATCCCCACGTTTATTCAAGATCTTCCTAGTGGAGTGAAGATGGGTAGTACATGTATGTGTACCAACAACATCAGGTATGCCGATGATACTACCCTGGTCGAGTTGGTCTTTGAAAAACTCCAAATATCAACTACCAACCTAGAGGAAGCCTGCGGAAAATGGGGTATGAAGATAAACACCTCCAAGTGTGTGAAGACAAAGTGCAGAACTTTGTATTTCTTGGCAGTGTGATACCCTCAGTAACAGAGGATGTGAAGAGGCACACCACTCTTGCCGCCTGGTCCTTTAGAAGACTAAGGAAAAATATATGGACTAACAAAGGCATTACCAGATTTCTGAAGGTACGCATGTACAGAGCTCTTACAAGACCTATTGCAACATATGGGGCTGAAAGCTGGACATTGAAGAAAGGAGACAGGGACAGATTGCAGGTCTTCGAAATGAGATGCCTGAGAACTATTGCCAGGGTATGCCTTATGGACAAAATTAAGAACAGTGACATCATAAGCCAACTCCATATCACTAACACCATCAATGATGAAGTGACAAAAAGGCAACACAAATGGTTCCCCCTCCAGATCTCGGCCATCGACCGCACGATCGCGACAAAAATTGGCACACACATTGCCTATGATGTAATCTAAAATACCTTGAAGTTAATTTTTCAAAAAAAAATTATCATTTATGCTAAATTATGCTAATTTATGCATAATGATGCATGAAATCAGACTATTTGTATAAATCACAAAATAAAGCTCAAAACAGGCACATTTTTTGTGTAAATATTCTTTTTAGTGTCCATAGCAAATGTAATAACAAAAAAGTGTGATAATCAGAAAAAATTCTTAAGTATTTTATTGTTTTTTTTTATTTCTTATGTTTTTCTGTTTTTTTTACTTTTTGTTTTTCATTGTCTTTTCGATGAAATTTGTCCGCGACATCACTCCGAACAAGAAAATATGTTATTCATTGATTTTAATCAATAAAACACCAAAATAGTCAAGCTTTTATGAAATTTGCCTGTAAGCACAGTTTGCATTGAAATTGTACACGAATTCACGTTTTTTGAGCAATTTTGGGTCTGACATGCATGTACATATCTATGCGTAACTTCGGAACCACGCGTCCAGGCGTCGCAAATTTGGTGTCAAAAGATGCAGGAGACTCGAAAAAAAGAAGTCATGAAACGTCGCGGCGATAGCTTTTGCAATTGCGATACATCGCGCGGAACGTCGAGGGGGGGGGGCACGAAGCCCCCCCCCCGGCCTAGTTAGGGTTAAAGCTTACACTTGGGTCAAGAGGAACAAAAAAGATGAAACAAACTATCCATGGATTTATAGACTAGCACTGTTCACTGTTCATCTTCTACATCTGTGCTTTTTAACCTTTTTCAGCCAAAGGCCCACTTTGCCTGGTACTATTTTATTGACCCAGTATGATTGACTACCAATGTATTTGATTTAATTTCTGGCCAAAATCATGGCCACCTGTGAGAGTTTCACAGTCAACTGATTGAGAAGCAAGGCTCTACATTATGGTGTTAGGACAAATGTCCAAGGTCCAATGTCACCCGGCATTCTGATCCTAACCCTGCCCTTCCCTCCTATCATTCCACACAATCAGCACTACCTTGTCTACATGGGGTTAAAGGTATTCTTTACCCTTGGGAGCAGTGATTAAAAAAAAAATGTTTGAGTTATCACATTTGATGCATATGTGTAGGTCAGTTGTATCACAAAACATCCTACTATACAAAAAAAAATTAAAAGTGAAGCCTAAAATATAAGGAGATATCACTACTGTAAAACAGATATATTCGCGGCATGACTTTTTTGTGAATTGGAGCCGACAGCCTTTTTTGCGGCATGAAATTTTCGCGAACTACCACTGGCATTCAATACATAATAGTGTAGACAAGAACTTTTGCATGCAATTTAATTTCGCACATCTAGGCGCTCATGAAATTCACAAAATTAACATGCACACGAACGTTCCTCGTTTTACAGTATTTTTCTTATTAAACCATAACTATAGACAGTTTATAGTCTTGAGATATTTTTATCATATCTGTTGTTCACACTTTATATAATTATCTAGCAATACTTAACATTGGTTATAATTACAGTATAAGGATCATAATTTTTGCATTGGTTGTTTCTATCCTTAACTCACATTTTAGAACTATTTTGATGCCCTAAAGCTGGGTTTTTTGTTTCATCGGCAAATGGTGAATGCCATTGAAGCATCAAATGATTCCAACAAAGACTGGTTTCTCTCTCATACCTGTTTGTCCTCCACCAAGTCGTACCACTTCTTGGGGTCCATCTCATTCAGGACCTTTAAATTGCCCTCCAAGCTCTTCAAGTTATCTCGCTTCCTCTGTTCCTCGTAGGCTAAGTTTGAGTACCTGCACATGGTGGAAGCAAAGTCGAGGCTGTAAAATTTCACTATATCACTATTCATGTGGTAACATGGTATGTAATCATATGTTTAAACATTGATTCGTGTTTTTTTACCCGTTCCATATGGGAACCTGGTGGCCTGCGTATTAAGTCATGGGCATTTCAGAATTCAGTCTGGTACGGGTCAACCTAGCCTGTCATATCAAAGTGACTTTCATCGTCTCTTTTAACCCATTGAGGATGGGCTGATTTTGCTACAACACCCATTTCCTATAGACACTTGCCCAAGTATACTTGGGACTCATCCTAAATGGGTTAAAAGATGTTTGAAGCATGTCATGGCTAGTAAAGAAACAAAAATTCTTCCGAATCACTTTGAGAAGGCTCCTAGTTAGTAACATTTTATCACTATAAAAGATCTGAGAGCTATTGCCTGAAATCACATTCATCAACCACATCAGCACTGATCAACAACCCAATCTCTCCTCCATCTTTCCCCTTTCCCCCTCCCCCCCCCCCCCTCCTGTTCATCACCCCTTGGCCCATAACTCCCCTGCAAATTAAGATAAAAAGCATACTTTTCAGCAATCAGGAAGCACAGGCCTTCCCCAGCTCCAGCCCTCGCTGCACGCTGCACCGTTCTCACTTCCTCCTCGACCAGGTTGTAGCGAATCACAAAGTGGCAAGAAGGGAGCTCCAGACCAGTCTGCTCAAAGTCAGTACTGACTATCAAATTGGCTTTCCCTGTAACAGCAAGAAGAGAACATGGACAACTTACTGGCACTATTATTCACGGATAAATTCACCCATCCATACATACAGTATGTGTGGACTGACTGAATGCAGTAATGTTAGTTGATAACATGGAAAGTTTGAGGAAAATCAGACAATTCATTCAAAACTGACAAATATTTAAAGTTTCTGTGCAGTCACTGCTGCATGAGAAGACTATCACAGTTTATGATGTCACATACATGTATGTAAAACAAATACAGAAAAATTAAGGATTACGACAGGTTTTGATGTTGCATACATATATGAATAACTAATAAAGAAAAATTTAAAGACAGTTTCAGAATTTTTTTTAAAAGAAAAGTGCACATTCCCTCAACATTTTTGTCTTCCCATCCAGTGGTGGGGGCACTACAATTTGAAAAACTCACACTACCTGTAACTTTTGAATGAATTTGTCATGTCCAACTAACATTGCTGCATTCACTCAATCCACACAACGTGAGTGAACTTGTCCTATAACCTGTCACAGATCGACGGACTGATTTTGCTATAACATGCATTTCCCATAGACAGCTGCCCGAGTATTCTCCGGACTCATCTTTAACAGGTTAAGAAATACAGAAAAGAAAACTATGGCTTGTGGTATACTGGTGGCAAGCAGACACAAGAGTTTGTTGAGTTTCCCAATGCCTACACAGCTACACTGCATGCCCACAACCCTAAACAATGATCCTGCATGTTAAACTCTCCCTGATGTTCAAATTGTGAATCATACTCTACCACTTTATATCATACTCTGGGTACCAAAGATAAAGATGAAGGCTAGTGAACATGTTTTTTGTTTTTTGTTTTGTTTTTGTTTGTTTTTTTTTGTTGTTTTTTGGGTGGGGGGGGGGGAATTGGTTTGATTTGGCGGTTTTGTCTTCACCCGCTCAGGATGGTTTGATTTTGCTGCAACACGCATTTTCCATAGACGTTTGCCCGAGTATACTCAGGACTCGTCCTCAACGGGTTAAGACATTGAGTAGTATGAGTAAACTTTAAGTACTTTACCTTGCTGAATGTCTTGGAAGATCTTTATCTGCTGTGATACCACAGAGTCTCGATCCTCCATCTCTCCCTCGTCTGGGTCGCTCAGCTGAACTGCCTTGATCCCCTTGGATGTGGTGATGTTGTTGCTGTTGATGATGTTGACGAGGAGGGTTGCTATGGCACTGGATCTGACAAGGATTATACCTGTTGCCATGATGAAAAAATAAAATAGTGGGTAGTGTGTTAGATGAGATGAAAGTTTATATTCATGAATGTTAACGGTAAAAGCTGGTAGACCTCAGGGGATGCTTTAAGTTTGATTAATTACATGTAGATATGAGCAGGGCTGCCAATATTTACGACTCTAAATCAAGGAAGCTTATATGCCTTTGTGAGGACATTAAGTTTGCATACAGCTTCATGTTGAATCAAGAAGAATTGACAGTTCAGTATCAAACAGGAAAATTTGATGTTCCAAACTAAAACTGAAATACAGTCAAATCTGTATATAGGAGCCACCAAATGGAGGCAAAAAGAGTGACCATTATAGATGGGTAGCTGTTATAAACAGGCTATCTGACATTTTGTCTGTATTGCATACATGTACATGTATCATCACATCTATACGTGCATCATACCAATGCACATGCTTCACGCATTGAACAATGAAGTTATTGATTGAGCGATTGCACACTGAGTGTGCAAACAGCAAGCTGGTGAGTTCATTATGATACCTGAATGATGAGTAAATGCAAAAGTGGTGATCATTAAAACTATTTGCTATGCGTAACCAGCATAGCTGCAAAGCAAAAAACTTGCTGAATTATCAGCTTTGCTCTGGCTCTGTATGGGTTTGTGATTGCTATACAAAGGCCAATACCTACCGCAGGAAACAAAATTGATGGCTGCTGGCCGCATTATACAGGTGGCCACTAAGCACAGGGTTTGTAACACGTCTTTTCTCTTGAAGAGAATTACAGTGACCGCATACAGCAAGTGGATGCTATAGACAGGTGGTCACTAAGGAAGGACTGACTGTACTGTCTTTAGTTTAAGGTGTTGTTTTTTTCAAAAGCTAAATGATCAAAGGAAAGGCAAGAAATTAGAGTTTTTCTGGGCCATGATTTTCTGACTATCAACAGAACAGAAATGTGTCTGAAGATTTGGATTTAGGGCTGCAGATAGACTCCATCCATAGCAACGAGGGAGTGATCTTATTGGTCAGTGCATGGCACCCTGGTTACAGACTGGTCGTGCATAGACCGCTGGCGATAAGCCTGAATGAACATCGCAGAGGTTGCTATGAGCAGACCTATTGTCAAGCGGCGAAAACTGTCTTACCTCCTCTTGATCACGATTGCATCAGAAGGAAAACTTTGAAGGCTGCATTCTCAAAATGTTGATTTCCTACACCACTCAACATGGTCTCTTAAAATCACCAATATCTCCACAACCAAGTACTTCTACGAGTCGTGTTACATACAAAATTAAAGCAGAAGAGTGAGGGAATAATGTCATGTGTCATTTTCAAAAAATTGTCTTCCCCCAACTTTAGAATCCTTTTGTTGTAGCAATAGCAGGTCACAAGTAGACACAATGACAGTAATGCAAACTGACAAGAGAACATACATACATACAAACATCCCCCCACAAACACTCACACACATGCTGTAAAGGACACTATTAAAGGGGCAAATGGGAGGACAATAATGGTCTTCCTATGAAATAAAAGAAAACAATTAAAGCAGCAAAGCGAGGAAGTATTAACAAAGCACAGGGAAAATACTAACAAACAAATCAAGGAGCAACACATTGACATACCATGAAATCGTAAAAAGTAAAGTGTCAGTCACATTTTGGATGAACCAATACACAAGGGACAAACACTCCAATGGCTATCCTAACGATTACCTGCTTCAGGAGCATCCTTTTCGTAGATCTCAGCCAATTTCTGAGCCAGACACCAGAGCTTTGGGGAGAGACCTGGCGAGTCCTCCTTCACAAGCCTCATCAGCTCAAACTTCTGTTCCTCAAACATCTTATGGCAGTCCTTGCCTAAAACCAATCAGACAGAAAACATTCTTATCACTTCTCTGAACAAATCCCATGTTTTTGGAAATTTGGGGGAAAAAAAGAAGAAGATCTGAACATTGCCTTCTCATAATAGTGTGGAAGTTCAACTGTACTGGAAATTCAACTAAAAATGGTGTTATACTTTTGAACTCAATACAAATTTTGGAGGTGAATATTTTGAATTGAGATAAAAATTTAAACAATATTTTCATTTTCTTTTCATGTGGAAAGCACGCATGGGTCCAACTCACAGTAATTACATCGCCGTAAAAGTCATTAAATGCTATTCGGCCAACTTTTATCTCATCAGTTTTCCTGACTCTCAGTCATGTGTATATGTTGTCCCAGGTGATTTCTAAACATCAAACTGTACAACAGACAACCACCACATAAAAACACAGCATGAAAAAAAAATGCATGATATTACACATTTCAACATAGTAGGTACATTCATTTCAAAAATATCACGTTCACGTTTCCATCAAACAAAAAGAATGTGAATGCAAAATATTCTTTGCATTTAATGCTCGCCCATTAAGGAAGATGCTACAAAGATTTTCTCACCCGTTGATGCAGCAAAGCCTTTCTCTGCCTGCAGCTTTCCATCTTCCGAGCTCAAGAACTTCATTGCCTCCTTGCAGCGCAGGTCCTCGTGCACACACAGGGCGTCGTTCAGCAGGACCAGGTAGGTGGCGGGGAAGTAACGGTCCACTTCTCCCAGCTGCTTGGCCAGCATGCGCTTGGGGTGGATCCAGGCCCGGTACTCCTTGGTGCCCTTTCGGGGCGTGTCCCCCTGGAGGCCCCCGTCTGGAGAGTATCGCTCCTCCATGGAAGACATGAGCTTCTCCAGAACTGACCTATGTAGTTTGGGACATTATGATGAGACATCCAATACAAGGTTACATGACATCACTACACTACCCATGTAAGATGCGTATCTCTGATTGTGGGGCTTCAAAACATGCAATTTAAGCCAGTAGTTTTACCTTCTGACAGATAGTTACAAAAAACAAACAAACAAACAAACAAATGTTAACAACCAACATTTCAGGTTTCTACAAGCACTGGTCATACACTGTCGCTAGGCACTGAGAAATCGCTCTCATATGTTTGTATGTAGGGCCTATATGATTGATGCACTCGATTATTGGTTAAGGTGTGCATTTCAAAATGGCAACAACAGAAAACTGTAGTCAAGACAATGAGTTAAGTTGTATTGACATGACTTCAAATATTTGGGTAGCCACATAATCTCCACGGAATAAAATGTAAGTTTTGATTAAAATGCATGGCACAGCTGATCTATACATGTAACTCCCATAACAACTTCTCTCTATGGCCCGAATTCATGAAGGTGGCACAAATGAAACTATAGTTTAAACCATGGAGCGTCAAGTGTCACCTGGAATATTTCGTTACGAAATCAGTCATTTCGTCGATGAAATTATTATTTTGGAATGAAATGACAACATTTTGTAACTAAATGAACATTTCGTCCATGAAATGACTGATTTCGTAACAAAACGGTTATTTTGTTGACGAAATGACCAATTTCGTAACGAAATATTCCTTGCGACACTTGGCGCTCCATGGTTTTTGTCCATGGGCCGGTTTAAACCATGGTTTCATTTGTACCACCTTCGTGAATGTGGGCCAAAGTGTCTTTGCACAAGGAATCTGACAGTGTATAGACCATTCATATAAAATGCATATTGCCCCTCTCACCTAGTATAATCATCAGCAATCCATACCCTGGTACCAAAAACCCTTCCCCTCCCCCCCCCCCCCCCCCCCCCCAAAAAAAAAAAAAAAAACTAACAAATGTTGACATACTTACCTGAAGACACTGTTGATGGTAGACTGGGCACGTGACGTGAGTAGCATAGTGTCCACTTCTGGTGGTTTGTTGACCTTCAGCATCTCTCGCAGGTTGTCCACGGACTCCACACGCCGGATTCCCTTGCTGTCCAGGAGACCGCACTGCCGGACCATGAACTCACGGGTGAAGCACTGCAAGTTTGCCCCCAGGTTTGGCGTCAGGCCTAGCAAGATTGAACAGGACAGATTTTGTATTCTCGGTCTATTGCCTTCACAATGCTGCCAATAATCTTTAGGGATATCTAAACATAATTGGGCTTAATGTGTTAAAAGTTACTCAAGGCAATGTTTCTAGTATCTCAGGATAGAAAAATTCTTTTTTTTTCAACAATAAATTTTTTGGCAGTGTTAATCAGTACCACACAAAGAAAAGAAAAAAAGGAGAAATCACCCAGGATTTTTCAAGGGTGGAAGGCATTTTTTAAACTCCTTATCAACCTAAACCCAACCCCATTTTCCACATGAATTTTGTCACAAGATGAGACATAGTATCTGAGTGAAGTTCAGTCCTAACATTCGATACTCCATGTATGGGTACCTCCTCTGAAAGCTCCACAGAAATTGTATTAAAGCCATTATTTATCATTGGTAGCAGTGATTACAAAAAAAAAATGTTAGAATTATCACATTTGATGTAGATGTATAGTTCACTTACAAATTGTATAACATCCTAACAAAACATACAAATTTGCAATAAAGCCGCAAATGGAAGGAGAAATCACCAATTTTCTTGATAAAACATAACTGAAGATGCTAATTCTAGAAATGGATTTACTAATTTATCATAGTTCAAATTTTACAGTTAACATTGATTTTACTGATTAATGTTTTGATGTCGGTTATTTTCATCCCTAACGTTTAACAACAATATTGAGGCATTAAAGCTGGGTTTTTGCTCATCTGTACATGTAGGCTCGCTTAAGTATGTGACACATAAATGGGTGCTATAGAGAGAACATTTTTAAACTAAAAGTACAGACACTCAAAAAGAAAAATCATACATGATGAAATTACCTATGATGAAAGAAATTCCACCATATGGTCTTCCCAGAGTCCATGCCCCTCGGGGAGCCTTCCTCGCCAGCAAGTCCTTCTTCTCAGCCAGGTAGTACTTGGTGATGTCATTGAAGGGATGCTTGGTAGCAATCAGATGACATTCATCAATGACCACAGTGGTCAAATCAATGAAAGCTATCTGTCTTTCCTTCAGGACTTGGCTAAGCTGCTCAGCTGTCAACATCACGACGTGAACGCTGGGCAGGTCAAAGACTTCCTTGAACTGGGATGGGCTTTCAAGGACAGACACTGCTCCCGGAGGGAAAATATTCTGAAATGCATCCCTGTGGCGGTCACTGACAGACTGCCCACTCGAAACGAACAAAGACTTGTAAGGTTTTTCTTCATTCTTTGCGATAGCAATTTTCCTCTGGTGATTGCATATGGCAGCTGCTGTAAGCGCCTTTCCCGTTCCAACAGGGGCACACATGATGTAGTTAAAGCCCATCAATCCCGGTGCTGCCAATTCGTGTTGGTATGGCAACAGTTTCTTATCGGGATCAAACTCTACCTTTGGCTCCTTGCTCTCTGGAGGAGCAGCTTTCCTCTCCAAGTGCTTCATCATCTGCTTCTGGATGAGGTCCCTGTCCTTGCTGGTGAGAGAAGAAGGGTCAGCCTTCATTCTGGCAAAGAGATTCACCTCTATGCCTGTGGTTTCATCATATTGGATGGCAGCCTCTTCCTTCTCCTTCTTTTCTTTGGCTTCATTTAGTTCCTTAGCTACTTCAAGGGCTGGCCATTCTCCCTCTTCTTTCACTGCTTCAAAGCTTTTACTTTCCACCTCTGGCAAATGTTCCTCCTCATCAAGGAAACCTGCACTTGTCTGCAAATCTTCACACTCTACGACGTCACTTTGGGCAGCTATTCCTTCTATTTCAAAGTTTTGAGGTTCGTCTTTAAAAGAAACTTCCATGTCATCATCATCTCTCTTTTCACAAACATCCTTCTCATCATCATCATCATGCTCTCTGTTTTTTACTTTGGGCTTTTCTGTCTGTAGAGGTTCAAGATAAGTGGACACTGCATCTGTCACAACATCCGAGGGTAGGGGAGGCTTCTTTTTTTCTCTTGGTTCATCCAAATCTAGTCCCCTTTCCTGCCTCATTTTAACACTTGTTTGGTGCTCGCGTTTTTTAGCATTTACAAGCTGTTCTATTTCTTTAAGAGACACATTAGCTAAAAATGGACTTGAATCTTGTGGGGAAATTGGCAATGATGGTTTTTGCACTGAAACATTCCCTGCACTCTTATGATCTGAGAGGTCTCCTGAAAATGTTGATGATGCTGTCTGACAACTGCCGAGGCTCACCCCTGGAATCTGCTGACTGTCATGACTCACATTTCCGTCTCCAGGATATGGTGAAAGACCCTGGCTTGCTGACAGTGTACTCTGTTGATCAGAAGGATGTAAAGGGACTCCAAGAGATTGGCTTGCTGACAGTGTACTGTGTTGATCAGAAGGATGTAAAGGGACTCCAAGAGATTGGCTTGCTGACAGTGTACTGTGTTGATCAGAAGGATGTACAGCCATTTCAAGAGATTCCCTCAGAGCTGTTTGATTTCCTAAGACAGCAGGTGAAGATTTGCTGATCAAACATGTTTTCGCTGAACTCTGTTGGCTTGAAGGGTGTATAACGGCACCTGTTAGACTCCCCCTTTCATCTGTACCTGGACTGTGGCTAGGAGCATTCTGGGAAGGACGGTTGAAGATTTCTCCACTTCTCAGTGATCCTGCGTAAGACATGGCACCCTCTTCTGCTGGAATAGACTGGTCACCTTCAGGATGTTGGACTACTGCTTCTGACGGCTGACAAGGAAGCTGAGCAGACACCTGTCTTTCTCTATGGGAAGATGCCAGTCCCTCTCTACCACTCTCAGGATGATGATATGATGAATCAGGACATTGCACGAGCTCGGATGTTTCTACCCTAGCAGGAACCTGATGACTTATCATCTGAGATTCTGGGCGCATATTGAGGACTGGCAGGTTTGGCCGAGTTGCTTCATTTGCCTGCCGAGGGTCTGTGCTGCGGAGAGGGCCTTGGACAGACAACTCTTGAGAGTCCTGGAGGGTCATTTTCTGGACTTTTGGAACCAGTCCGATCAATGAGAGTTCTTGAGCTGGATGGAAGAATGAAATTTACCCTCACTTTTTGTACATTATGCAAGTCATTTATTCCAGAGATCTACTCTATAATAGTGTCACTGTGGCTGCACTTCAATCATATTCATATCAAAAGGGAATTCTTCCAATTTGTCAGTGACATCTACTACAGTACGAATAGACTAGTGCCATGTTACAAAGGCAATTCGACATCATGCACTAGAAACCTAGATGATGTTGATTCTGGAGGCAACAAAGATAAGAGTGGTTGTCCTACAAATTGCGTATTTAGTTCTTTTTGGGAACGGTAGTCTGAACAAAATACATGTATAAGGAATGACTCGGCTGACTCTAGTCAAGAGAGATAAATATCGGTACCACAGAAAGTATGACATTACACCAAAGGTGGTCTAATATAGTTGGATGAACAAGAAAATTCAGGAAGTTCCAATACCGGGTAACTAACACTATTTACAAAGCAGGCAAGGTCAAGAACAGTTGACCAAGGTGGATTTACATAAATTTGCAACATATTGTTTAAAAGATATACAGTATAAATACATTCTTTTTTCTTTAAATCAGAGAGTCCCAAGCCTCCAAAGATGATATCTACCATCCTGAGCAAAGGCAATTTGTAATAGAAAATCTAGACATTAACTTCATGGAAGTTAAACTGAAAAGACTATTTGTGACCTGCTACAACAAAAGGATCCAAAAGTCAAAAGAGGTTGATTTTCTGACAATGACATGACATTATTCTCTTACTCTTCTGCTTTAATAGCATATAAAATGGCTCATAAAAGTACTCGGTTGCGGAGATTTTGATGATTTTATAAGACCACGTCAAGCAGTCTGATAGGAAATCAGCATTTTCAAGAAAACTGCCTTCAAAATTTTCTTTTGGATGCAATCATGGTCAGGGGAGGTACAGTTTTCATTTCTTGAAAATAAGAAGGTCAGGTCATCTAGCAACCTCTGTGATGGTTCACTCAAGCTTAGCACCAGTGGTCTATGCATGACTAATCAGTACCAAGGATCCCATGCACTGACCAATAGGATCACTCCCTCATTGCTATGGGCAGAGTCTATCTGTGGCCTTAAATCCAAATCTTCCAACATGTTTCTGTTCTGTTGAAAGTCAGAAAATCATGGTAAAGGGAAAACACTAATTTCTTGCCATTTCTTTAATCATTTATAGCTTCAAAAGTTCGGCAGATGATAGATAGAAGAAACGTTTGTCTATTAGTACAACATCATGCCAAAAACAGAAATTTGATGGTTTTGACCAATTTTAACGATCTTACTTCAAACTCGATTTTCTTGTCTCAGCCAGCCGTCAGTGACTTTCGGTACTTTTGTCTTGGCAGGTCACATTTGGCATGCCACCAGGCCTGCTCCACGCAATAATTCACTCTTTCGATAGCCATATTATATGCACACTGGCAATAGATCTCAAAGTCTTTGTGATATTTGGTCATCCCTCCACACTGTCAGCCAAACTTCTTGATGTTTTAGCTCCTGAAGTTTGGGTCACTGGTGCAAGTATTTCAGAAGAAAGACCATCCTATTCAACTGCTGTCTGACTGCTGATTGTGATGTAGCGATGCACACCTGAGGCTCAGTCCGGTAAACCCGCTCACGAGGACTGGCCTACCCCCCCCCCCATCCCCCATCTCCCCCCGCACGAGCACTGCACCGGAGGACGCAGTATCCTCCGGTGCATGCCCATGAAATCTCAAAATCTCACAGCTTGCGCACTGTCTGTATGTGCTGGATGCGTAATGTGATGTAACGTCGTGTTGCGGGATTCCAGAAAACAAACTGGGGTACCCACCTACTCTATGAGTGTGGAATAGTAATTTGGAATTTATGCACAAGATCAGGTTCGTACTGATTTTATCTTTCTCGTTACAAATTTTTGTAAAAAGATGTCAGACTTCAGCTTCACAAGGTTGATTCGTGTGCGGAGGGATGAGAGCCGCAGAATAATGCACCAAAAATATTTAGTCGGATCAGGCCGCTAGGTGCGGCAGTCTTGCATTGTGCGAACACGCTGGCGCCCGTGTTTTGATGGGTCGCTCTCCATCGGTTTATTAAAACTCGATTTTTGGGAAAAAAAAAAAAACAGAATGTTTTCTTCTTTTCATCATGGATAGTGGACATGTGTGTGCACAAAAAATCACCGTGCAAAATTGCGACAATTTATACGTCAAATGCGAGATGAATAAAAGTGAAGGGGGGCTTCTTGAGGCCCCCCCCCCCCCCCCCCCCCCCCCCGGAGGCCTCATGAGGCGGGGCAGTGCTTGTACGGGGGGGCAGTCCTCGTGAGCAGGTTTCCCGGACTGGGCTGTACATAACAATGAAGGCACACTCTGGAGACACCACACAAAAACAGATGAAGGACTGGTCACCGACAAAGTTTTTAGTTGTGAGCGTTCACACTGCCCAAGCAATGTCAATGATTGAAAAGATTGGCGGGGGTCTGGGAAACAAATTTATCCCCAGTTTGAGCAGGAAGTTTGTGGCAACACTGTCATGGCAACACTGTCAAAGTGTCATTTGACAATCCTTCAAGATCAGCTAGCATGATCTTAAATCTAGTAATCATTCGCATTGACATGTGACCAACGCTAATTTGTACCTTGTTGGAATCTAGCTAGGACTAGGAGTAGACCCAGACTCTGAGAAATACTCACCCATTTTCTTTACTTCCTCGGAAAGTTTGAACAACTTGATTTTTTCAAGATCTTCACATAGGTGTTGGAAATCATCCTTTGGGTACCTGTTGCACTTGTTCATGGCAAGGAAGAAAGGCAAGACCAAAATGTCTTTTTCAAACTTTTCATATTCACTCGTTGATAAATATTCTTGATTTAAAAAGAGCACATCTAGGAATTCCTTTTGACTCAATTTATTTTTCACAAACAGGTATATTTCCTCGCAGCGTTCGACAGATCTTCGCCTGATGATCTTTTCTGTGTTGCAGTTAGATCTGCTGTTGACATCACTTCTTGCAGCCATTGCAAAGCATCGAACCAAGACTCTCACGCACGTTCAATTCAACGGGTTTTCCGGATTAGATTTGGTTCTACCACATCAGTACCAGGCCAGGTCAGTTTATCCCAACTTCCTCATGATTGATGCCCAATGACGTGGTAATGATGGCCTCATGAAGTTAGATAAAGAGTATCAACATCACCTCCTATTCATTCGGCATCAAATAACAGTGTAGACTCTAAGCACATAACTGATCAGCGCAGCGATGGCTTTCTCCTCATGTCCCATCAGCAATAAATATCAGGGCATTTCAGTTCAGTCAGTAAACAGTGTTGCTGAGGTTCTTCCTTTGATCCCGTCCATCGACAAGTCGGCCAACTTGCGCTGCAAAGGTAGACACACTGTACATAGGAGATGGACGGAGAGGCTGAGCGCTTCGCCTGCATTGTACTGACATAGGCATACACTGCTGTCTAACTGTACGTACTGTACAACTCATACCCAGCACTTGCTAGTACGTGCGCACCTACTCTCTTTGCGAGAACCTGCACTGACTGGGCTGAAGTACAAAATTGTATAAGAAAAAGTCAAGAAGTTTTCTAATATTTTTTTGTTGAATATGAAAAAATATATATTTTTGATCACCAAATAAATCTTTTAATTCTTTGAAAGTTATTTTTTTCATACGTCATCATTTTTTAAATTCTACAACAGGATAGTTTACAATAAATATAGTAATGTTTAAGACGGCAACAACAGAGGGGAATTCCCGAGATTACATCATCATGGTCATCCTTTTTGGAATACTTAACGAGTAGAAGGCTCTGGCGTTCCCATAACCCCATCTACTGTGCATGTTACCATTACTAGAATGCATGGACTTTAATGGGGAGGGGGGTGCATCCCCCCCCCCCCCCACTCATGGAGAAGGGGGATGACCTGAGAAGGGGGATGGCCTGTACATATTTAATATCCCCCTGAAATGTAAAAAAGAAAAAAAATGGAAGAAGAATATGTGATTGCATTCATTTCGGCATATTGCACGACGTTCGGAAGCCCGCCCATCTGCCTATTGAGAGCTATACAGAGCTTAAAGTATTCTGCTATTAAAGTATTGTATGATTTGCATACATGTCATTTTCTCCAGGCTCGGTCTCTTCGCTCACTCGCGGATGTTGAAAACGTAGTATACAATAGGTTATGCATTTCTCGGGACCATCTACAAATCACAGCGTAAGAAAAACAAAACAAAACAAAACAAGACGAAACCGCCAGAATTGACCCGTCTCCCCCCCCCCCCCATTCTTTAATCACTGACCAAACAAATGATGTCTCAGTCATGATACATCTATGGGGATACACAGGGATGATCAGGGGCGTCGATCCGACGGGGGCAAAGGGGCAGGGTCGTCGATCTTCGGGGGGGGGGGGGACAAACATAATATCAGTTTTGATTGTCGTCCCCTTCCCCCCTCCCCCAATAATTCCGGAGATGTGGTGGAAATTTTTTCTTGCTTTAGTAGACAGCAAACTGTCCAAACATTTAGCAAAAAGGCTTAACCAGATTGTGGAATTTCAAGTCTGAAAATGCAAAATTTCCCTCACGTGGGAGAGGGATACCACCTCCCATGACAGTGACACGCCCTCCCGGCCCGTTTGGTCCTTTTCCCCTTTCCATTGGGCTTAAAGATTTCCAAATAATTCATCAAAACGTGTGCACCAAATCTTTCACTTGCAAAATGCAAAGTTCCCTCATATGGGATTTAGTACACTTCTTTATTGGCAATTTCCCAAATATTGCCCAAGTTCCCTTGTGTTGCGTACCCCCTCCCCCGTCCTCCCCGCACATTTCACTGACTATGGCTGTTCTTCCTTTTTTTTTTTGATAATAGAAAGAAAAAAGGAATATTGCACCACTAAAAATGTGTGCACTAGATCTCTGAATTACAAGTCTGAAAATGCAAAATCTCCCTCAAGTGCATGGGGGAGGGGGTGTCTATCCCCCTTCTGCACATTTCACTGAATATGAACGTTTCTTCCTCTTTTTTCGATAGGAACAAAGATCGAATATTTCACCAAATGTGTGCACTAATCTTTGAATTACAGACGGAAATGTAAAATTTCTCACACCGTCCCCCGCTTGATCCCTCGCACATAATAATCTTCCAAATTTTGCCCTCCCCCTCCTCTCCCCAGCGACCCATCATTGAAATGGATCGACTCCCCTGTGGGTGATTGCTTTAATGGACTTAATCCAAGAAAATTCAGAAATCCTATAAAAAGAAGGAAATAAAAATATGTACGACATACACAGAAATAACAAGCATATAACCATATATTTCATTTTATTTCATTTCATTTACATACATTGCGTATCATGGACTTATACTCGCGCTCATATACGATGGCAATCGCCGATCACCCCCCCCCCCCTCCCAATTGACTATGACTTCGATGAGAGCAGCCAGTATAGTCAACAGTATTAGGCCCGATGATCAGCTTTGTGTCCCTCGATCACCACGCGTCTTGTTTTCATTCAGAATTTTGTTGAACCAGAAGACGACTTCTGATCAGTGTAATTATAAATCATTTTGCGGACACTGGCAGAACATCAAGTTAGAAATTAAGTGCTTTGCCAGGTTCTTCTAAGTGTGATGTTCGTAAATTTCCTCTAAATAATAAAAGTACACATTTGCATTTGTTATCATTTACAATTTTATTGCCATATTGCAATGTATACGTATATAGGGGCTATCAGCCAGTATAAAATTGGTGTTTCTCTTTTGGTCCCCTCCCAGCCCCTTACGTCTGATACTTAAAGCTGCATGGTATCTCACTCAGAGGCGAATGTTTGCGAATGTAGCGAATTTGAGATTCGCCAACTTTTCTGACGAATCGTTGCGAAAAATCTAGGTTCGTTTCTGCCATTAGCGACAGTTAGCGACTTTTAGCGATGTTTAGCGACAATTAGCAACACTTGAGCGAATGTTTGCGAAAGTGTTTGCGAAACACAGGCGACGACTATTAGCGACTGTTAGCAAATGTTAGCGACAGATTTGCAAATGTTAGCGACAGTTTTGCAAATATTAGCATGCCACCTTTCAACATGGATTTCCAGAATATGGAAATGAATTTCTGCCAAGGAGAGGATCAACGTGCTGCTGTCCTTGAAGAGCTGCTTTCTGGCTGCAGCTCACAGCTTTCGTTCAGCTTAAGAGAAAGAAGATGAAGAAAAACAACACAGGAAGAAGAAAAGAAAGACTGTTTGGGTCAGGGAGTGGTTGTTGCAGAGGACAGACTTTGGTCAATATGAAAAGCTTTTGCAGCAATTACAGTCGTGATGGAGATGTCAAGAGCTTCAAGATCTTTCTTAGAGTGGAACCTTGCCTGTTTCAGGAGTTTTTATATAGGAGCCATATGGTTACTTGTTCGCTAGCAGTGGCGAATCAAATAAAAATGTTAGCGACACCGTATTACGACCGTTTGCGAATTCTTACGAGTGATTTGCAAATGTCTGCAACTGTTAGCGAAAATACAAATTCTCAAAGAAATTTTGAACATGTTCAAAATTTCTTTGCGACAACAAAAACTGCTTGCGACAACAAAAAAACGTTTGCGAACTATCTTGCGACTGTCAACGAACCTTTTGCAATCATTTAGAAACCATGGCGAAACCCAAATTCGCTCTACGTTCGCAAACGTTCGCCGCTCAGTGAGATACCCCCTTAATGGGGGGTCATTTTTTGATGTATTTTCTACGCTGAGGTACGGCATAACCCATACCATATATTTTTCATACATTGAAAAGGCAATCATAATTTATGAACCAATCAATTGCTTCAAAAAAAGAAAAAATCTTACTCTTGAAGTTTACCGCCCATGTTTCACTTTTCATGTTTGAAGATATCAGTGCCTTTGGTCTGCATTGGTTCTGATATTGCTGCATATACCTTGGCTTATTCCATGAATAATATATATGCTATATTTTATACCACACAGAATCAAGAAGTGAGATGATCATGATGATTTTGACGTTTATACTGCCAATTAAGGCGAGGATTGGTAAATTAATCATGTCTTCAATTAAATCTGTTCATTGTGTTTACGGAAAATGCCCATTGTTCCATTGTTGCAGGAGTATAAAACTTTGGTTCCTTTTTCTTCCTTTACTCTTTCATCTGTAGATCCAACAATCATCTTTTTTTTTTTCCTCGAACTTTCTCACCCACTCTTCCTTCAGCGGCGGATCCAGGAATTTAATCAGCTGACAAGTAATTTATAAAAACGAAAACAAAACAGCTCCCGCGTGCAAAAGAAAAAGGGCTTCAATTTTCTTTTGAACAAAACGAAATGGGGGGGGGGGGGGCGCACGCCCATTTCCAGTTGTTGTTACCAAGTTTTTTTTTTCTTTTATTAAAAAAACCTGGGGTGGTATTCTGAGGTCGTAATTAAGTCTGTAATTAACTTCGTGATTAAGTCGTGAAGTTAATAGGCCCTTAATCATGGGCAAAATCGGTATTCTGAGGACGTAATTAAGGTATGATTAAGTCCCCTGTAATTATCTTAGGTCCCTCCCATCTAATTGTTATTCCATCCAATCAGACGCGTTGTTAGAAGCCAAAATGATGATTACACGCGCAAATATGCCCTCAATGCGCGCTCCTCCACACCCCCTGTAATCACAACCCAAGAGCTCCGTGCGCACACTCCGGTATTTGATTACAACCCCTCACCTATACGCACGCGAAGATCTCAACCTCTTTGCTCACATAAAATGACAAAATTCCTCGAAAATCGGCTATATTTCTTTTTTTCTCTGAATTCTACGGATACCACGATAACAACATTCAACCGCTCCTCGGTTACCGAAGACGGTAAGCATCGTTGTGGCAGAGAAAACACGATGTATTGCGTGATATCGGAGTAGTTAATGACACTCTTTGGTATCATTAAGTTTTCCATTAACTTTCATACTTAATTACACCCTCAGAATACCGATTCGTAATTAACTCTGTGATTAAGTCCTCTCAGAGGTGCACGCGCATTGATACGCGCAAACGCGTAGGTCCTTCCCGCCAAAACGCTTGTTGCTACGGTAGTTAATTTACCCCCTACTTAATCATGCTCTCAGAATACCAATTCGGTAATTAAGTGCTAATCAGACACTTAATAAGCTCTCAGAATACGGCCCCTAAGGGAGCGCGCGCCCGGTGCGCCCCCTCTCTATAAGAAATTTAATCTTAGGGCACATTTCTACATAGGATGATCATTCAGTATATCGTATACAGTCATTATCTCATTCTATTAAAAGCATCATTTCATACACATTTATTTTATTTTCAACAGCTTTTATCTGCTCAGCAGTCACCATACCAAGATAAAGAGGACTTCTTTCATAACATCTACATTAAAGGCCAAGATCAGTTCAATATCTTTGCATTAATATAAGATTGCATGTACCAGCACCTGCTGGAATGCTATCTTAGCTATCAACTATCACTACATGACAAACATTAAAACACACTATAAGAGCTATTTCAAAATACACAAAAAGTACACAAATTGTGAAAAAATGAAGTCGTATCATTCACATGCATTCTGTCTCATTGACTAATTATTGGAGTATTATTGCTTGTATAAAGAATATAGGTTACATTGAACTCACGGACATCATACTTTATGACAAAAAAAAACCTACACATGGAGACATACACACAATATCAGGCTACATAGTCCTAGTAAAATAGCCAGAGATGTTGCAAAGGTTAATATCACTGAACATCACGAAAGACTTCCACTTCATTGATGCGAATTTAATCGGACATACGAGGCAGCATCCAGCTCTTCGCTCACAGTGATAAAAAGATATGTGTATAATATGAACTCGACTTCCACATTCAAATACCACAGACCAGTTCTATGTTGCACTTCACTGCATGAGCATAAACAAGTCTGGCAACAGCTTCATGAAAAGTTATCGGCCCTGACAAGTTGTCAATTTCTTACAATTACCATATCATTAGACAGTCAGTGCCCGGAGCTTCTCAGCCAATGAAAACCAGTGATTTCACCGAGTACTTATAGTACTAGCAACTTGTTAGGCTGACAAATCAATGGAAACGGTGCCCTGTTGTGTCTTGTTTTCTTGGTGATGTAATATCCATTCTTATATGGGGCTATCAATTATAATGTACCGTGATCTCAAGATTTAAATATGATCCTCCGCCTCGTGACCCCAGATAGATCATGTCATATAATACAATATCCAACAATAGACACTCACGCAACTTTGAAATAAGAGATATGACTTAAAGGGACATTCCAGACGATTTTCATAATTTCACATCATTTGGTACACTAAATCGACAACTCCATGTATAGATTTGTTGAATTTATTGTGGTTCTTGAGCAGAGAACCAATACTCTGAAAAACCTTAAACAAATTACACTGAACAAGGATGATGACATAAAGAAGGTTCACATATTTCAGATAATTATGTATAGCATGTGTAATTCTATTACACATGAAATACCGCTTGCTTGCGAGTTCACATGTGTATAATCTATGCATGCCTTCTGCTTTTGTTCTGCTTCCTTGAGCCCCAACTCATGCATTCTTATAGTGACTCTGCCATGTCATCATCCTTGTTCATTGCAATTTCTTCTAAATTTTGAAAATGTTCTTATTCTTCATCCAAACTATCACAAATTCTGAAACTCTGTCCCCGGTATTAACTGATTTATAGTTGTTCAAAATAAATGTAAAAATTTTAAAATCGTCCGGAGGTCTCCTTTAATGTACTTTACATTAAAGTTTTATCAAATAATTCTTTACATGCGATTCGTTATTTTTTTACCTTGTCCATGACCTATAGACCTTGACCGTAAATCTAGAAGAATCTTTTGGAAGAGTCGTTGAATATGAAGTATCTGAAGTCATTATGTTATCAAGGCTCCTAAAAACAGTGTAAAAACATCAATGACAGACACACATAGACACATTCTCATTAGATGCTTCAACTGGGGATATGACTTTGGGTGCTCAAGGTAACAGAGTATGTATCAGTGTTATTCTTTTGCTTCTGATATAGAATTACACACACATAGTACTGGTATATATACATACATATACACTTTGTATATCATATACACTGTATAGAACATTATCTTCATCACGATAAACTATTAAATTGACATTGGCAAACTTACAAGCAAAATTCAGTTTAGTATAGGTAAAAAATCAGGTTTCATATAGAGTGTATAGGAACATACAAAACAATCGAGGACATGTGTAAAATTATTTTAAGTACTACATGTATTCGCTTATATGCATGCAGTTATATAACTTTGCGGGATGGGCAGGTGCCTTGATACCCCTATACGGTAGCCCTATAGGGCCAAAAACATGTTGCTTTTTCATTTAGTTTAAATACTCTGGACAAACGGGAATATCCTCGACGTGAAATGTATCCCCAGTTGCCTGGAGTAAAATACCACTCGATCCCTGATTGAAGTCGTTTATGAGAACTATACATCCACATGTGGTATAGCGCAAAGGCATAATAAACACTAAACCTGACAGAAGCAAACAGGTACGATGTAGCAAAGTCGTTACTGAAAGTGACAATTATTTTTAGGTACAGAGGGGAATCAAATTAAGATTGGACGAATGTCGTTGTTCCAGAAGTCTTTCACCGTCTTCTTGGAGATCAAGACGCCTTGGAGGTCTTTGGTTCCAGGAGGAAGAAGGGCTAGGTAGACCGGATTGACGGCTCCTTCTTCCGTGGAAATCATGTTGGAGGACGTGTGATGGGCCGTCATGTTAGACAGGACGTAGCCAGGACAGCACTGTGCACAGAGATGCAAAGAGTGTGATGGAGGTGTTGGTAGTTTATGTCAGTGTCGCCATGGCAACAAACTACAATGTTGTTTCAAAAAAGTCTCAAGAACTATAAGTGCATTCTATTAGTGCAATCATTATGACTACAATCACAAAATACACAACATTAGCATCATCACCATCATCTGAATTCCAACAATTTTACCGTTAGACCTTCCGTAATCATGCTAATTAAAACCTGAGGACGAACATACTGTTATGACACCTTGTGTATGGGTAAAACACTCGTGTCTTGAAGTTGAGGCTGAAACTCACAGAGTTGACGAGAACATCCTTCTTGGTGGTATCCTTAGCAACAGCCTGGCCTTGGATGCGGGTGAGAGCAACGGCACCCAGTTTGCTGACCCCATAGGCCCAGTCAGGCCAGCCTTGCTGCACATGATTTCCTGTTCCTGTTGCTCTGCACAGTCCACAAGACGGATTGTGATGTAGCACAGAAGCATCAAGCGAATGAAAAAGTGAAACAGGAATGTGGAGAGCTATTTAAGCACGACAGGAAAAATATAGGTGTCCATGAATTTGAAAATAAGCAAATCGAGCCGTTAAAATTTCCTTCGCCCTGCTGTGCTAACAAAGTCAAAATACTGCAGACATAGATGTGTGCAGGGGTAGGTGCAAGTGGAGCGCAAAGCACAGTGTCATTTTATGTCCGTTTCCTATGTCATGAGGACTGAACAGTTCTCACCGTCAAAATAGAATATTTGAGGTCAGATTTATAATACTGGTGGCCATTCATGAGTTGCCACCCCTGCATTTCATATCGAACCATTTTATCTGAAACATTTTTTCGAAAATGTGCAACTGACTTTGGTCACTTCCTCTCTATAGGCACTTGATCCACCAACGTTGCCACTGTCGGTAAGTTACGTTCATTTTTAGCAACATTCATATGTAGAACAATATGAAAAGTATGGGGATGGGTATATTTTATATCAACGTGCATGTGATGAAAGAGTTACAACCTAGCACTCTTTTTCATTCACTGCCAAGCATGGTCACTGTTCTTGTATGTGTTTCTGTTATTGACAACATGAACATGAAAGCAGCACAGAAGGGCACAAGAAAAATCCCCCCCCCCCCTGGCGCTATCGGTCTTGGATACCAATTACAATGAATTCTTGAACAAGCAAATTTCCACAATCTTGTCGAAGAAATCTTACTTGACGCTTGATACTGGTTAACGGATTAATTACACATCCTCACTATACTTAGTCTAGTACCTTGGCTTGGCATCGTGCAAAAAAAAAAAAACAAATTGTAAGATTAGATACACTTGGTTCCATGACATTTGCTCCTGCGACAATCGTATTGCTCCCATGAGCTGTATACGTTGAGCCAAACATAATACCCACAAACATAACTCTAACCGTAATCGCATAGTACTGTATAGTGTAGGGCCTCACAAACTACACCTAAAATCCTACCACAACCCGAACCCTTATAACCTTAACCCTAACTTGGAGAAAATATCACCGGCGGGAGCATAATCTGGTCACAGGACCAAATGTCGTGTCAGCATGAATAAAGTATCATGAAGAATGCTTTTATGGACAGCTGGAATTCATGTACTAAAACCCAACAACAAATAATAACAACAAATATTAATGGAAACACATCTCTGTATATTTTAGGCCTTTTATAAGGAAAGTAATGTTGAAACCACACCTGACAAATTCTTCCATGAGGTCAATGACCCCTTGCTCCGTTGACACTTCCTTAAATCTCTTTTGCAGGTCCTCGCTGCAGCGATAATAGGCCATCGGTGCCACCATGCTGGCTACTTGGACAATCCTGATACAATAGTATGGGAGACAAAGATAGGATTTGACTTTAAAAATAGAATATGTTGGACTTCACTGCGATACACCTGCATGTATATACGCGTATAGGGTTGAGGAGTGAATGCCTACACAAAATAATGTCACATACTGCTATTTTAACTCTCTTCTCCTGCAATTCACCTAGAGCCTCCAATGCCCTTAAACGAGATTCTTTTTGATGTCAACAGAGAACAGACAGATCGGCGTTATCAAGGAGGTTTGAGAGACAGAGTTATATGTATATATATATATATGTGAGTATATATATATATATATATATATATATATATATATATGTATATATATTTTCGAGACAATGTAATGATGACAAAAGATATTGCAGGAAGCCGGCTGGTGGGAAGCTTTCGACCTTCGTTCTTCAGCTTTATTGTCTGCTAAGCAGATGTGTGTGTTACTTGGGTGTCTTGTGGCTGTCTTGTCAGCCACAAGAGAAGACACCCAAGTAACACACACGTAAAAAGGGTATTTTTCTTCTGAACAGATCATTCATAATATGTTTGCAAACTTGAATATATCAGTGATAGTGGTGACAAATATTTTGCAGCCCTTTTCTTTTTCACGACACGTTAAGTACTTCTACCCTGCACTGTAATACTGCAAAAATGCTGTACACTTTTTAGCAATATTATTAAGTGCTACGTGTGACCCAGTACTAACATTATTAGTACTGGATCACACGTAGCACTTAATAATATTGCTAAAACTGTAAATGATTATTCATCATAATGATAGACTGGCATGTCAAAATAATGTTAAAGCTAAACACTTTCGAAAGGTAGCATCAAAGCAAAACACTTATTCTGTTGACAGCATATATATGTGAATCGTTTTCTTTTTCCCAACTGCACTTACATGTATATGCACATCGAGCAAATGGACTTTGGAATCAAGATAGGCCCTATATGCTTCATTGAAGGAAGATTTTTTTTTTTTTTTTGCTTTGATTGTTTTAATCTTATGTATGATTTGTTTTTGAAGGAAGAGTTGATATACATGTGCACAGTTCACCCCGTTACAAGAAATACGGATATAAGAAAATTCTGATTACAGTAAACTAAAAAGTAAGATCCCAAATTTATCATCTATGCATGACATCTCCACGTACTTGACTGTTCGGCTGTATAACCAAATTTCGGGAAATATTGTAAACCGCCAGTCCCGAGTATTCGTTATATTGGGAGTGCACTGTATACATGTGTACTTCATTATGAAGACACAGTACCTTCCACCATTCCGGATTAGAGGGAGAAACAAGTTTGTCATGTGGAGAACTCCGTAGAAGTTGATGTCAATGGTTCCCCTGGCCTGTTCAGACATTGGAGTATCATTTCCCTGGAAAACGGATGATGGCATGATGCAATGTAGAACGAACACAAAGGCAATTATTAGCTTTTTGCCTGTTTCTGTTCTGCGAGAGCATTCTATCTATAGGGGTGTATTCTAAAACTGCAAATGAATATTTTAGAGTTGTTATCTGCTGAATGTCTCCTTGCTTTTTTTTTTTTTCTTCTTCTTCTTCTGGTTAAGTCTGCTCCTTCAATAAGCTGAAGATTCTTGAAGACTGTAAGAATCTTTTTAATAGATCTATTTTCAATGCATAACAGCTGTAAATATTTTCGTTAACCAATGGAATACATATATTATGAATCTTTCCATAGCCCAGAGCTCAAAAGGAATCTGAGCAAAAACGCAGAAATACTGTATAAATTACAATTTTTCATTGCTAAATCCAGCATAAAATTGCATTTTGTAATCATAAACAGAGGAGTATACTCAAGGAAGAGAATGAAGGGCTAAAATTGATATTTTTTTCCAGACTCAAATTCATAACAATATTGTGAGATCTGAAGGCCCGCGTATACAACTATTCATCTAAATTCTATGACTGACGATTCACCTGATATTGAACGTGCAACTGAAGTCTTTGAAAGGTTTGAAAACAACAACAACAACAACACCAACAACACGAGACGATGCGGGGGGGGGGGTCTTTACCCTTGGTGCATTTTTGCATACTCTTTTCTGAGAAGATGGTAAACGAGGGGATAAAATCCAGGATGATTCTTAGATAGGCCTCTTGCAGTATATACCCGATATCTACATTGAATGACTCATGTTTAAAAGAGTTTTGACCTTGCTCCAGATGGGTTGAAATTCAACACTCTTGGAATAAAGATGTTAACAACGAAGCACATCTAAAAGACCGAGACTAATTATTACCTTGTAGACAATGCCTGCATTATTGATCAAGATGTCCAGTCCCCCGTGCTCTGCCTTGATGAAATCTCGCATCGCCTCCATGCTCGCCATCTTGCCCACATCCAGCAGGTGGAAACGAGGGTGGAGTCCCTCTTTCTCCAAGGTTTCCATGGCTTCCCGGCCCCGCCCTTCGTTCCTGGCGGTGAGGTAGACGATGCCATTCTCTCCAAAATGCTTACAGAGAGATCGGACTATAGACAGGCCGATCCCTGTGTTGCTGCCAGTAACCTAACAACAAGATTATTAAAAATAAACAACAAAACAAAACCACCACCACAATGCAACATTCTTGAAAGGGCATGATTATAGCTCAATCTAAAATAATATTACACTGTAAAAACATCGGTGTTAGATTTAACACCACGGGTGTTAAATCTAACACCGATCAAACTTCAATAAAGGACCACACCCACAGGTGTTAAAAATGCACTGTGATGGTGTTGAAAAGTGTTCACCTGACACTTCGTGGTGTTAATTTGACACTGTACCTGGTGTTATTTTGACACTGTACTGGTGTTAATTCAAAAATGACACCACATGGTGTTGATTTGATATTTGTTGGTGTTAATATCGATGGTTTAACACCCGTCCAGCTTCAATAAAGGACCACACCCACAGGTGTTAAAAATGCACTGTGATGGTGTTGAAAAGTGTTCACCTGACACTTCGTGGTGTTAATTTGACACTGTACCTGGTGTTATTTTGACACTGTACTGGTGTTAATTCAAAAATGACACCACATGGTGTTGATTTGATATTTGTTGGTGTTAATATCGATGGTTTAACACCCGTCCAGCTTCAATAAGAGACTACACCAGCTGGTGTTACTTTGGTGTAAATTCATTTTCACATTTTTTCAAAAATCTAGTATTTTAATGTAAAATTCTTGATCGTCTTGTTTAAATTAAAAATCAACAAGAAGTGCAGTTACTAAGAAACTCTTCAAAAAACAGTTTAAAATTTGGAAATGACACCCAGAGGTGTTAATTTAACACCATAAATGAGCACCGAAAATTTAACACCAGCTCGGTGTTCACTTTTTAACACCGGACTTTTTGCAGTGTACACTGTCTGAACCAATCAAGGCTATCAAAACATAATTTCCTTTTTGGGACTATGCAATGTATAACCTATTTCTTTTTGGGCATTATAAAAGTACTGTATTCTTTATAGTATGCTTCACTTCTTGCTTATATACCGTGTATACTCTGATCGCTTTTTTATGATGATGATGATGATGATGATGATGATGATGATGATGATGATGGAAAGTATATTCATACAGGAGCTTAAGTGCAATCGAAGTCAAACTGTAGGTACATCTTTGTGACCCCCCCCCCCCCCCCCCCGTGCGGATATTGAAAGTGTATAAGAAATGATCCCACAGAACATAGAAAACGATGGGGTGGGGAAAATATTACTATTATGGATAGAAATAATGCGATATAAAGATATGGCTACTGCAAAGCCTTACCTTGACAAACAAGATATGAAAGATGATTCTCGAGCTAATTCTGGATAAGATTGTTTGTTTTATCCCAGGACTGAAAGACAGTGCAAACACAGCTCCGACATTGCCCACACTTCTTTTGACATTGAATATTACTGGCACGCTTTGCAGAAGATTGAACTTTGCATGGAGTAGATCTATCAGAGGCATTATGTGAGAAAAGTTACGCACCTCTGTAGTTTTACGTATACATTGCACTACTGGTATACAGAGAAGCCAAAATCGCAAAGTCATGGCTTCAGCTTTGCAATTGCACCGGTACCTGATCTCTACATCATAAATGTACAGATAGGCCTACACATGATACCATATTACATTTCAACAAAAGCAAATGTTACATGTGTTTTCATAGTACTTCATAAAATTAAAAAAAAAGGACGGACAAGAGTTCTCTCACAAAGCTTCCCTTGGATATACGTCATACTACTCCTGAGAAAATCACACCGATGATCTCACCACGACCACGTTCTGTTACGTGTTTAGGTCTACAGCACCCAGGGGTTATTACCCCTGAACTCAACGTTCTAGAGCGCGTGAGATTAATTCTGATCATGTTCGACGAAATCCTTCTAAACGAACAATGACTACTCTTTCCTTCTTCAAATACCTCCAAAATCGATTCGTTATACTCACCAACACCACTTTTCGCGACATCATGAGCAATATCTCGTAACGTATAGTAGGACTTATTACAGACCTATAACACAATATCGACGAGTCTATGCTATATCACAGACTATACACGGAGGGAAAACTGGACACTGCATATTAATATTATTATAATAGAGCGATTAATGAAACACCGAAATTCGTACATGGAATAGAATAGGGCGCCGCCATGCACTGAGTATAGATAAACTGTATAGCGCATATCGGCTGCGTAAAACAATCTCTGCTTTTGATGTAGTGGAAAGTCAGGTTACTGGCTTGACTTTTCCGCAAGTCAGAAAGGCCTAAAAGCTATCCAGATATATTCTTCACATTGAGAGTCCAAACCATCTGATTATCCCCTTTCGAAAAAGAGAAAAATTCAAAGCTGTAAATTCACCGATACTTTCAGATTTAGCTGATTTCCCATTAACGAGACGATACCAGAACATTCGCATTCTACCATAGTGACAGTTCTGTTTATCTTTGTCTATAGTTTGTAGTAGGTTCACCGTAAATCATAGATTTACAGATTGTAGTTCTTCTGTTCAAACAAAGAAATCCTTTACAGAACTTCAAATAAAACATTCCACTTTTATGTTTTCAACCCAAAATCTCACATGGCAACCATACACGAAAAACATTGAAGTCACTTTTGAAAACGCACCTTTCTCCACAATAAAAATTACCCGGCCCCTCTCCCCGATCCAGGTGATGACGCATAATGGCGCCCCCTTTAGTTCATTTTTTTTTTAAACAAAAGAATTAAAAAGGAAAAAACGGGGTGCGTGCGCCCCCCCCCCCCCCCCCCCCCCCCCCCCATTTACGGAATTTCTGAATCCACTGGTCTAGACTGCCGCAGTATTCTGGAAAATGGACGCGTTGAAGGGGTGCAGTAATATGGGGTAGACCGGCCGAGTTTATCTGTAAATAATTATAGCCAAAATAGGTCCAGGGGAGGAAGAGTATCAGACCGCTGCCTGAATCTTAATTTTAGAAGATATTATAATTTGTGTCTAGGCTCATTATATATATATATATATATATATATATATATATATATATATATATATATATATATATATATATATATATATATACTTGGTGATTCTATCCTTCTATGAAGAGTGCTCGATATCCTCAAAGGAAGAGCTTTAGACAGAAGTATTGGAACAAGTTCACTCGGTTGACAGCAGGTTCATCCGTATTTTATTGCCACTCGAAGTTTCATGCCACCTTCATTTAGAGGCAATCATCAGGCAATGAAGTTGGGTAACGGGAACGGTTTAAGATCGCAGGAAAAGCGCTTAGAATTCTCGCAGAGAACTCTCTGTCGGACTGGGCATGTTAGGACCTTTGTATTCAGAACAATAGAAACCACCACCTGTTATGGGATAATCACAGTATTCTGATCATGACAAACTTGCCTCCCAATCATCTAGAACATTCTACTATGCCTGTATACTGCACTTCCGTGATAAATAATACGGTTATCACAAAATTCCGATTAAAACAAAAAATTCACGCCCTAAGATTATACATGTACCTTAAATGTTTCTTGTTTGGTTGTAACGACATTTCGATATAATGTAGGCTCTCATATACATTAGTGCAAACAATTTTCAGGTAAGTGTATTTTATTAGACTTTCTTTGAAATTAGTGAAATTTCTCTATTTTAGGAGATACATGTACAAGGAAACAAAGAATATATAAATTTGTTTGTTTTTTTACAGCCGATGAATTCAACGATTCAGCAAAAATGAAAATTTCACTAGTAAAGTGTTACATCCATGTTTCAATTCGTGCTGGAAGCTATCACCGTTTATGGTCAAGGTTTTTACATTGCTGCATCTTGGCCTATTTCATACAATGCTCATGCTATATTCCACATAGAGTCAAGAATTGAAGATCATTATGATTATGACATAAACATTGAGTATGAATATGAATAGGCCTATGTGAAATGTTGATAATACATGTATCTTCAATTCAATCTGTTCATGGAATAGGCCTATTGCTCCATTGTTGCAGAAATACTGTACATAACTCTGGTCGTTTTTTGATCTTCATCATTTCCAGTACAATATACAAACGTAGTACTCATTATTTTCTTTCTCATGTTTTCTCTCCCAATCTTCCTTTCTGACTAGTGCATCTCCTTTTCATGACACGTCTCATTTATCAACCAACCAAAAGAAGAAAAAAAAATAATCATGTAGGCAAAAATTTCTTTGTTAGACATTTAATCACAGGATACATTTCCATTGCATGATCATTGAGTCAATTTCATGGACATTTGACTTTCAACAGTTTTTAACTGCTCAGTAACATTCACACTGATAAAGAAGACTTTGTAGCATGACATGTATACCTCGTATTCCATAATTACTTTAATATTACTGCCTGATAAGATCGTATATGCAGTACATAGATGTATGTATGCCATCTTAGCCATCAAAGCATAAAATGCATAATGCAATGGGGCTTGACAAGCATTCTCTTTTGTACGGGAATGCAAAGGTTTGGAACATTAACTGCATCTAGAATGTGTCAATTTATAAGGGCTGTATTCACTTTAATGGCATTATATACCATTTGCAGATGAAACAAAACCCCAGCTTTAGTGCTTCAAAATAATTCTAAAATGTGAGTTAGGGAGAGAAAAAACCAATGTAAAAAATGTTAATCAGTATAATCAAATTTAAGTATTGTTAAGTATACAAAATGTGAATACATGTAGTTTATTAATGAATTTTTCCACGATAAACAATCTACAGTTATGGTCTATTGAGAAAAATAGTCATAAATCACATTACTTCAGGCTTGATTGCAAAACTTTTATATGGTAGGATGTTTGTGATACATCTGACCTACACATATGCATCGAAGATGATACACAACTCGAACATTTTGTAAATTACAGCTTCCAATGGTAAACAATACCTTTAACACCCCTGTCTCAAAAACGTCAGAATACCAACGCAGGACTTACAAAATTTAGGACATTTTACACTATGTGCACTGTTCCAGAAAATCCTGAATCAAACAAAAGTCAAGAAATACAACAGTATACAGTGCACTCCCGTTATAACGAAATGCTCGGGACCGGCAGTTTTCTTTCGTTATAACGAAATTTCGTTATAACCAAACAAATACAATATATAACAAAAACAAGGAACCATGTATATATATCATATTATGTTTGCTGAATACTCATCATACACTGGAAAGCTATGTGAACTGTGATGGGATAACTGTATCACAATAATAAACGCAAGTTCCCCTCAGAAACTGTGCGTGACACAAGGAGCGAACACACAGTGGTGTGAAGCGTTCACCCATGCAGAGACGCTATAAATGCTTGTTCCGCTACGTATTTTCGAAAGCAATTCGCATTTCGTTATAACGGAGCACATTTCTTTTGTTTTTCTTTGTCTGTGGCGCTCGGAAAAGACTTCGTTATAACGGAAATTTCGCTATAACCGTGTTCGTTATAAGCGAATTTTGTACCATAGACTTTAATGGTGATAATTTTGGGACCAGAAGATTTACTTCGTTATAACGAAATTTCGTTATAACCGTGTTCGTTGTAACGGGAGTGCACTGTATAGCACTGAACATGAGTGTCACTGTTCTTGAAGACCTACACTCAGAACATGGACTCACTGACTGTCAAAGGACTTAAGGATTGTATCACCAATGATGAACTGATCGATACATGACAATCTTTGCATTAAAGCAAACCATAGCCATTTCAAAACACAGAAAAAGTGGATAAATTGTGACAAAGTGTAGTCATACAGTAACATTCACATGGGTTCTGTCTCATCAACTACTCTTCGGATTGCTGTTGCTTGTACCAAGAATAATGCATAGGTTGAATTCTTTCATGGATATAATACAGGTAAAAAAAAAAGAACAAAAATACACAGACAAACATACACAATATTTGGCTAGAAAGCCCTCATACAATAAGCAGAGATATTTCAAAGGTTGACATCACGAAGGATTTCTACAATGTACTTTACTACTGATGTGAATTCAATCAGGTATGAGGCAGCAGCCACCCTTTTGCTTGGAATGAGGAATCTGCACACACTCTCTGATTCCCACTGAAAACATCATAGGCCATGCAGTTCTACAAGTACGTTGCATGTTTTTCATGCCCAGGTCTGTGGTGCCTTGCTTTCTTGATGATGTAATATCTGACATCAATGGACCTTAATTTTCCATTGCCATCAATCACAATTGCATGCACTGTGATCTCACTTGAATTTGCCTCTGGCCCTTGACCCCTGACCCCAGAGAAATTTAGTAGTTCAAAATGCATACTGACATGCTCTATCATAGCACACACCAGTACATAACTAAGGTCCGAGTTTCATGTGTAATTTTATTTAATCTCAAAAACCTTAGGACAACTTTCTTTCAATCTTAACATCTATTGATATTAAAAGAAAGAAAATGCTCCAAACCAACTGCTTTTTGATCATAGGTGATTATCACAAAATGTAACCACGTTTATTTCATTCTAAAAGGGGAAAGGGAATGGAGAGGGAAATGTATCAAAACTTCATCTCAACCTGTTTCTGACAATTCATCATATCCACTGAACAATCAACCAAGGGTAATGTCCTGTAATTTAACACTTTTGAACTTCTATCAAATAACTTCTTTGAATGTGAGATTTTATCTTAAACCTCGATCCTAACCTTTTATAACAAACCGATTGACCGAAGACCTGAATATAAAGCTCTGAACGAGTCTTTGAATATAAAAATCTGAAGTCAAAACGTTACAAGGCCCCTCAAGAAACAACAGAAAGACAATGAGACTGACATTATACATACGTACGTAAGGATTTTTACACACAAATACACACAAACACATTATACAGTAGAGACGAAAACATTAAACCTGACAAAAGCACACTGGCAGCTAAGCCTCTGCTGAGTGGAAAAAAAGATGTGTGGATTTTGAGGTAGGGGAGGGGGAATCAAAATGAGATTGGGCGAATATCGTTGTTCCAGAAGTCCTTGACTGTCTTCTTGGAGATCAAGATGCCTTGGAGGTCCTTGGTTCCAGGAGGAAGGAGGGCTAGGTAGACGGGATTGACGGCTCCTTCGTCCGTGGGAATCCGATTGGCGGCCATGGCAGACTTGTGATGGGCCGTCATATTAGACATGACATAGCCAGGACAGCACTGCAGAGAGGCAAGAAGTGGAGCCAGATGTTGTTAGATTTGGACAAATGGAGAATTTCAGTGTAGCATTGGCAACAACTCTAATTCCTTATTCCATTTATGTGGTAATCTTCATCACAATCATCAATAATACCATCACCATTATCTGACTTCTAATAATCTTACCATTACCACCATTACCATTATCAAAACATCTGCTTGAAACAATGTTATGACCCCTTGAGTATAAGTAAACCTTTGTATTTTGATGTTAAAACTCACGCAGTTGAGGAGAACATCCTCCTTGGTGGTATCCTTAGCAACGGCCTGGCCTTGGATGCGGGTGAGAGCAACGACACCCAGCTTGCTGACTCCATAGGCCCAGTCAGGCCATCCTTGGTCCACGTGGTTCCCTGTTCCTGTCGCTCTGCACAGTCCACACGATGGATTTTAAGAAACATCAAGGAAAAGAGAATGTGAAGCAGGAATGGGGAGAGGTATTCATGCATGTTTCTCTTGAAGCATTAGATGAAAAAGATTGTAGCTACGTTCCATGACATTTGCTTTCTCGACAATTGCTCCCATGAAATCAACTTTACGCTAAGCCAAGCATAAATTCTAACCAAAAATATAACCCTCAACCTAATCCTAATCCTCACAAAGGACTAACCCTAAAATCCTATCATATCACTAACCCTAATCCCTTGGAGCAAATACGACCCAAGCAATTGGTGCAGGAGGATATGTCATTTCACCAGGAAAAAAAAAAGAAGGAAAGATGCCAGTGTGACATGACGGTAAGCACATCTAGCTGGTACAACTCATTCCCTCTGCTGTGATATCAACAAAGTCAGAGCACTTCAGAAGGAAAGCAGACGTGTGCATAGGGGTGGACAGATCAGTGGAGCACAGCAGACCGGTTCGTAGTTCTACTTTGCACATGTGCATGCCTGTGTGTTTGTGTTATCAACATGATCATGAAGGCAACACAGAAGCACTCACATACAGGTCCCTTGACCCTGACAATTTTTTTGATACCAATTATTCTTTAAGAAGCACATTTCCAAATCTTGTCAATAAAAATCTCGTCTTATACAGATCTGTTAATCATGATCTTCACTTTCAAGGTTTGGCATCGTGCACAGAATGTATAAAAGATGTCAAAAGAGTGTTTCTGATGAATCAAATACATATCAAAATACAATAACAAAAATAGAATTGACACATTATACTATTCAGAAAACAGCTGTCAGAACCATACTTCACAAATTCTTCCATGAGGTCAATGACCCCTTGCTCCGTCGACACTTCCTTGAACTTCTTTTGCAGGTCTTCATTGCAGCGATAGTAGGACATCGGTGCCACCATGCTGGCTACTTGGACAATCCTGATACAAATATGGGAGACAACGATAAGGTTAGACTCTGCTGGACTTCATTGCAACACATCCTGCACTTGTCAGGGCTAAGGAAAGAATGCTGCACAAATGCCACATAATGTCATTTCAAATCAATCTTTACGCTCGGATGATAAAAAAAAAAATTGTGACTGGTATTCTATGTGAAGTATCTTTCTGCCAGGCTGCACAATTGCTATATTGCTAAATACCCACTCTAATCTGTTATGAGTACATTGCTTTGGGGGAATTATGACAACTGTTAGACAAAATGTTCAAGAGTTTGTTCTTTATCTCTTTGTGTCACCCCTTAATGAAAGGAACACGATACACTACTTATGCAATTCTGATCAACTGACCATCCATTTCATGTGACTAGAGTGTAATTCTTCTCGGAATAGTTAATAATTCATAAGCTTGCAAACTTAAATATTTCAGTGATAATGGTTACAGTTGGTGACAGTAAATACCCTTCACTCTTGTACTGGAAAAAAAAAAGTCATATCATTACTGTATCACATAGCAGTTGTCACTGCTAAAACTACAAATATTACACATGTACTGTAATGTCAGATTGGCATGCCAAATATCAAAGCAAAAGACAAAGTATTCTGGTGACAATACTATGTGATTCTTCCCCTCGTGAGTGATCCCCCCCCCCACACACACACACATCGAGCACATAGACTCTGAAATCAATGTGCGTTTCAATGACTGATAGGTCACAGTAGATTTATTAATTGTAGAGACACATTACCTTCCACCATTCCGGATTAGAGGGAGAAACAAGTTTGTCATGTGGAGAACTCCATAGAAGTTGATGTCAATGGTTCCCCTGGCCTGTTCAGACATTGGAGTATCGTTTCCCTGGGAAACAGAAGATGGCACGATGCATTACAGAAACACAAATCAGAAGCTCACTGCCTGATTCATTTGAATTCAGTTTCTATAAGAGCTTTCTTCCTTCAGAGGTGTATACACCTTGAGGGATTCTAAAACAAACTAGAAATGTCGCTACAGCGACTGGTTATACCCCCGCCAAACAACATTTCATAAGCTTTGGTCAAAAAACTGAGGAAGTAGTTAAATCCGCAAGATCTTTCCTTGATCTTCTGCCGTTAACCCTAAAAAGGCCGGGGGGGGGGGGGGGGGGTTGAATCAACCCCCCCCCCCCCCCTCGACATTTTTCATGACTACTCCACCGCGCGAAATTTTTTGACCGCGCCGTCCGCTGACTTTTTACTTTCAAGTCTCGCGCATCTTTTGACACCATTTTTGCGAAAATCTTGCATACCGTTACGACGCTGCATAACGTTTTATACATGCCTGTCAGACCGATAATGGCTCAAAAACGTGATTTTGTGTGTAAAGTCTATGCAAATTGAGTTTTCTCTTCTTATTCATAAAGATATGATTATTTTCACTTTTATAGGCTGAAACTAATCAATTTTAGCATAATTATGCTTGATATAGGTTCTGTCATAAATTTTGCGGAAAAAAAATGATAAAACCAAAGGTCGAAAAAACATGGAAATACATAAGAAATTCATAAAACAATAAAATACATAAGAAATTGATTTTGATACCAAATTTTTTTTTCAAGTACATTGTTAGGAATGCTACAAAGAATGTTTTCACCAAAAATTAGGATTCTAGGAGCTTTAATTTCTGATTTAGAGCAAAATGTATGATTTTATGCATATATTAGCATAATTAATTATTATGACGAAAATTTCCATTTCTTTTTGTATAGCTTCGTAGATTACGCCACAGGTAATGCATGTGCCAAATATCATGGCGATTTTGCGATCGACGGCCGAGATCTCAGGGGGGGTTGAATCAACCCCTCCCCGGCCACAGAACACCCAAAAAAGCCCGGCCTGGTTAGGGTTAATATGCCGTTACCATGGCAACGTACTTTCGGGTACTGTCGAAAAATGCGTCTTGCACATCTACAACCAAAGGCACACATCTGTACCAAATTTCATGGAAATTGGGCAAAAACTGAGGAAGTAGTTTGCAACACAAAATTTTCCATCATTTTGGCTCATAATATGGGAGCTGTTACCATGGCAACATACTTTTTGTCACTGTCAAGAAATGTGTCATGCTGACCTATATCCTAAGACAAACATTCAATATGAATTCCATGAGAATTGGAAGAACACTGATGAAGCAGTTTTGCCATGAAGCATTTTGCCCTATATTTTACCAATAACATGCCGTTACCATGGCAACGCACTTTTTGCCACTGCGGAAATATGTGTCTTGCACATTAACATATTCAGATGAACATCTGTACCTAATTTCATAAAAATTGATCAAAAACTGTGGGAGGAGTTCGCGACGCAAGATTTGTACCCATTTTTGCCCATAATATGCCGTTACCATGGCAACGTACTTTTGGGTACTGTCAAAAAATACGTCTTGCACATCTACAACCCAAGGCACACATCTATGCCAAGTTTTATGGGAATCGGTTGAAAACTGAGGAAGTAGTTCGCGACGCAAGATTTGCAACGGACCGACCGCCCGACCGACCGCCCGACCGACCGCCCGACCGACCGCCCGACCGCCCGACCGCCCGACCGACCGCCCGACCGACCGTCCGCTGATTCCTATACACCCCCTTCAAACTTCGTTTGGCGGGGGTATAAAGATGGGTATTTCCAAATTGTTATCGGCAGAGTATCTCCTTGTTGATTTTGAGGATCTAATGCCTGAATATCAGCTGTGAATATTTTTGTTATTTTAAACCAGTGAAATCTAAATCTTTCCATAGAGCAGAGCTCTATTGGGCAAGCAATCAAGAAATCTGGGTAAAAATTCTAAATACTGAGACATACAATGTACCAAAGGCGTACATGAAAAATATTTTATTGAACAAAAGACTTGAATGAAAAATTGAATTGTAAGTGGATGTCCAGAAACATATTTTGGCTGAACAGATTAAAACTGAATGTCTTTCAAAGCATTAACAACCATCATTTTTTTTTCAGCTACATTACAAATGCATTTTGTATTTTATTTCTTGTTACCACAACAGATTTAAAGCAGAGCTAGAGACAGATAATGGCAATATTCAACCTTAAATTTGACTGTGGAAGAAAACATAGAGTTCACACCATTCCCTTTTCTGTGTGTGACAACAACTCAGATATCATTACATTTTATTGAAGTGTTCTACACTTATACAGATGTTGCAACATGAAAAATGCTACAATGCCTATACCAGGGCTCACCAGAAATGAACTGATGTCATCAAATTTCAAAAAAAAAGTTCTCTTTTGGAGACCCAATCAAGCAAGTGAGTTTCAAAACAGATTTTCATATGCTTTTATTTCAGGCCATCACTCTTTTGGGCAACCAAAATATCAGATTTAGAGGTACAGTGCACTCCCGTTATAACGAAATGCTCTAGACCAGCCGTTTTCTTTCGTTATAACGAAATTTCGTTATAACCGAACAAATACAATATATAACCGAACAAATACAATATATAACGAAAACAAGGAAACCACGTATATATATCATATTTTGTTTGCTGAATACTCATTATACACCGGAAAGCTATGTGAAATGTGATGGAATAACTGTATCACAATAGTAAATGCAAGTTCCCCTCAGAAACTGTGCGTGACACAAAGAGCGAACACACAGTGGTGTGAAGCGTTCACCCATGCAGAGACGCTATAAATGCTTGTTCCGCTACGTATTTTCGAAAGCAATTCGCATTTCGTTATAGCGGAGCACATTTCTTTTGTTTTTCTTTGTCTGTGGCGCTCGGAAAAGACTTCGTTATAACGGAAATTTCGCTATAACCGTGTTCGTTATAAGCGAATTTTTTACCATAGACTTTAATGGTGATAATTTTGGGACCAGAAGAGTTACTTCGTTATAACGAAATTTCGTTATAACCGTGTTCGTTATAACGGGAGTGCACTGTATACTGTAAAACACAATATTTTCGCAGAACATTTTTGGGAATTTGGGGCCAACAGCCTTTTTGGCGGCATGACATTTTTTCGAGTTGCCTTAACATTCAATGCATATAGTGTAGGAAAGAACTTTCAGGTGCGTTTTAATTTCGTGAATCCTGGCTCTCATGAAATGCGCAAAATTAACATGCACAGGAACATTCCTCCTTTAACAGTAAGTGGCCACTATGGGCCACGGGGGGGGGGGGGGGGGGGGGGGGGGGGGGGGGGGTAAATGGTGCCTATACATGTAAATCACAGACTGAAGAGTCAAGGTGCCAATAATACCGGTTTTTAACAGTATTTATGTGTTGTTGGTTTTTTTTCCTTTGGAATAAATTTAATCTAAAATCTAGGATATTTCATTGATTATACCTGTCTACACATTACAAGTCTGATATCTAACAGTAAATGAACTATCCTGTTCATAACACTTTTGTCCTTGCTCAATGAGGGTTGAAATTCTCATGTCTTCAACACTCTTAGAGCAAGGATGTAACAATGAGATATTCGATCAAAGTGACTGAGACCAGTCATACCTTGTAGGCAATGCCTGCATTATTGATCAAGATGTCCAGTCCTCCGTGCTCTGCTTTGATAAAGTCTCGCATCGCCTCCATGCTCGCTATCTTGCCCACATCCAGCAGGTGGAAACGAGGGTGGAGTCCCTCTTTCTCCAGGGTGTCTATGGCTTCACGGCCCCGCCCTTCATTCCTGGCGGTGAGGTAGACGATGCCATTCTCACCAAAATGTTTGCAGAGAGAACGGACTATAGACAGGCCGATCCCTGTGTTGCTGCCGGTAACCTAACAACAAATCCAAAGAAAAAAGCAATCACAACAATGCAACTCATCTTTAAAAGAACACTTTAGCTTGGTCTATTCTACTGTCTAAGCCAGCCAAGCCAACATCCCGTGATCTGCGTCTGTTTCAACACTATCAAAACTTTGATATTCTCCTTGGGTATTATGCCATGTCTGTCAATAATACACACAACTTGCATGTGGCTTTTATTTTTACGATGTTCATTTCATAGCTAGTAAAGGAAACAGAAATATACAGGAGTGCATTATTCTTTTTGAAGTATGTAATGCAGTCATTTGTTTCAGCTGGGGTTTTTTTCATACTTTTTTACAGCTGAATCAAAGAATTTGTACAGAATGTTAGCATTGGTTCTCCCTATCAAAGCAAATGGAATCCATTTGCAGTACAGAGAATAAAGTATTGTTTGCTCACCGAGAATAACTCTTAGCAGTAAGACAACTCTAACACATAAAGGGTTTTTCTTCAGTTGCATTACACAGACAAACTCCCAGCACCACCATAAATCACCTATCTGAGTGAGCTTTATTTTCTTTCAGTGATTAGAGAGACTGAGGGGATTAGTCATGCAGTAGAGATTATACCTTGAAAAGGCTGTAGGTAGGTATTGTTTTGACGTAGAATGACATTTGGCAAAGCAAACCTACATGTGCTGACGCATGGTTATCTAATACATTCTGTAAAACTAAAATCAGATGAACAGAAACAGAGAACATCCAATTGCAATCAGATATTAAACAAAGAAACAAGATTTGTTTGTAGTTTCATGTTTTCATGATCAGTGATATTGGGAACAGTAAACCTACTAAAATACTGCTTGAAGGGATGGCACAGTTTCAGTTGAGATAGGGCTTCAGGTTTCGTGTTGATGATGACTTTTTGAGATAATGAGAAACCTCTCATGAAATATGAAAGAACATATAATTCTAGAGTAATTCATTGTTTATTTGGTTAAAATTGGTTTTAAAATGGCTAAGATATCTATCAAAAACAAAGTAATCCTAATAAAAAGTGGGACCCACCTTATATCAAGATTGCTTAGTTTTAATTTGTTTTTGGATATCTCAGCCATTTGTAAAACAATTTTCATTTATATACACAAACTTTGAATTCCTCTTAGAAATGTATGATCTTTAATATTTTTAACTTGCAAAACTGTTTGTCAGTGGATAAACTTGAATTCCTCTTAGAATTGTATGCTCTTAACATTTCTTAAATCAAAGCACTTGGTTTCTAAGTATCTCGCAAAAAGTTAGAAGCTGACACCTCACCTCAACCAATAGGCCTAACGTTAGAAGAACAGTTTACTGTCTTTAGGCCTATGTACCATCCCTTCAACCATTGCACTGAGTACAAAGCAGCAGAGGTGACAACTCTATTCAACTTAGGTTCAACAAACTTTGCTATTCAATGTGCATGACTGGCATGATGACTGGGCAGTTTTTACAAACAATGGGAAGGGAGTGCTAGGATTAAGCTCTGTCGCCTGGTACTGTACCTCACCCTGCCTGGTCAGACTGTTCACATGAGCAATATCAAAAAATGATGGCTAGGCTATTCCATGGAGCAAAACTTCCCTTCTTGAGTGGAGCTGCAAACTGCGGTTAACAGTTGCTGCAGCTCCACGTTGTACCACCGTACCGGGATGTGAGCGCGATCCCACCAGGGAGGCGAGTCTCACCTCCCTGATCCCACCCACCAATTCCTCTCTACCCTGGTCCCTGGATTTATGTACCAATAGCAGTTAGTCGTACCTGAGTTACGTACAGAACGGGTAGGTCCAAGCGCGTGAGGTTAAATTTTGATTATGATCTATGTTCGACGAAGTCGTTCTCAACGAACCATAACTACTCTTCCCTACTTCACATATCTCCGAAGACGAAAATCGTTATACTTACCAACACCACTTTTTGCGACATCTTTGAGCACTGTTCTGACAGCTGGCTGTCTAGACGAATGTACGATTATTGACCACTGTACTCGATCCACCTACCTATGTAGTGAGCCTCTTATACTACACATTGTATAGTCTTAGTTTTACGTAAGTGCAGCCTTTATCTATGGCACCAGCAGGTGGCGCAAGACCGTATTGGCATTGAGCAAAGAGGTTTGGTATCGAGTAGTCATAACAGACGACTACTAGTAAAAGCAAATATTGTATACTGTGCAGACCCGTTCGTTAGAAAAGCACAAACGTGGATTGGATTGGGTGAAAGCAGCAATATACAGGGTCCACTTTTTGCATAATACAAAGGAATAGTTAAGGTGTCAATTGTGTGTGTTTTTTTCATGAGATGGATTTGCATTCAATCGTAAAATTGTGATTGATTTGAATCAATCAAAAGTTTTTATAAGACGGGGCCAAGAATAGCCTATAACCACTGGATTCAAGATCACAAGGTCGTCATGAAGTGAAGTAGCCCTAAACTTACAATATACACAGTATTATCATTAATAACTTTTGAACTCTGTTCCATTTTCATCAAACTTTCTCTGATGTGTTGTCTGCTAATATTGCTGCTTTCACGCTATCCGCATTTATATTTAGGCTTTTTTCCTTAAATACATCTCCTAGATAGTATAATGACCACAATATTTTTATTCATCAATGAATGTCATGAAGGTCAATCTAGGTAGAAATGGCCCCGTGATAAGTTTTATAAAGATCTCACATTTCTCCGTGACCACTGGACCGGATTGCATGGGATGTTCTGCAAGATGTTGGAGACAAGTTATAGTTTGATACTCTGAAACAAATAATTCAGATTGTTTCACAATATTGAAAGTTATCAATGCCGAAAGCGCGATTATATTTCTTTAAGGTCATAATTATGGCAGTGCGCTGCACACAGAATATACGAACATCTACACACCACATAGACCCCTACATGACTGTGCTGAACGTAGGCACTAAGGATACCCTATCCTACGTATATTAAAATGCGTGGTCATTCTCGTCGATTTTCATGACAAGTCTAAATTGGTCTGTCGACAGCCTATTGATGCCTGCAAATAGATTGGTAAATACCACTTGATTTTATTACTTTCGATTGAAAGATGTATTTCGAAGAGAGGACGCTTTAATAGAATAGAGTGGTGGGCGTGGCAAACTAATGCACTGTTACGCAGACAGTGCTGCTGGTGGACAAGGCCAGGGTAAGCCTATAACAAACTCCTTAGGCAACCTATATACGGCATGCATGGTAATTGATTCATTACTTTATTTTCCACTCTGGAAATTCTTTGTACATTGGATATCACAACAAAATAAACATTAAATACATCACAGGTACACCACAGGCATATCACAAAAAGTCGAATGAAACTAACTCATATCAACATACAACAACATAATGTAAGGTAGTTTTATGTATGGTTGATAGGTTATAACACCAGTAAGGGGTTTGCATGTAAGTTTGATAAATGTTGTAACACTGTATGTATAAACAGTGTGCCCAGCAGTAAGAAACTGTGTGTCACAACGGAATGAATAGAACCCAACTGAATAGGCTTTGGATTAACAATATAGCACTAGGATTAAGAATATAATACAGGGCACAGCATGTATAGCCCTATCTCTACTCCTCAAGTGAGTCACTCTTTTATATTAAAGCAGTATATTGTTCACATGTAACATATACTGGTACAGCTATTAATTAACATGTCTGTAGTTATAGTAACCAGACTAATAAGCATAAACATAGATACAGTGTATTATACAGTGTGACCAAGAGAAGAGGGGCAGTCTGGATTCCCACCTTCTTCAGGTGAGGACCTCAGATAAGCCAGGGAGGTGAGACAATCACCTCCCTGGATAAGCTGAAACCTCTAGCCACCCCCTCCGTTGGGTTACGGCTTTTCGATTATATATGGGTTATATCGCACTTATACTTGGCTGAATCTTGTGAATTTGTTTCCATGTTCGAAGTATCTTGAGTTCAATAAACCTTTTGGTGGACTTCAAGTGAATGTGTGACGCTTCATCAATGAACTGCTGTTGTTAACACTCTACCACGCTACCTCTAAATTATTGAGTGTTACATTGGTGGCAGCGGTTAAACTTGGAGCCATCTTACTGCTCGGGACTTTGCCATCGATTCTGATTTGCGCTCACTTTCGGATGCTTGACATCTACAGCTGAACTTTGCTACTTTAATTGGCATAACTGCTGCAGGATTGTGTTCTGAATTTTTTGTGGTACTGCCATCATCTTTCCCATAGGCTCCTGCTCCTATATGACGGAACACTTCACTTTTGAGACTGCCTCTAGTTTGTATTTGCTGAGATTGGAGAGATTCTCTTCTCCACGATTTACAGGACACCGTGCAGTCACATTGTGAAAACTCCCAATAATGTGTCAATGATATTGGGCTGTGGACATTGGAGCTTTCATCGTGTCGTCAGTGCGCGCTCTACAATTAAATTGCTTCAATTTTATTGCCAGAATTCGCTGATGTGTGATTCGCAAGTTGTTTCTGCTGATGTGCTCCTGGTTATGTGACCTGGACCGACGCCGTGAACTTGCCTCGCGTAGTATTGGGTTCCGGATGTGACTTCTCAACTTCGTCCAGTGACTGACTGCTTCTAGCTGATCTACGTCCAAAATTCCTGTGTGACACTGAGGACGACAGAGGAGACCTCAAGCTGCGCCGCACATCGCCAACGTACGGGAGTCAGTGACTATTGGTGTGTTGGGGACAAGTCCTCAGGGGCGATACTCCCTGGCCATACCCATGACCATTGTCATGGGTAGCTATATGGCTACCAAGCGAAATAAGGGAGCCTGTGTGCATATACTTGTTGTTATATTCTATGCTGGATACATTTGTTGTTACTCTACGCTGGCCATCGCTTCCCGCTCGGAGATTCAAACTTGAGAGCTCACCTATTCGCATTTGGATATTAGCAGCTGTCCTGATTTCTATAAGGGACCGTGCTTTCACCTTTTTACCTTTTTACCTCGCAATTTGCTGTTAAGGATGACCCATGCTTCAACGGCTCTTTGCCGGACGCTTTGCCGTTTTGAACTTCGAAATATATTATTTTATGTCCTGTAAATCGCACTATACATGGACATAAAGAGTCTTCGTCGTATATGCCTTTGATCAATATTGTGTTACGTGATTGAATGCTGCTGTCACCGATCTTCCCAGCTCTGGATCGATCTGGATCTGCATCTCCATTTTTCTGCATCCGAGTCTTCTTCGCGGCTGATGAGGGGATCGCTACATGTCACCATCACCCTTGCCATGGGTCTTTTTGCTTCTTCTTCTTGTTGGTGTCACCACATCGATGACCAGGACTGAATTGCTAGATTGATCCTCTTTAGTTAATTTTTTTTTCTTGTCTCTCGTATGATAATCATTTCGCGTGTACTGTATAACTCGAAATTGTCGCGACACGAAATTTTTGTGAATTGGAACCGATGGCCTGTTTTTCGTGGCATGAAGTTTTCGCGATTTGCCTTTGATATTCGGTGCACGTGGTGTGGACAGGAACTTTCATGTGTATTTCAATTTCATACACATTCCTCGTTTTACAGTATTATAATTACTGTTTGAGGTATATGTATAGTCAATTTGACAGGCATATTTCATGTTTTATTTCTCCCACCTTGAGTTCTACTGTATATTAACATTAGACTTGAGGTTTGAATATTCATGTATTGGAGTCGCCGTATTGAGTGTGTTGTAATTGTTAAGGCCAATTCTCTGTCCATTTTCCTTCTAGCTCTGGTTTCTGCAAACTTTCCTCTTTCTCACCCTCGAAAATGTCATACATGTATTCATTTTTCTGAATGATTTAGCCTGCGTTATATTTAAACGCTCAGTTAGCGCAGTTTCTGTGCACTGCACTAGATAGGGCTTATATATTTTGGGTTCTGTGGCTCTTCAATTTTGCATTCAGCGTGATTTGTGTTTTGGTTTATATTTTATAACTGTTCATTTCGTTGTGGTATTGGATGCTTGCACTTTAATTTTGCTTTGTCATTTTTTTTTCTCTCATCGTGTTTTCTATTCGGTGCTTCTCAGCTGCCTATCATTTTCATATTGACATCTTGCTTGTGCCACATCACCACTTCTTTTTTTTTTTTCTTATTGCTTCCCCCCCTTTATTTCTTCCTCCACTCCCCCCTTTATTTCTTCCTCCACTGATTTCACTTTATGATACTGATGTCGACTCCTCTTCTTCTCCCACCGCGGGGAATCTTTTATCCCAATATGATTCCAACCTATCTTTCAGGTGATGTCACGTTTGCCTTGATGCAGTGGTGTCGTCAGTACCTATGAGACCCTTTGCGGGACTCGGGTTGTGTAGGGTTCCATTCTCAACCACGCATTTGTTCCGATTCTCTGCATACTCTGTCTCTCTCATGTGGTCGATACAAGCTACACCTCTTTTAAAAACGTGTCACCACTTTAAGTCTCTTCTTCTACCCTGTTTTTGTTATCATTGCATTAATGCCTCTCATCATATCCTATCATTATCATTTATCATTGTTTCATGCTTGAGAATCTCTCAGTTATTATTTTGTAAACATCTTTGTTTGCAGTGTTTGCACCTCTTTTGAGTAATATATTGATCTGATGTTTTGATCATAGGATTCTTCATTGGCCATGTGCATATAAATGCTTTTTCACTTCAAATACTCATATTTCTTTTTAAATTATCAAATGCGACTATAGTACTTCCGATTAATTAAAATAGCTGTGTGCATGCTCTGTCTTCGTTTTTTTTTTCTGATTTTTGTATTGTAGTATTTTTTGTATTGGTTTATAGTGTTATGCATTTCATTATCCTGGTAAGAATATTTTTTTTATTCTATTTTTGTTCATCGTTGAATTCCACAATAATTCAGTCCTTTTGGAGATTATTTCAAGTACACTTTCCTTTATTGGAGTTACATGTGTCTTTAATCTGGTATCATGCACGGACAGCTTGGTATGAAAGTTTACTGTACCTCTATATACTGAACATGTGAAATTGACATAATTTAGGTTTGAATGTGATGTATCTCTCATCGAACTTAATGTCTTATTATTTGCCATCACACAACTTGATATACAACATGTATCTACTTTTGACTTTATACTGCAACTGTATTTCATAATCACATATTTGAGCCTACTCACCATTTGTCTCATCTTCCACATAACTTTGTTAACTTGCAAATATGATTTGCCTCTCATGGCTGCCTCCTTGATTTCACCTTTGCCAATTGATCACAACATACAATAGTCTGTTAGTGTACAGTTCGTACACTTATCTTTTATGAGTTTTAAGGCAAGGGCGATATTTTTTTTTTTCATTTCTTTTCGATAGCAAAGCTCCATATTTTACATGTATATCATGTAGTGAACACACACCCCTACTCCATGATTATTGATTAAGTTTTTGTTATTGATTTTTTTAATGAGTTGAATGTTTGAGTATGTTTCCTATAAAGTTAATTTGTTTTGTTAGTTTTATATTTTCAGATTTTCAGTTGTTTCATTTATATGTTATTTTAGCAAACTCCATCGGTTTTATACTTGATTAACAATTTAGAAACGAGGACGTTTCTTTTGGGAAGGTCATACTAATGTAAGGTAGTTTTATGTATGGTTGATAGGTTATAACACCAGTAAGGGGTTTGCATGTAAGTTTGATAAATGTTGTAACACTGTATGTATAAACAGTGTGCCCAGCAGTAAGAAACTGTGTGTCACAACGGAATGAATAGAACCCAACTGAATAGGCTTTGGATTAACAATATAGCACTAGGATTAAGAATATAATACAGGGCACAGCATGTATAGCCCTATCTCTACTCCTCAAGTGAGTCACTCTTTTATATTAAAGCAGTATATTGTTCACATGTAACATATACTGGTACAGCTATTAATTAACATGTAGTTATAGTAACCAGACTAATAAGCATAAACATAGATACAGTGTATTATACAGTGTGACCAAGAGAAGAGGGGCAGTCTGGATTCCCACCTTCTTCAGGTGAGGACCTCAGATAAGCCAGGGAGGTGAGACAATCACCTCCCTGGATAAGCTGAAACCTCTAGCCACCCCCTCCGTTGGGTTACGGCTTTTCGATTATATATGGGTTATATCGCACTTATACTTGGCTGGATCTTGTGAATTTGTTTCCATGTTCGAAGTATCTTGAGTTCAATAAACCTTTTGGTGGACTTCAAGTGAATGTGTGACGCTTCATCAATGAACTGCTGTTGTTAACACTCTACCACGCTACCTCTAAATTATTGAGTGTTACAATAATATACACCAACATAATACATAACCCGATTACAACTAAAGGGTTTGTTTGCAAAAACCGATAAGTCCATTTTTTAAGATTTTGAAGTAGGGTCTCTTTTATAAAGTACAAAATAATACCTTTTAAATGATATATTGGTCACTACATATAAAGCTACATTTCTGAAGTTATGGTCAAAAGAAGCAAAAATTTCCTTATTCTTTTTATTTTTCTTGACCTTTAATCGCAAATATCTCCATTTGGCAAATATGGACTTATCGGTTTTTGCGAACAAACTCTTCATTACTATACAAAAACTATATTTCACTTCTTCATATAAACTCTAGGAGTTTGAATAAAAATTTTGAATATTTGGAAAATCTTTTGCACTCTTTAAACAATTTTGAATTTTCTGTTATTGGAATAAGTGAAACTTGGTTACATCAAAACTCCCCAGATATCTTTAATTTACCCAATCATAAATTAGTTAGGGCTGATCGTCAAGGAAAAAGGGGTGGCGGTGTTGCGTTTTATATTGCGCAAAATTTACAGTTCAAAATCCGTTCTGAAATCACGTTAAGATATGCAGAAACGTTATTTATTGAAATTGAGAACCCAATCTCTAAAAACGTTATTATAGGTTTAATTTGTCGACCTCCTGATCTGAATTGTGAATTATTTTGTGATGAATTGGATTTATATCTCCATAAGATAGGTAATGAAAGCAAACATGTTTTTATTTTTGGTGATTTCAACATTAACTTTTCCCCTACATCCGATAACAATAATTCCCTTAATTTTATGCATTTAATGTATTCATACGGTTTTATGTCGATTATCAATAAACCCACCAGGATAAATCCACACTCGTCAACTCAGATTGATAATATATTTTCGAATGTGTATAATAATACAATTATGGGGGGTATATTATGTTCTGAAGTTTCTGATCATTTACCAATATTTTCAATTTGTGAATGTAAAGTGGGTCGTAATAAATTACATGATAAAATATGGTACTATAAAGAGTCAAAACGTAATGTGGAATTATTGAAACAGAATTTATGTTTAGAGGAATGGACAGATATTTGTAGTATTAACAATGTTAATTTGGTATATAAATGTTTTAATGATAAATTGTTGTATTATTATGAAAATAATATTCCTTTATGCAGAATAAAAAGTAACCGAAATAAACCAAGAAATCCTTGGATTATACAAAAGGTATTTTGAAATCCATAAACACTCGTAATATTTTGTATAAGTTACATATTCGTAACCCAACTGAATCTAATTTGAATATGTATAAAGTTTATCGAAATAAATTGACAAAATTGATTCGTTTATCCCGCAGATTATATTTTTCTGATACAATGAAAAAGGTTTCTTCGAATATTAATGCAACATGGAAAATTATTAAAGAGGTCCTAGGTAAAAAGCCTGATTCTCCGCCAACGGATGATATCACATTAAACGGTATTAAAATAAATGATCCTAATATGTATGCTAATTCATTTAACTCATTTTTCGTCAATATCGGTCCGGAACTTGCTACTAAAATTAGCAATACTTCTGCTCATTTTACAGATTATCTTTTTGACCAAAATCAAGAGTCTATTTATTTTTACCCAACAAGTCCCAGTGAAATCATTAGTATCACTAAATCTTTAAATAGCTCTAAATCTTGTGGTTCTGATAAAATAAGTATGATGTTATTGAAAGAAATAGTTTATCCACTCGCAGAACCGTTAAGTTATATATTTAATCTTTCTTTATCACAAGGTATTTTCCCTGACCTGCTGAAAATAGCGAAAGTTAATCCTGTACATAAAAAAGATGATCCTCATGAAATTAGCAATTATCGTCCTATTTCTTTATTGCCTAGTATATCCAAAATCTTAGAAAAAATTGTTTATAATAGACTTCTTAAATTTATTAATAAGTATGATTTACTTATTCCCAATCAATATGGTTTCAGAAAAAATTATTCAACTGATTTAGCACTAATACAAATTTATGACAAAATTACGAGTGCTTTTGCAAACAAAGAACATGTTGCAGGTATATTTTGCGATTTGAGTAAAGCATTCGATACTCTTGATCATTCTATTTTACTCACCAAACTTAGTCATTACGGTATTCGAGGACAAGCACTTTTATGGCTTAAAGATTATCTAACTAATAGAAGACAATATGTTATTTTTAATGGTTGTGAATCTGACCCCCTTTTAATTAAATGTGGTGTTCCTCAAGGCTCAATTCTAGGCCCATTATTATTCCTTCTTTATGTTAATGATATCATAAATACATCCTCTCTTCTCTCTTTTGTTCTATTTGCTGATGATACGAATATATTTTATTCTCATAAAGATCTTAAGATTTTAAATGACACTTTAAATATTGAAATTAGTAAAGTATCAAATTGGTTTAAGTCTAACAAACTTTCTTTGAATATAAAAAAGACTCATTTTATTCATTTCAAACTTCATTCTCATAATGAAGATACGTTGATACATATTAACATTGATGATATCCCATTAGAAAAGAAAATGAATTCAAAATTTCTAGGAGTATATATAGATGAAAGTTTGACTTGGAATGAGCATTTACATTATGTTACAACGTGTATTTCTAGAAATATAGGGATAATTTCCAAGCTGAAGTTCTTTCTTCCTCGTTCAACTTTATTTCTATTATATAATTCCTTAATTCTCCCATATATAAGTTATTGCAATGTTGTATGGGGTACTTGCGGCTCTACCAAAATAAATTCTATATTTAAATTACAAAAGAAAGTTATACGTATTTGTACAGGATCGCATTTTCTGGCTCATACAGATTCTTTATTTCATGAGCTTAAAACATTGAAGGTTTTTGATTTGAATATTATTCAAGTAGCAGTAATTATGTTCAAATATATACATCATCAACTTCCATCATCGTTTGATAACATGTTTAGGTTCAATACTTCTGTCCATTCGTACCCTACTCGTATATGTAGAAATTTCCACCTTTTGAATCCCAAATTATTAGTGACACACAAATCTATAAGACATTCGGGTCCGGATATTTGGAATAATCTCCCGGATAATATAAAGTCTTGTTCAAGTATTTATTCTTTGAAAGCTTCACTTAAACGATATTTGATACAATTATATTCTCCAAACCAATTGAGCTAACAAATATTTATAGTATAGATTGTCATCTTATTGTCAATCTCAATTTTCTTCCTACAACTGCATCTTGCACTCTCACCTGCAACTGCACTGCACTCACCTGATCACCTTCCTCCAAGAGAGTTATGTCGTTGGATAGTCATTTTATGAGGCCTCCATCCATTTCAAGCTTAATCGCTTATGATGGTGGTCTCCTGCATTCAATTATCTCTGTTGTTTACTGAAAAATACTGTATATTTTATTTTATGTTTCTGTGTATCTACGTTGCTCAATGCAATCACCTATGTGAATCTATTTATGTACTGTTATCGATTTATTTCACTGCACTTGTTATTCTTTGTCTTTGTACTTTTTGAAGTTTGCATTCAAATTGCATCTGATTGAATGCAGAAATAAAAGCAAACAAACAAGCAAACAAACAAAAACTATATCACTTTTATACGATTATTCAGCTCATACATTCATTAATATCCTTTCTGCATTCTTACTTTATACATCAAACAATATCTCACCTATCCAAATTTAGTATCTTCCAATACATAGTTTTCATTGACCTCATAACATTTAACCTTATCTAACTTCACCAAATACCAAAACTTATCAAACATCTTTTAATTAAACACCATATCTCAATACAATTTCATAATGATAGTAATAATAATTGTGGTTACCATGGCAACGCTTTCTCTGACTATTATAACACACAAAAAAAACATATCTTACACATCTACACCTCAATATCATCATGTACACCAAACTTAAGTTCAATTACTTCCAAATTGTAGAAGTAATTAATTCCACAAGATTTTCCCATAAAATAATAATATCTACACCTATAAATCATTATACATGCCAAATTTGAAATAAATTGTTTAGATACTGTGGAAGTATGATTCACTCCACATGGGAAATTTTGGTTATCATAACAACGCTTTCTCCGATAAACTCAAAAAACATATCTTACACATCTACACCTCAATGTCATCATGCACCCAAAGTTTCATCAAAATTGCTTCAAAATTGTAAGAGGAGTTCGCGACGCAAGATTTGCAACGGACCGCCCGACCGCCCGACCGCCCGACCGCCCGACCGCCCGACCGCCCGACCGCCCGACCAACCACACGCTGATTCCAATCATAAATAAAACAACAGCTAATTATAAAAACTTATTTGATTACTCTGGCATTATATGTGTAATAACCGGACATCAAAACGCGCGAAGCCTATCATCGACAAATTAAATTATGATAATTTTTATTATGTATTTTAATTATCTCTGACGTCAGCAACATTGGAAAAAAAAAACTTTTGTCGCAAGTCCTTGCGTGCGTGAGAGCGCGAATCCTTGATCACAACCAAAAGTGCGCCATCTAGGTCCCACACAATACAGGGGCTGTGGAACGCTAAGATTCTTTGAAGGGGAGGGGGGGGGGGGGGGGGGGGTAGGGGGGAATTGATCCGTGCCCAAACCCGGTGGACGGTGCTACTATCATACATAACAGTCGAAGTCCCTACACTTTGAACCATTCTGCGGTCCCTGGGCTCGAGACTGTAGGCCTGTACATTGTATAACGACCGCCATCTCACAAGCACATTTGGACTAGTACTAAGCAATGCTAATATAAGTACAGGGCAAGACCTTCAAGACCACAAAAGACCGTAAAAAATACCAGATCTCTCAAGTCTCAATGATAATTATGTTTTAATGAACTTTCAGTAATTTCTGGGGTCCTTAATTCATACATGATTCCTAAAGTGATATTTCAGTGACCTTCATGGTCTCTATGGTCTCTAATTTATTGTTATTTTTTTTAAAGGTAGGTCTACACCGCAAATATTCTTTCAGATAGGGCTCTAGGGCCCATTACATTAACGTGTATCCTCTGGTGATTGGTTGAAAGAGTTCACGTGATTATTATCATTTATTTTCAGCTATGTCAGAAAGTTGACACTCCATGAAGTACTATTTGCAAAATGGTGTCACAAAGCAATATTCTTAAATTGTTTGCAAAATGGTGTCACAAAGCAATTCTGAAATTGTGCGCAGCTTTGCATCCGTCACTCTGTGTAATGTAACATTTTTAACAGACAATTGTGACATCACAAAGCAATTTTGACATTGCGCACTGCTGCAGCTAGCTCGTGCCGTCACTCTGTGAAATGTATCAATTTCTAATAAAACGATTGTGGCGTCATAAAAACTATTCCGACATTGCGCATTGCTTCGCACCACGCGTTGCGCTTGTCAAAAGTGTAGTACAAACATCACAACTCAGTTCTGACATTGGGCGCTGCTGCATGCTAGTAGTCAACGTCGGATCCCTTCACAAGATCGCATCCACCATCTCTCGTTTTGTATTTCCCCCATTTCCATTTCTTTTGTTTGAAGTTTTGATCCAAAACATAAAACAAAGATACTTTGCCTAATTTCGAGTTTCTTGTTCAAACTATTATAGGCCTCGGTGCCTCCAAAAGAACTGGATCACTTTGGGGCTGCGCCCTTCAGTGAATAGTAAAATAATTCTTTTGGAGTCACCCCTGCCCATAGTTTTAACGAGAAACTCTCAAGGCAAAGTATATTTGAATACACTGTAGTATGTTACCAAAAAAAAAAAAAAAAAAAAAGAGGAAAGAAATCAAGCACGATCATACAAAATACTAATAGTGATACAGGTAAAAACACACAACAAAAACAAACAAAACAAAAATGTTACAACGTCCAAGTCCCGCGCATTTATGAAATATCACACACCAGCCTGGTTCACACAAGCTGCCTTTCTCCAACTTCAACACTATGCGAATGAACTGTTGTTGAATGCGCGCCCCATGAACTTTCGACATTTACAAAGCCTCAGAATGGAATCTCCGAGACAAACTAATCGCGTTCATTGCTCAGAGAACTTGCAGGTGTTTTAATTTCAAAGTACATCGTAACTTGATAACTGTTTAATATAATAACATAACATTTAATTGACATCAATAAAATAAGATGGAAGTGAGATGCGTGAAGTAGACAATACAGGTCTAATTAAAACATTTTTTTTCAAAAAAAAAAACAAACCGTCAAGATTGTGGAATGAATGGAATGCGCTGATCACTTGGCTACACATTAATCGAGGGTACGCGCCCTCGATCAAATCAGGAAAGTGATTAAACCTCCCTGATCTTTAATTGAATACGTGTACTAGTACGCGTGATTACTACACGTGTGTGAAACGTGTGGAGGGCTTATTTGGGGGGGGGGGGGTGTCCTACTCTATCCCCATCCTTTCTGGGGAGAGGTGATCATTGGCAACGTTCACACAGCTAAACATAATTAATCTATTGGTACTCGCTAGCTTAAAACTCTCATCATATCAGGGAGCATCTGCGCGCCGACATCCGGACAACGCGCTCTCTACGCACAACGTCTCTCGAGAGCGCGAGCGTTCCTGTAGTAGCCACATGGTTCGTATGTAGGTCAGAATGTGCAGGGATCGCATGATGTGTACGTGCTGTCAAATGTGTGTGTGTGTGTGTGTGTACTTTTGTGGTTGCTGCGCTTGCCGCTGGTTATGGATGTCACGTCGGTTTACAAAATCACAGCGCCAACTAGCTTAGCGCTTCGAGCTACTACCATCACCAGCGAAATCTAGACGTGAGATGTTCTGCGCTGTTTGCACGTGAATACCAAAAGCTACCAAATAGGGCTGAGGACTGGATGCTTTTCTACCCATCTTGGTGCTATATTCCATTGTGGCTAAGCTAGATGTTTTGGATGCTGCTGCAGCTGACCATCCATGTTGCATGATTTGGAGGTCAGTTCGATACTTTCGTTTGGAGGACCTCCCGCGACGAGCAAGTAAGCACACATCCACGTCGGGTGCAGAGAGGAAAGGCGATCGACACAAGGTCAACAAGGATCTGCAGCCGGACCCAATCGCTATATTATCGACAATCTTGCTCTTAAAAACCTTATTTTGATGGTTCCAAGGTTTAAGGATGACTGAACCACAGGCATCGGTGAGTAATTTTGTTGGTTGTACTTTGAAATAAGGACAGGTCATGAGGTGCATGAACTTCTCTGTCATCTGACTCTGAGCTGAGTAGTCTCGCTAACTTATATTAATAATCTAGCGTTAGTGACTTAGTCTTAACCCAGTTAGGCCCTACTGTCTGGGGATCGGACTACTAACAACAGTACCTGTCTTTAATTTTACATTTTAGTGATTGATTCATTTTGGTGCATTGATTGTGATTCTAATCTCTGCTCACACGTACACGACAATCATCCTGATTCCTTCTTTTTGGACAAGTTGTGACAGCATCATCTGTAATCAGATTCATAGTCGATGATGCAGCTGTTTATGGCATGCCTTTCAGAACGGTGTAACTGTAGATCTGGATCTACAAGTTCTGAATTTTTACATTATGTTTGGCGGTCTAGTTACCATTGTCCAAGGCGTATTACAAACTCATTGACATAGTCGAGTCTGGACAGTCAGAGTCTAACGGTTAGATCTGACGTTGCAGTCGTTACTTCTAGCTACACAGGTAGAGTCGGGGCACCAGTTTGCTGCAGGGGTCCAGTTTGCGGCACCCCTAGCCCTACTAGGAATGTCTTTAATAACCATATCTTCAAAAGTAGAAGGATATTTTTTTTTCTAAATTGTTTCATTTGTAGAGCAACTGAAGAGCTTTCTTTTGATACCAGAATCATGAAATAACTCGGATAATGGCCTTCATAATTCTCTAATTTAAACCGTCTGTGTCATACTGTTTTTTTTTTTTTTAAGTATGAGTACTATGACTTTGTTCTGTTGCTAGGCAACCACCATCATCCCTTGTTTGTATCTTTATACAAAATCTTACTATCAAAAGAGGCCTGGCATGGTAAGGATTCCTTGTGTAACTCAACTGTGTTAAATATTCTAATTGAATTTCCTTTGTCAGTTTTGTGGATTGCAACAGTGACCAAAATGTCGGGGATGGGTCCGGTTTGCGGCACCCCTATGAGTATGGGATTTACACACATAGGCCCTAGCGCTATTTTAAATGTCAAAATGGGTGGAAATTGATGAAATACATGCGATCTTGAAAAACTATGAAATCGTGAAGGATCGAGATAATGAATCCAAATAAAGTGTTCTAACATTAACAAGCTGAAAACTAGTTGGACCATCAAAAAAATATTTTGTTTTTGCAAAGATTTTAATGTTTGAAGAAATCAGGGGACATTTTTGTGTGGGGTGCTGCAAACCCCCCTGCCGCAGACCGGGTCGATCCTCTTGGTGGTTGCAAATTTTCTGCATGAAATTGATTATCATGACTAGGGTAATTGTCCACCATACGAAAGTGTGATGCAGTGTCAAGAGGCCTTTCCTACCTCTTCCAATAAAAAAACAACACATTATTTAATTTCTGTTGCCCGTTTTACCAGAATACTACTACCCTTGAAAAGGCCTTAACCTGCCGCAAACTGGGTCCGCTACTCTATAATGGACTAGATACAACATGTAATAGACGTAGACCTTGAAATATTGTTACACTCACATGGTGTCAGTAAGATGAAATGATGATGATGATTAAAATATAACTTATTTTCACTTATTCCTGCATGATAAAAGAGCTAGATGACTTGTTAGTTGTTACCGCCAAAACTGGTAGGCCCCTACTTGCTACTGATGCTACTTGATAGTTTCTACTAACAAGTTAGATGCTCTACTTTAATCGTAAAATCTAGAAATCTAAATTTTTTACATCTTTCACACCATTCAGAAAGCAGGGCAGGGGAATGATTCTCCTTTTCTTATTGAACTTTGAAGAACTGGTAATGTTAGTGTTGCATAGTGACCCTGCACCACAAAACCAGCAAAAAGTCACCAGATATGGATTTTTAGTGAAGGACAGATTCTGAAAGAGCAGACTGTAAGCTTTAAAATGATGTATAACTCAATTCAAGTGGACTCCCCTAACCTATCTAAATACCGGAAAGAAAGCACATACGAGTACTCTGGAAAAGTGGGAACTGAGAAAAGAGGCTCTGAAGTATGTACAGGGTCTATTCAAGCGCTTAATCCTTGAGACCAAGCCGTGCTAGCTGTGTGATGGAAGGGACAAAACACAGGATGCAAGCCACTGGAGGAAAAACAATGAAGGGACTATCACTCAGATTAAGCTGAAATTGAGTATGTTCTATCAGCACATTCTGTCTTTGAATAATGCCAACTTTAAAAGCAGTACCAGTAGTGCTATCCTTTCAAAAGTTATTAGACTTGAAAGTGAAGAGTGTGCAAAGGATTTCAAGAAATGAAAAGGGTCCTCTTAGACATAGCCTCTACCTGATCTTCTACTCTCCCCCCCCCCCAAAAAAAAGGGTTGTAGAAAAACTGCTGAAAACACACTTTCCCATTCATGTTATGATCCCAAACTAAAGAATAATGTAGCAGAAAGATAGCTCTTTCAGAAAGTATGAAAAACTCAAGATTGACTCGGTTGACCCATTTGACCTTTTTAAGTCCTCTTGTAAAATCAATGGGTGCGACTTTTTGTTGGTTTTGTGATGCACGGTCACATATTATCTGTAAGTTGTCTAATGTAACATCCCTGTGTTCAATTATGAAATTTCAGGACTGTTGTCTTTTTCTAGTCAGTGTCAGGCCATTCAGTTGAAAAACAACAAATTTTAAGAAAAATTTATTTGACCTTCATATAATCGGTACTATTGTATAGATGTCAGTCCAGCGTCAATACTGCCCTACTTTGGCAAAAGAAAGCAAGTGACATCGAGTTCAAATGCTACATATGAACAGGGATTTTTGGGTAGCCCTTCGACATGGAAATTTCTGAATCCACATTGGGGTATTCGTGCAAGTCATATGGTGATGCATTTATGACAATTCGAAGAACTTTGATATTCTCATAAAAACTAATTGTTATGTATGTAACATGCTTCCTTTTGCCAAAGTATTATAGATTTGTAGCAAACATAAAAAATTGACAAAAGGAAGCAAGTGACAATCATATCATAAGGATGTCACTTGCTTCCTTTTGCCAAAGCGTTTAAGATTGTGTGCAAATAAAATAATTTGGCAAAAGGAAGCAAGTGACAATCATATATGAGGTTGTAACTTGCTTCCTTTTGCCAAAGTATATTAGATTGTGTGCAAATAAAATAATCTGGCAAAAGGAAGCAAGTGACAATCATATCATATGAGGTTGTAACTTGCTTCCTTTTGCCAAAGTATTTCAGATTTTTAGCAAACATTAAAAATCTGGCGAAAGGAAGCAAGTGACAATCATATGATGAGAATGTTACTTGCTTCCTTTTGCCAAAGTATTATAGATTTGTAGCAAACATAAAAAGTGGCAAAAGGAAGCAAGTGACAATCATACTTGTATAGTGAGGTTGTAACTTGCTTCCTTTTGCCGAATTTTTTCATGCAATTTTGTGCACTTGCTTCATTTTGCCACCCGAATATCTCAGAAATGGGCCAAAATTGTAACTTTTGGATTTTTCAGTTAAATAGAGCATGCCTCATATGCCAAATCAATAAAAAAAGTCAATTATCCATAAAAATGTCACTTGCTTCCTTTTGCCAAAGTAGGGCAGAATAGACCTCTAGATTCTACACACAATTTGTACATTTGCCCAAAATTTTCAATTTGAAAAAAAAATTTAAATAAAGTAATACATCATTGCTTGTTTGAATTTTTAGCAATTCAGGAGCAAAGTTATACTGTTATAAATGACCATATTGAATTATCAGGGGTATTAAATGCACATTGGAAGCAGTAAAATAAAACAAATTCCCTGAAACGTTCCATTTGACAATGGAAATACCCATGACCTTGTTTCATTTCTAGCGCAATATTGGCCATAACTCGTGCAGTATTTCTTGTCCCATTCATTGCCATCTACTGTACTTCTAAGCTGTTATTTTCGCGTACAGATATTTTCACGAATGAGGGGGGGGGGGTTACAGACACTTTTGCGAGATGTTGTTTTCGCAATTTTGACACTGACGCTATCATAAGTGCACTAATGCCTGTCAGTTCAAGATATTTGCGCGTGTTGTGAAATTCGCGGTCCAACAGTGATTTGCGAAATCTGCGAAAATTAAACCCTTGTGAAAATAACAACTTAGGCCAAAAAAAAAAAATTGTTGCATTGGCGTAACATGAGATTTTCAAATAGGGTCGGTCGGGCGGATTTTTTTTTTTTTTTTTTTTTTGCTACCTGCATGCATTTTACGTGTAAAACTCGTGCTCAGCTCAGTAAACAGTTACAACTGCTGCACCGAATGTGCTGTGTTCATCTATTCTACAAATCATTTATGAGGCCGATATTACTGGAATTATACCCCTTCACAGAATTTAAAGATGTTGAAATCCCTATCCTGAATGTTTTCACTTCATATTTTACTATTTTGACTTAGATAAGATAGATGCAAATTGACCCATATGTACGATCTTTTCATCGCACACGGCGATCTCTATGACAGTCCCACATATACAGATTCGTGTAAGTTCTCCACACAAGAAACCTATGGCAAAACTGTGCACAATACATCGCAGTCTGAATGCTACGTATACACTGAATAAATCTTGTTAGAGTACGTGTCCGTGTTGGAAACAGATGACGTACTGATCAAGGAAGGCTTATGCGAGGTGCTAGATCTCTCCCTCGTACATCCGATATCCCCAGAGCCGTTTCCACTTCCGGGTTTGTGCGATCGCGATCGCAATCAACAAGATATTTGATATCGATAGCAAAAAAAAATAATAAAAAAACATGGGGTCGGCGGAATTTTTAGGGTCGGGCGGGTTACGCCAATGCAACAATTTTTTTTTTTTGGCCTTATAGTGATACAGTAAAATGATATAAATTCTATACTGTGTGAACATGTTCTGCTGGGAAAGAGTTACATACGTGTACATTGTACATTATGTATGTACATTGTACATTGTGTGTACAGTAATACAACAGGAAACAGAACATGAACAGGAAAACAAGAAATGTAACGGGAAAGTGCTCCTAAGAATATTCTCCAGGGGGGAAATGTTTTTGACACATGTTGTGAAATGTTTGAAGTTCAACTATTCAAACATGAAAGAAACATTGAATTTCCATAGGATAACACATAAAGGTAATTAGTTTGGACTCTTAGCAGATTCTCCTAGTATAAATAAATTGGCCTTGGTATATCCTTGGTACAAATTGTATATCATTGGGATTTCCCTGTAGCTGTACTGTCCAGCTCTCCAGTGCTTTAATCATCAAACATGCTGACTTGTACCACTCAAAATGTCAAAAGAAGAGAGTCTAGGTCCTTTTCTGGAAATACACACTGCAAATGGCTAGAAAAAAAAAAAGTAAGCTTCTTCTTCATGGAAACCTTCCAAAATGCTGGGAAATGCAGTGGTTGGCAATACTGGTATTAATTGTATTAAATGTCACTTGTGCTATGCAGTTAAGGAAAGTACTAACTAGTCTTTTCTTGTCTGCATAGTTGGATAACTTTCAGACTGCTACCCTATCCCCCACCCCCCCCCCCCAAAAAAAGAGAAAAACCTGGCTTCCTCAAGCACCAGATGGAAAAGAACATTAGTATTTTAACCATCACATTCACGAAGCAGGTTGTCTCCGGTGTCAAAATCAAAATCTATAAAAAGAGCAGTCCAAACCTGAAGTGAAAGAGTGCACGAGTTCATGTTTGCAAGCAAACAATAGAAATTCAACAATTCCAAGAACCCAGTGGCTCACCACCAACTCCATTCTGCAGTGCGAGTTGTGGGAACTTCAGTGTTATTTTTAGCAAAATTTGGCTGGGTTGTAGTCTGAACCCAAGCCAGCCAGCCTTCAAAGAACCTGTTGTGTGACAGTGACCTTGTGAATCTACATGTACAATTGTACATATACATGACTTTTCCACTTCTCATGAAGTGTTTGAATAAACATTGTTTTGAAAGGCACTTGATACTGTAGGTAGCAACAGCCCTCATGAAATTGCCATACTCTTTAAGAAAAAGAAAGAGGTTTATCAGAGAGTTCTGATCAGCCTTGGATTTACAACTCAAAGCCTGAGTTTAGACTTTGAAATCAGCTTCATGCATCTTTAGATACAAACTTGTGAGTAGGTGGGGTTGAAATGAGTTGCATTATGAACAAATTATAACCCTATTATGTGTTTACAGTGATCTAAATTATAATGAAAGTACCGGTACTTGTTATTTAAGTTGGTACAAATTCTTGATAAAAAAAAAATAGTTACCTTTACCATGACTTGTGACCTTTCTCAAGTTTTGGTGGGCTTTGTCGCTTAGTTTGTACATGTAGTATACTTTTTTCTTTCTTTTTACTTGTAAGTGTATAGTCACTGTTGTGATTATGATTAAAGCGGGTTCAGCTTTGAATACCTTTTAGCATAAAACTCAGCCAGTTCTGTACATTATGATTTTGAATACTAATACTACTCAAGGGACTTTAATATCATCCACATTTTCAATAAAGTTACATACAGTGTAGAATAAACTACAGTACAAGTATTCCAAGCAAAAAAGACAGAAAAAAAAAATCTTGATAGACACAATGTACAGTATCAATACATTGTGAGACTTTTACAAAATACATTTCTATGATGTGATTTGCATAGATTGGATTGCAACCAATATCACAGATTGACTAGATATTTAAAAACTTTAAAATTTCCTAGCTTTTTTACAATATATTTGTTACCAGGTCATGTGGGAGCTTTCATTTGTGTTTGGCTACGTGGATGCACAGGTGTAATAAAGTCGCTATGGACTTGGAGTAAAGTATCTCTTTCGATACATTATAGTGATATGGAAGACCCAAGATACTGCACACGCCACATATGAAGCGACTCTAATTTCTTGCGAATCAAGATTTCCCGACAATTTCGCGAGTTGTTGAATTTGCGATTGTGCAGTGCAATACTGAATAGAGAAAGTGTATGCATGTCACACTCGTGTCAGAGTTTTGGCATGTTTTTAAATTTGTGAATACATTTGTAGCACCTGAAATTTGTGAAAATCAAAACCTCGCGAAATATTTGGGATATTACAGTAATGTAAATGCTATCATTATCATGTTGTTTTTATTTTGTTTTATTTTTATTTTTTTACCTGCATGCGTACTGGTACTTTCTGTTCATTTTCTTTCCCTCCTTTATTTCAGTCCCCTATAGAGAGTGCTGCCAGCAGTCTAGCGGCATCACCAGTGCCTAGTGCTCTCAATGCACCAAGATATGGGACTATCATTCCAAACAGGATTTTTGTTGGAGGAATTGCATTCAATGTGAGTATCTGGGTGTCATTGCACTTTTTATTTTATAATACATGATAAAGTATTAATACTGCACAGAGGCTGAAAGAGATCAGGTTAAGACAAATCATGAAGGCTAACAGGGATATTTGGCATGAAAGGTTAGCAATGCACTTTCATTAAAAGCCCTTTATGGCAAGTGTTTCAAATTCTTCCCTTGATATTATCACTCAAGGATTACTTATACATGCGTTCATTGAGAGGATGTAGAATGGAGGGCTACTCCATGATAAAGAGAACAAAAAGTCAACTGAATGCTACTTAATTCAGCTGGTTTAAATTACCAGGTACATTGTATGTGAATAGAAGTGCAAGGAGTGTGAAAAATTCAGATGGCAGGATTGTCAATTGACTGCCCTTTACAGCATAATAATATACACCAGGTGTGTGTGTGTGTGTGTGTGTGTGTGTGTTTGTTTTGTGTGTGTTTTGTGTGTGGGTGTGTGTGAGTGTGTGTGTGCATGTGTTTTATTAGTGATCTAGGATGTCACGTACATGTGTGTGCTCTGAATGGGAGCATTCTTATACATGTAGGAACTTCCTTTGAACTGTAGTTTTGATGAATATTGTAATCTGAGTTAGATGTTGACTTAGGAGGAGGGAGGAGAGGGCATAATTTAGTAGCACAGATGAGTTGCAACTATCACTTTACAATGTAAGTCATCATGCAGAGATGCTCTTGTTTTCTTAAGACCACTTCAGACAAATTAGTCATACATCATTCCCATAACAGATATATTGTATCTGTACTATAATGAAAGATACATAGACATCATTATAAGTTGTCAAAGTTCAAGGCAAAAACACACTTTTGACAGGCATTGAGCTATTTTTTTTTTTAATTCTTGAAATTGTTAGTTCATGCCTGCACAAATGTTGAATCCCCAAAGAAACGTGATCTCTGTTTTAATATAAGATAGTGTGTTGGAATCATTTTTTTAAAATCAAATCTTTTTAGAATCAATGAAGAAGTGCTCAGTAAAATTCTTTATTTCCCTGCACAGACGAGTGATGCTGAGCTGAAGAACTTTTTTTCAGCATTTGGGCATGTGAAGGAGTCCAAGATTATTGCTGATCGTGCAGGAGTATCAAAAGGGTAAGCTTGAGTTTTTAACATTCCACATCATCAAACACACTATGCTTACTTTAGATATCAAAGGCAGTTTGTAATTTAAACCAGTGTTCCTGAATTTAGTTTTATTGTAAGCAATTTACTGCAAAGTCAAAATTAAGTTTAAACACATTTTGCTGTATGAAAATTAGAGAGATCTCTGTGTATTGTCAATACCCATAGTACTGTAGATATTGCCATGTGGTCCTACCTTCTCAACATGCTAATAACTTTGTCATTATATTGTGGGCTTGATATTGTTCAGGTCAGGGGTCCACTTAAAAAAAAAAATCAGATACTTCTAAATTATAACAAGGTATATTAGATTATGAATTGAAGGAATAACAGGTTATAAAATTCACAGGTGCTACTTACAGTATATTGTCATAAAAAGGTCAGAAATAGAAGGAAAGTTAAAGCATTTGGCAGACTGTGGCTAGCAGTAACTGTATGGAAAGCACTAAAGAGGAAAAGTCAAAATGGTTAAACTTTATTAAAGTTGCCTGTACATACACATCAGCTCAGGAGATGATATCTTGCAATGTGATTAGTGAATATGATTTCCCAGTGCCATAGAATCTTGGCACTGATCTCCCAGAAAATTGCAGCAGTCACATACAATGTAGGCCTATGTTAATGCCTTTCTGGAGTAGGCAGTGCAAAATGCATGCAGTGATGCAGAGAGGAATAAGGTAGTTTACCCATGACCCAGTTATTTCAGATACTGTGCAATGCTCTATGTATGACAACAGTTGACTGAAACTGTATGGGCAATCCTGTCATGGAGGAGCTTTGTTGCACTCACAATGTATGTCTCTGCTACCGTAATTAAGGCTGATGTTGAAAGGTACAGAGAGATGCACATCTTATTTAAGATCGATAATGTCACCATGTACATACTGTATGTAATGCACTTGTCAATGTAATGACGCACCCCACTACCCCCGGACATGGGTGCGTCATGGTCATTTTTTGACTGACCACACGGGGTTTTTGACGGACACCACAGTCACTTTTTTGACGGACAAAACATTGCAAGTGACGAACACCACAGTCACTTTTTTGACGGACATCACGTTGAAAGTGACGCACACCTCGGTCACTTTTTTGATGGACATCCTCGGTACATTTGACGCACCCCCGTAAATACTGAAACGATTTTTGCATACGTTTTATTCACGCAATTTCATTTTCTTTTGGTTCGTAAACATAATTTGTAAAAGTTTCCCTTACCATGGCCCTGTAAGCACCGTACATCACGCTGCTGCTACGATATTCCTCCGTACAGTAGTATGTATTCTGTGCATGCAATCCATACATGACAATCACATGTGTGATGTGTGCAGATGCGCTGTGTGTACGCGGCCATTGCTAGTGCGGTGGATGCATACCGCTGCAGCGCAGGTACACACCACGCTGTACGTAGAGATTCGCACAGCTAACAGCGGCGCGCGTCTGGTCGGGCTATCCCGCGAGCAGAAAATGGCATGCTACAGGCAGTTTCTTCTGCTGCCGCTTCTTTTACTGTCAAGAATTCGCCTTTGTCGCCACAGATTTCATGGGTTTGTTGGAGGGAAAATGTAAGGAGAAAGGGTGGCTTTTAAATTATGTGCTTGCCAGATTCTGGCAAGCATTTTTCCCTCTTGTTCCAAAACACTTCCCGAATTTGATTTTCACTTGCCGCGGGACAGCGCTCACTGTAATTTCACTCGCGGTACGTGTATCCGGTACTGGTAGCGTGCAAAAATGCGTGCAGTTTTCCATAGCCAAGTGACGTACCAGGACGCACCCCTCGGTTTAAAATAATGCGTGTTATTTTCCATAGCCAAGTGACGTACCATGACGCACCCCTCGGTCAAAATTTTGACCGACAATGATGGGATTTTGACGCACCCCTTGGTCAAAAATTTGACGGACAAAGCTGGTAAAATGACGAACACCTGGGTCACAAATTTGACGGACCAAACGAGGAAATGACGCACCCATGTCCGGGGGTAGTGGGGTGAGTCATTACATTGACAAGTGCATAATGTTTGTTTGGAGCTCACTACAACTTTAGGAACCTGAGTATTTCATAAAAATTTGATACGATAGCAACTCATGCTGGAATGGCAGTTGTCATGGTAACGACAAGAATCCAGCTTCCTGATTGGCTGTTGCCATTGGAAATTGCCATTCCAGCAAGAGTTGCCATCATAACATCTTTTATGAAATGGGGCCCAGGTTCTATGTTTTCATTTGTACCCAGCCTTGTCCATGCACAGCATTTAGATATGATATGATTTTTTTTGGGGGGGGGGATAAACAAACATATATAATTTACAGCATGTGTGTACATGAACCATCTTGCTCATACTGGCTATGAAAATAAGTATTAAACTGCTGTTTCAAGTGCCATCTTTTATGGAGAATAAAGGGCATATGGTATATGGTGGCGAATTTCTCTCCTTATATTTTCTGCTCCCTTTTGTTTTTTCAGTGCTTTCAAAGAAATGAATAGGGATCTACAGTTATACAATTGTAGATGTTCGAGCAAAGCTCAGCGCTACTGAAAGCATCCATGTTTTAGTATCAACTATTTTCCTAATGTATGGTTCACAAAATGAAACCTTTCAAAATCTGTCCAACATATGGCATTTTGATAGGCAATATGCATAGCCTATGGCACTACAAATGTATACCATGGTGATCAGTATTGTAAACTCTGAGACGTGATGCTGTAGTTCACAAGTAGTGACCCACTGACCCGTCTAAATGACCAGCAAGACATGTCTATGCAGCGCTGCGTGAGATGCCCTTCACTCACAAGTGTTAGCATGGGCAAACTAAATCAGCTCAGACAGTCCGGAATACCACAGGGCCTGGACGCACTGCAGAGGAGGTGATGCATAGCCTGAATACATTGTGTCTGGCCAATGGGCCTTTCATCTCAGTGGCTGGCTTGGCAGTGCTATCTGTCTTTGTACTGGTATGTTTTGTCGTAGAATTCTGGAAATTATGTGATTCATAATACATAGTATAAACACCATACGTCGCTGAAACAATACCAGTAGATTGTTTGACATAAAGCATTTTTTTTTAAATTATATTTGTCCACCAGGCCATAGTAAAATAAAACACACAGGGAGTAATGTCATTATATCTGAACATCCAGAAGACTTGGTCTAGCATTTGATTTGTATCTTTTGTCTCTGTACTTGCAGTATACAATATACACTGTACCCTGAATGTATTTGGCCAATATGATGCTGAGATGCTGTTTAAAACCAGAAAAAGAAAACAGAGTTTTTTTTAATAAATCTCATAAATTTTTAGGAAAGAAGGTTACTGGTATTTAGAAGTTGATAGCAGGATAAACTCCTGTTCTATAGAAAATCTATACACCGGAGAATTTGGAAAAAAAAAATCAGACATCAAAATAAAATGCTGACTTTAAAGAGTGGATGCAGCGCTACATCAACATGATTTTTCTGTGTTGTTGCTGTAGTCACACTTCAACAGTTCACTTGAGTGGGGGAGAAAGCAATGCTACTGCTGCCACAGCAATTTTTGCAGCCTCTACCCCCCCCCCCCTTCTAGCTGTATTATGTAGGACACAGGGTATAAGGCGACCTCGACACACACACAGAGAATATTCGAATCAAATCTTGATCATCATATTTGTTTACTTGGATGTTGCCACATGGAGAGTTATAGGAAGGGTAATGAAATTTGTGATAGTGACCCGGTCTCCACAGTTCAGGCCTTGCTGCTTCTTTTGCTCCCCAGTACTCTGTCCATAGAAGCAGCGTTACACAGCTATAAGTGGATACCAGCTGGTACTTCCTTACACAGTATTGTATAGGCGAGGAATGCAGTGCTCGAGCTTGGCTCCTAATGCCAGTAGAGGTCATTGACCCCGTCGTGTTGGCCTGCTCAATTCCTGGGATGGAGGGACAACACACTGTGTATACTCTTGTAGATTGCAAGTGATGCTTTAATAGTTTGGCAAAAATTTATGGGAGAACTCGGTCACGTGTGGTAGTAAGCATTGCTTCATTAGGGCTACGGTATGGAGACTTTGGGTACATGGTACTTCTTCTGCAGAGTAGGCATAAAGCCTTGGTGGGAGATTTTGTGTTATATCTGTGAACTGTGTATGAAATGTATTGTATAGCAAGCTAAGAAAAACACCCGGACTGTGTGATATGGTATAGTTACAAGAGAGGTCATGCAGTAGTATCTTATGAGAATCAAGGATCTACTGTTATATAAGCCATATATTTTGTGAGGTTTTTAATTTTGCAAATTTCGCCAGTCGGGCACTATTCATGAATTTAAAAACATGCGAAAATATTATCTGTGATCCCCACAATAATGTGACATGCATATATACACCTCTCTGTTCATCACTGTACTCCAAGATTATGAATTTATCCACTCGCAGTTTTAATTGTGAAGCCCCAATTCATGAAAAATTAGACTCCTAGATATATAGTAGTGTATACAGTACTTATTTTACAAGTTACTGTATACGCCATATATTTAGCGAGTCTAAATTTTCGCAACTCGGGTCTTTCCGATGATTTCTTGAGTGGTTAAACTTGCGATCATGGAGCACAGTAACTGGATGGAGAAATGTATGCATGCACGTCACATTTATGTTCGGATCAGAGTCAATATTTTCGCATGTCTTTAAATTCGTGAATAGCACTCGACTCGCAAAAGTTGTGAAGATAAAAACCTTTACAAAATATTTGGCGTATACAGAAATAAAGTGGCTGGTGAGGAACGTGCTGAGGTAAAATGGCCGAGTCTTCCTGATTCTACAGAAGGTTCCGTGAAAACAAATGTCTCCCTGATTGCTCTTTAGTTTGAAACCCTTCCTGATTTTGAGGATTGATTGTTGGGTGCCCATTTGAAAGACAAGAAAAATGGGACTAATGAAGATTTCTCTGTAAAGACTATCATTTTTGCATCCAGATATTGAGGAGGTCACCTGATAGACATATTCACATGATGTAGTTTTTGGGATTTGACACCTACTTGTAGGCTGTCATTACTGCTCCAATGCCAATCCGAGTAGCAATTTTTGTTTGATGTACTTCCTGGCCCAGCAGTGATTTACAAAATTTGCAGAAATTAAGAACTCACAAAAATCATGTCAGTATGGAATCCAGTCTGTCATGGAAGAGTACCCATGTCCACTTTGGTATGTTTTGAAATATAATATGTGTTGTCAATAAGCATGGGAAATTTGCAATGCATTTTCATATGATGTCATAATTGTACTAAAGTTTGAACTGTACAAGTTTATTTGTACTTGTGAATTCGAATCTGAAAGCAGGTACTTGTATAGCATTGAAACTTTTTTGTTTTGTTTCCACTATACAAGCTCTGTATTAAATGGTATAATGAACAGTAAACTAAATGTGTCTACCAAACACTGTGTGGCTGGGTACATTACTGGTGGTACGATACGTTAGTACTTTAGGGCAGCGATGATACACTTATAGTATGCTAGCACGCTTATAGGAGAGGTAGTGTGATGTGTGCAAGCAGCTGCATTTGCTTGTCATATTAGTGTCTGTGATACCAGGCAACTTGTCTGGCTAAGTGACATACCATGTCAAGAGATGTGTTTGTGCTGTCTCATGCAGTTCTATGTCCTTGCTGTACAAGTTAGCCACAGAATTTATTCTTTTCAGTTTTCTGTCTTTCCTACTACAAAGTTTATCAATCAAAATTAGTCTTTGGGATCATTTAAACCATCTCAAACTGTGAATATGACACAGAGATAAATTTGTGTGGAATGATACTGTTGAAACCAGTAAGGACTTTGAATGAGTGCTTTAAAGTTGTACCAGTATGTGACATCCAATGGGGACCTCAACATATTCCTCTCAGTAAAATGGCTACATGAATTTGCATGCAAGGATTTTTTTTTTTTTTTGATACACTGAATGGATAAAGACAAAATTTTCTTTCGTTTAATTTCTTAATGGGGTCAAATAACTAGGTCAAATGTTTAATTGCTCTCCTAGTAAGATTGCTGCTGAAACATTGAGAGAAAATTGATTAGATTAGGAATGTAGATATTCAGCTGATATTGAATGTATGAAGATACATTTTTTGATGGCCAGACATTAAAGTTCAGGGTCAGATATTTGACAGAGTTTCCTGGAGAAGTGCAAAAAAAAAAAACAACAACAACAAAAAGGAGAGGAAAATTAACATGAGTTGATGAGACAGGACATATTTTATGAGTTGATTCAGATGAAGAGGTAGACACAGTCAGAACTGGAGATCAGAGTATGGAATACCTCAGTCGATGATTTGTCAATTCTGATTGATTGAACCTGGGGGCATGAATTCAACAATTTGCCATCAGCCCCATGACACACATACTACCCCTTAGTACTCAACTGTCCAGATGACTCTTTTGTATACGGTTACGGTACACGGTGTAAGTACAAGTACTGTACACTTGGCTTTTATCGCGTGAGAAGTGACCATTTGTCAGATGTGATCTTAATGCAAACATCTGCGGCAGTGCCAGATGTATGAACTGATTAGTGCAATCACTATTGACCAAGTAAAATATCATCATGTGATTCTATTTGATTATTACATAAAAACCTAGAACTATGTGGACTGCTTTTATTGAGGGCAATGTTGATTGTCCCTCTGGACCTCGACAGTGCCCCCAAAAGTGAAGTTATGTCTGTTGTAATTGACATTGATACACTTCTGCTTTAATAGTATGATGTGCAGTCATTGTTATTCCTATTATTAAATTAATGTCCTTAATTTACTTTATCACACTCAGGTATGGCTTCATCACATTTGAAACACCTGAAGAGGCTCACAGAATTCTCAAGGATCAGGTAATGACTCTGAGTGAATACAAATTAACCAATTGGCAGTGTTGGAGCCAGCTTTTCATTTGGTGTGTATGTGTGTGTTTTGTGTTTATTTGAAAGAAGTGAGTGGTTGGAAGATGGAATGAATCCAGGATTCTTGAAGCTAAAGCGTAACAGTTTAGTGTCAGTGTGAAGTAAAAATAGGTGTGTATCTGCTTTGCAGCTCTTAAATGGTTTACCAGCACATTTCTAAGCCCTTACAGTACTGTATTGTTTCAAATGGCATCGATGAAATATTTGTAGTTCATGGTGAGTAATGTCTTTTCCTAGTTTTCGTTCATTTGCTTCATACTTTGAGTTTAGTATTTATTTGCTTGTTTGTTCAGGTTTCAAGTACATGTTGATTAAGTTCATATTAAAAGTGTCCTAATTCTGAGAATCCTAAAATCTTGCATCTTATACTTGGATTGTTATCTTTCAGGCAAATACATGTAAGTGCACACTTTAGAAAAAAGATAGAGAAAAAAAAACTCCACTTTCTAGTTGCCATTACAATTAGATGACTGTCGTCATACAAACTGAAAAATGAAACTGTCTTTTCCTAAAAACACTTAATATTTGTTTCATCTGAATGTATTGCATTTTAGGCAAATAGTCTGGTTTTCAAGGAGAAGAAGCTCAACATAGGACAAGCAATAAGGAAACAGGTAAACAATGTTGCTGCATCACAGTGTTGCTTTTCTTTGCACTGCACATTTATGGATTTACTTTCTATGTTTAAAAGGATGTCAAAGGGATGTCCATGTTTGCATGCTGTTATGGTAGATCTTCAAAATTTGATTTTCAAGATCAAATGAGTGATGAGAATTGCCCTGACCCAGTGCAGTAAATTAAGACTGAGATGTTAGCTCTAGTCCCTCCCTATCTCTTCACTTGGAGTGCCAAAATTTTAACAATTTCTCCATATTTGAAAAGGTACACTTGTACTTCAAAGTTTATGTTTGCGATATTTCAAGCACATGTAGTTGATAATGTGTGATAAGCATTTTGGTTTGCCAAAAGAGGGCAATGGCAGTTTTTGTGACTCTTGCCTTTCAAGCATCATTACTTGATACTGCCACTCTGTATTTAAAAGTCTTGATAATACAGTACATCATGACAAAGAACCCCCCCCCCCCCACACACACACACACACCAGTTGTACAAATCCTATCAAATGCTTTGCCCTCTTTAAAACTCTGCAAATTTTTGTGTTGCTGCTAGACTGTAAAAGTTTGCCTGACCATTTTGCATGCCTTCTCTGCAGACTGCCCCCAGCATGCCTTCGTATTCCATGTAAAATGTTGTTGTCAGGTCATCTCATATGTATCTAGATTTGGTCATATATGATGTTGGCTTTCTTGTTGGATATTTTGACAAGTTTGTTCACACTTTTTCTACACATGTTCTCATTTACTTACAGCCTGTCAAATTTCCAAAAGATGTTGGTGAGTTTGGCGCCTGCTTTTTATGGCTTTGTTTTGTGAACTTGTACTTTTGAGTGTTGGATTGGGGTTGCTGCTTTAGATTGCTTTGATAATGCATCTGAAATTTGGCTTATACATTGTATTCTGTTCATTCTATTGTTTACACTGCCTTTGAGGAAGATGAAATTGAGATATCTCCATCATTAATTCTTGAACAAGTGCCATATCTTCAGATTGCATGGTAGACCAACTCCATTGAGCGTATAGAATCTTGATGTTATGGGCAGGGAAAGCTAGGTTTATTTGCATGTGGTTGTTGAGGTCAAAGGACACATATTTTAGTGGTCAAAGTCATAGTCTTAAAATTTCATAAACAAATTTCCCTTGATAATTCTTGCTATCATTTTGAAAAGAATAATCAAACATTAGTTCATGGTTATGTTTTGACAAGTCCTTTTCCAATAACGGCTGGGGCTACATTTATCAAAAATTTGTCATCACAATTAAAGTCATGAAGTACATGTATGTGAAAACTTAGAACTGCTACTTTAATTGCTTATAGAAAATAAAATGTTGGCAGAATAATAGCACCACTAGGAAGATTTAACATCTCGAACCTACTGAAACAAGAAAAGCTATAATAAAAGTGAAGTAAAAATATGACTTCTAAATCAGCAGATGAACTCAAGATATTAAGCCGCTTTTCCTTCTAGATCCAGCTCTCATTCCCAGTGGGATGGTCTTCCATGCTCCCTCTGGTGCTTACAGCTACACCTACCACAATGGCGTGGCTTACTTCAACCCCTCAGATGTGCAGGCCGCTGCACACGGGCACCCAGCACCTACATCAATAGCCCATCACCAGCAGCCTGCCCAGGTTGGACCAACACACCACGAGTCATGTGTTTGCTTTTGTCAGTTGCAGAGACTCCAACTCCAAGCACGTTCTGATCTGGAGATTCTCCCGCCTGAAACTTCTAGCAAACGAGAGACTCCAACTTGATGTGTACAAAGCGCACATCACGAGCGCAAAGTCCCTTGCGGTCTAGGGTTCTAGATGCTCTCTCGCGCTATTTAAAGATGCTAAAAAGTTTTGGTACCTCAAAAGTGTCCTTGAATTTCCTTGTCTTAGTTTGTGTTTCAGGTTAAAGTACCTTTCATATAACTAACACTGTGAGACTTACTCGCCCCAAAGTGCTCTCATGTCTCAGTAATCATGCAATTAACTGCGATCAGCAGCCCCATACACATAGCGACCAGCAGTCCCATACGCATAGCGTAATCGGGCTTCGCATTGTAGCATTCAGGATCATGACAGATTTAGTATCGCAGGGTAAATGTCAACTTAAAATCCCATAAATTCTTCAATTTAAAGACTTACCAATTAACTTGAAGTATTGAAAACAGGCTTCGGGCAACGTTTGGTTCTGCCTATAGTCCCTTTCTGTTCGAATTGATGACTGAATGTGACTCGGTCGACAGGACCTTAGGAGAGCTACATACAGTACACTGAATACTACAGCCAGTGCATGCGAACACATCACATGCACACAAATTTCAAATCCATGAACGGATAAGATGTTTGTGTGCGCATGCGCTGGCCATGGTATCCAGTGTATGTAGCTCTCCCAAGGTCCTCTCGACCGAGTCACATTCAGTCATCAATTCGAACAGAAAGGGACTATTGGCAGAACCAAACGTTGTTCGAAGCCTGTTTTCAATACTTCAACTTAATTGGTAAGTCTTCAAATCGAAGAAATTTTTGGATTTAAGTTGACATTTACCCGCGATACTAATTCTGTCATGATCCTGAATGCTACAATGCGAAGCCCCATTACGCTATGCGTATGGGGCTGCTGGTCGCAGTTAGCTATGCGTACAATGGGCTGCACGCTGCTGGTCGCAGTCAGTGGTTTCGTACAATATTTATTGACGCTGGACAGCGTCGGCTCTGGTACGAAACCATTATTGCATGATTACTAAGACATGAGAGCACTTTGGGGCGAGTAATTCTCACAGACAACATACTTTAACTTGAAACACAAACCAAGACAAGGAAATTCAGGGAAGCTTTTGAGGTACCAAAACTTTTTATTATCTTTAAGGCTTATTTTTTAACATACAATGAAATTAAGCAAGAAATCATTTCAAGCGGGAGAAATTAAATCTCAAGCGGGAGAACGGGAGATTCTGCAAAAATAGGCTTTCGGCGGGAGATCTCCTGTCGAAAGCGGGAGATTTGGAGTCTCTGCAGTTGGTAGTGGACAGTTGTTGATACCACAGTGAACACTGACCACTGCACATCTGTAATTTTTTATTGTACACAGTTGTTAACTCTGCACTTTCCATCATCATGTACAATCTGGTCAAAAGACCATGATGTATTCAAATTCCATGCATGCTTTGATCACAAAAGATTGAAAAAACATTTTAATTTTCATTTTAAAAAAAAAGGACGACAAGAGAGATTAGGTAAACTCCTTAACTGTGACTTTAATATTTGTTTCATGTGACAATACAATCATTTCTTCCAATGATCATTGTGATGAAGTATTGACATCCAGCATTATAATGTTACTAACAAGTATAAACTCTGTTTGATTTGTGATCGACAGCCCCAGTTTGCACCGTATACGGTTCCCATCATGCTTCCCCAGGCTGGAACCCATGCCCACTATGTGACGAACCAACCCCAGCAGTACGCCACTTTCCAGCAGCCACAGACAGTTAGACAAGTAAAGCCCCATCCCCTTCTTCAATCTTTAACTTTTAGTGAATTCTTGCAGCATGTCTGTAAAGTTGTTCTTTGATAAGACTCAAGTTGTTAATATATTGCTGATGGATTCATATTCCTTGACCACACCACTTTCCGGCAGCAACAAACAGTTACGACAAGTGAAGCCCCATCGCCTTCTTCTTTAACTTTTAGTGAATTTGTAAGCATGTCTGTAAAGTTGTTCAATGATATGAGTCAAGTTGATAACATGTTACTGATGTTTTCATATTCCTTGACCGAACACTGGGCGATGAGATATGTGTAGTGCATGCTTCCTCCACTTCTGTGGCCCTCTTTCGAAAATGATTGGAATTTGCTTGATTGGTTGGCTTGGAAGAAACATTTCAATTTTTTTTTTGTCCTTTTTTTTTTCACGCTCTCTTAGTATATTTGAATCGGTAATGCAATTCTCCCTCTCACAACAAATATCCACCAGTAGAAACTCAGTGCATGTGATTACAGTTCGACCTCGATTATCCGGCCTCCTTTTATCTGGAAATCTCTATTATCCGGACGCGTTCACGCAGTGAAGGACTTTTTTTTCATCCAAAAATAAAGAAAAAAACAGTGACTTTAAACTCAATTAAAATTTCTACAAAACTCACACGATTTACCTACAATATTCCCGACAGAACTAACATAAATTCACACCACATTATCATCGTAAAAGTAAGCAGTCATCACCACCGTTGCGGGGTACGCTACCTGCCTAGCTGCCAGTGCACTGGGACGGCAGCTTGGACGGCAGCTACATGTATTTACATTAACATTGTGTCTCCCATATCTGGCCAATTCGCCTATCCGGATGAGCGCCGGTCCCGACATGGCCGGATAATCAAGGTCGAACTGTACTTAGAATTCAAGCGGCATGCATGAGTTAATGCTATGTTAGGCAAGCCTCCAGCAAGTGTTCTGGCTGTCAGGATAAGAATATGACACAGGTGTGTTTATATTTTAATGTGTTCATAAATTGGTCCATTACAGTATTTTTGTCAAATCCTTAGTTTCCAGGAGCTGGGATGGCACAGATGTGCCAGTTGCACCTGTTAAATCTGTCTGCAAGAATTCAAAAGTCTTTTGCTGTTGGGGCACAAAAACTTTGTATTTCAAACCCCAGCGACGTTGTAGTTTATCTCTGATTGTTATTCTGTACTGTATAGCGGCAGTGAAGGGTTGAAGAAGAGCTGTGAGGTAGATGTAAGATGTCATTTTTTTGTGTGTGTTTATCAGTACCTCAATCTTTCAAAGATTAACATGAAGTGTATCACACCTCTCTCTCTCTCTCGTGGCATCTAGTCAGCACCACAATTCCAACCACAGTGGCGATGGGTTCCTGCGCAAGTAAGTGCACAGCAAGCATATTTAAAGTGCACACAGATTCACTCACTCTCACTGTCTGCCTGTCTGTGTGTCTGTCTGTCTGTCTCTCTCTCTGAATCTTTCATTCTCTTTGACTTTCATGGCTTTTTCCATCATCTGTATATTCTGCGGTTAAGCCTCGGTCACGACTCATCGTGCGTGTTTACAGTCCGTACGTTTTTGGCGGAGGCCACGGCCGCAAAACATGGGGAAGGAGTGGCGAGAGCAGGAAGGGAGTACGGTTGCGCAAGGTGTAAGTCCGTGCCATAAGCGGTCGCGTCCATCGTGCGTTGTGCACGTGGTCAGTAAGTTGTACGTGCTTACAACGCGTTTACAATGTACGATTTCTATACGACTGCCACGTTGTCATACCGAGGATGTACTTTCACGTGCTGCTCATGTATGTTGTAAGTGCGTGCAAGTCGGCTGTACAGAGAACGTGCGTCACCCGTACTGGGGATGAATCCGTAGCACGACCGCAGCTCGAATGCAGCGATTGTTCTGCATGCATTTAAAGTGCTACGTTGTGTCTGCGTGATCCAAAATCCGTACTGAGGCGGTACTTAATACGTACGGATCCCCAAATTTTGCCCACGTTTTTGCAAGTAGACAGCACGCACTTGCAAGTACGGCGAGTTGTGACCGAGGCATTACTGTTAGATATCTCCAGAATAAGGACTCAAACTAATTTCCTTCTGTTTTTAACAACTAAGAATAATTTCAGCTCCAAGAGACATTGGCTCGCACAGTTATTTTCTTCTTTGTGGAATACGTGGGGTATAAACAGATATAAAGCCACAGGGTATGTGCATACATCTGCAAAGGAACAATCCAGCCAGTAGAGATTTACCTTTTGTGTAGAACACAAGAAATTATTTTGTAGTATGCATGTATTAGAAACAACAAAACTAATAGTCATTGACTCAAAATTGAAACTGAAAGCCACTCCTTTTCGTTTTCATTTTGTTGGGGAGAGGGGAGAGGGGGGAGGGCAATGGGGGATATTGTTATGGTGTATATCAAAGTTGAATATTGACTCTGAATTTCTAGAATAAACCTGAAGTAATGAAGATACAGTAAACAAGGAGCATGACGAATGTGGCTCAGGTTCATGACAAACGTCTTCTCTTTTCCACCAGGCCCAGCCAACTCCAGTAAACGGTAGCATGCTGTCACCCGTGTACCCCACCCCACCCCAGCCCCATGGCCATGAGCTGGTGTATCCACAGACCCACCACTACCAGACTCCAGAGATAGCGGAGGTGCCCATCATGGAACCCTCACCAGCTGAGGTAAAGAGATACCCACAAACCCATCAGGTCTCCAGCATTGCCATTTGATGGCATCTGTGTTTGCAGCCAAAAAACTTGGATATAGTGGACTCCCATTATAACAATGTCCACAGTACCAGCATTTTTTTTTCGTTATATCGACATTTTGTTGTATCCAAACAAATAAGCTATAAATGACATAGAGCGTATAATGTCGCAATGTGAATTTTTACTTCGTTTTTCTCGAGTGGAATTTCATCTTTAACTATGTTCGTTATAACGGGAGTGCACTGTATTATTGTGTTATAGAAAGTATGATAGCATTCTCTGTCTTTAAAATGTATGATGCCAGGCCTAAAACATCCAATGAGAAAGATAAAAAACAACAACAAACCATTTTACTGATGTCCTCAGAGTGTGATGCGTGCCAACAGAGCAAACAAGCCAGGCTGTCCATGGAGATTTTGCATTACAGCTGGCTAATGAGCTTTAGTTTGTATGTAGACCTAACAGAAGTGAGGACTTTTGCTTGTGTCACACAGATTCTTGTAAAATGGTTAGCCAGTACAATGTTGAAAAAGGTCACACTCAGCAAAACGGGCAAGGAATAACAATCCTTGGTGATTTACCCAGTGTGACTAGTTATGACCAACAAACATATCCAATACAGCATTTCATGTCATCTATGAATAGAAAAAGAAAACCTGCTGCTTTGTAGATGCAGAGCAGGGCCCTGATTCATAAAGCTGTTTGTAAAGTTACAAACAACTTACGAGCAACTGGTGATCAGTTCTTGTGCTGAATTATGGAAATTCTGATAAGTATAGCACATCAAAACTGATCACCAGTCGCTCGTAAGTTGTTCGTAACTTTACGAACAGCTTTATGAAACACCCCCCAGGTGTTTAATGTCTTGAAAACAACTTTGCTTTTGGCAGGAGGGAAGGGGGTCTTTATTTACAGTCATTCAGGGAGGGAGTTTGTACATACACTCATTCAGGTGTAAAAGGGTTAACTGACACACTATTGGCCTCTCTCCTTGCTTACCCTGTAGTTCCAGTGCTATAGGTACCATTAGCATTTACAGCAAGGTAAGTACTTGGGTGTGCTTGATGTATTTGTGTAAACTGGATGCCCCCTGATATGCAGCACTGATTTCTGCATTGTAACGGCATGAGCACTCCATGTTGTCTTTCAAGTATGTGAATTATACCTTGATGGTATATGCATGAATACAAGATCTCGTCTACCCTAGCCTTTTGTCAGGCCCTTGGGCATAGGGTTATATTCAACACCACAAGACTTTAAAGGACAATTTCACCTTCATAGACATGTGGGTTTAGTGAATGCAGCAATATTAGTAGAACACAATTAGTGAGAGTTTGAGGAAAAACAGATAATCCATTCAAAAGTTATGAATTTTTGAAGTTTCTGCTCAGACATGACTGGACGAGAAGACTACTATAGCCTGTGATGTCACATATGTGTACAACCATGTAAAGAAAGAATAAAGAAATTCAACATATTTCTAATTTTCTCGCATAACAAAAGAACACTTGACTTCTCTCTTTCAGAAGGCAGGGGGAATAGTATTACCCTTAAAATACGTCAGTAACAAGTCGAAGAAATGCACACATTATTCAAAAAGTAAAGTTTTGTGAAATTCTCTTTTTATTTTGAACCTTATATCGTTGTACGCATGTGACATCATACACTGTAGTCTTCTCATCCAGCAGTGACTGCACAGATACTTAAGAAATTAATAACTTTTGAACAGATTGTCTGATTTTCCTCAAACTTTCACTGATGTGTTCTACTAATATTCCTGCATTCTCTCAGTCCTTGTGTATATGAAGGTGGACTTGTCCTTTAATAATCAAGTCTTGCTTGCTACAGTGGAAACTGTAGGGCAAGTAGTAATTGGGCAAGGGAGCAGCGTCAGCCACTCTACCTTTTCAGACTTAGATCTGCTTCATCTTATTTAACTATGCATTGATGAAGACTCTGAAGCATGTATTTATATAGGCATCGTTAATGTTATAGTACTCTGCTAGTTGTGTACATTGATTAACTAGCCTGTACTTAATGCTACGTCCACCTGAACCTGATTTCAGTTGTTTCGGCCTCATTTCTTTTTTGTACCAATGGGTAAGATCTTGACGTACTGAATACGGGGGATTGAAAGGGACAAATGATTTGGCATTATTGCATGAAAATTTGGTTCATAGCTATTAACACACACTCAGGTGCATGTCACCAGGCTTTCCATGTGTCAGAATTCAGTGGAGGTCTGTATTTTCACTTTGTCAATGTCTAATATCTTATATGGCAGAATTGCAACAAGTGACAAATAGACAAATAAACTGTAGTCAATAAGTCATTATTGATATTAACGAGCCTAAAGTTTGAAGTCCTTGTTGAAAATATATTAATAGAAACAAGGACATCTGTACTTCACAAGTATGAGTATTTTGTCTTCTGTTTTTACATAGAAGAAGAAAGGAAAAGTTTGCAGACTATTTCTTGTTTGTCCAGGCAAGCACTTTAAGCCCAAAGTGAAAGCCAGTGTGTGTTTCAGACATATCTAATATGGATTGATGTTTGTAGCTGTAGCTAGTTTGTGGTATGGGAGTTTCCTTAATGGTCTCTTAGTCTTCCTACAGAAGCTACTTTTTGTCTCGCCCACTGGAGGTGAAGGCGAGACTAAGGGATCCAAATGGCGTCCGTCCGTCGTCCGTCCTCCGTCGTCCGTCGTCCGTCTCACATGTTAAAGTTTACCTGCAAGACTCTCTTATGATGCATAACTTGGCAACTGTTACAGCAATGGCATCCACACTTGGGTGATAGAAGCACTAGGGGTATCTTCATGTTATGGTGTTGTCAGAGGTCATGTGATGATGTCAAAGGTCATTTGAGGTCATATATTAAAGAGTATGTGCAAGACTCTTTTCTATGTTAAGTTTACCTGCAAGACTCTCTTTTGACAAATAATTTCACATAAGTTGCTTGGATTACAACCTAACTTGGGTCATAGATGCACTGGGGGTACCTTCATGTTATGGTGCCGTTGGAGGTCACAGGATAAGGTCAAAGGTCATTTGAGGTCATACGTTAAAGTTTACTTGCAAGACTCTCTTAACACATGTAACTCGACACATGTTGCTACAATGGCAATCAAACTTTGGTGATGGATGCACTGGGGGTACCTTCATGTTATGGTGCTGTAAGAGGTCACATGATATGGTCAAAGGTCATTTGAGGTCATATGTTAAAGTTTACTTGCAAGACTCTCTTATCACACGTAACTCAGCACATGTTGCTACAATGGCAATCAAACTTGGGTGATGGTAGATGTCTCTTGGGAAGTTGAAGGTAACCACAAGGTCAAAGGTTACAGACAGGGGTCAACGAACTTTTAGGGCCCAATATTAAGTTTTTAGGGCGCATTTCGTTTATGGCTCATAACTTTTGATCCCTTTGTCCGTTTGTGACCAAACTTGGATGGAAGATGTCCCTTGGGAAGGTGAAGGTCGTCACAAGGTCAAAGGTCACAGACAGGGGTCAACAAACTTTTAGGGCCCAATGTTATGTTTTTAGGGCACGTTTTGATTGTGGCTCATAACTTTTGATCCCTATGTCCGTTTGTGACTAAACTTGGACGGTAGATGTCCCTTGGGGAGTTAAAGGTCATCACTTGGTCAAAGGTCACAGAAAGGGGTCAACAAATTTTTTAGGGCCCAATGTTAAGTTTTTATGGCGCGTTTCGATTATGGCTCATTACTTTTGATCCCTTTGTCCGTTTGTGACCAAACTTGGATGGTAAATGTCCCTTAGGGTGTTGAAGGTCACCACAAGGTCAAAGGTCATAAGCAGGTCAATTAACTTCTGGGAGTTATAAAAAATATTAATTCCTTGTACGCGAATGGGCGAGACACAATTTGGCGATTGCCTTGTCTTCTTTTCTTTCTTTCTTTCTTGAGGGAGTTGCTATTATGTTGGACTAGTGAGTTATCTGAGTGAAAATCATTAATGTCACTTAGGGTTGTTATCTGGACTTGGCTGAAAATAATGGTAGCAGAGTGCAACTAGCAGCTTGCCTTATGAAAGAATGTACATTGTATACTCTTCTTTCACTGTTATATGCTGTGCTAAATTTTTGAAGCTGTCACAAAGTTCAGCTTTTCATTTTCGGAATGTGTGTTTGTGTGAGAGGAATTTCTTAAACAGTACTGTGTTTGTTTGTTTTTTTAATTCATTCCAAATGCAAGAGATGATATTGTTGTTGTTGCTTATGTGTGTGTGTACCTGCATGTGTGTGTGTGTGTGTGTGTGTGTGATAAAACATAGGTCATCAGAGTACAAAGAGATGGACAAGTATCAATGAAAGTTCTTGTGCCACACTCAAGAGAAACCACATTTTTCCACTTAGTTAAGTTTTGGTTTCCCAAGGCTCAAGTTGTTGATGCTGCTTAGGTTGTGCCCTGTTTATACGAGTAGAATGCTAAATGCCCAGTTTTCACCAAAGTTTTTATGCACACCCAGCTTGTTGTATGTATTTTCCTTCTTTTGTTTGTACATTGTAGATTGGCCCAGGCAATGGTTTAGCCTCCTCAAGCCACCATGCCTTGATAATTGAATGTTTTTGACACATACTGTCAAGTGTTTGCTTCAATAGCCCTGAAAACTTTTGCTTTGTTCACTGATTGGCTCTGAAGCCAGCTGTCTATCAATAGTGGTTTAGCTAATCCTCTTAAGCTCTGTTGTATGACAATGGCTTTACAAATCCTTTTAATCTCTGTTGTATGGCAATAGCTTTACAGTGAGACATTTGCTTCCTTCCCATTGAATGGGTTGTCTAAATGTCATTATACTCAAGTGGGGGGGGGGGGGGGGGGGGTTAACTCATTGTATGCAAGAGCCCAACTGAGGGAGCTGGATTACACAAGACAGTTTGATGTTTATAACTCTTGTCATGCTGTGATATGCAGTGTTAACTTTAATCATGTAAAGCGTTTTGTTCATCATGCGGGTTATCCAAGCATGTAGTAATGTATTCATAATTTTATGTTATTTTTTGTTTGTTTTGTTTGTTTGATTTGCTACCACTGCCAGGAGCTGTAAGACAGAAGCAAGGAATTCTAGACAATTTGAAAAATTTGTATATGATCATTTATTACATTCAAGCATGATAAACATGTACCCTGATGATGACAGTTTCAACCAAAAGACAAATTTAATGTTTGACAAAATGCTACAATGTATGACATTGCTTTGGATGTCCTGTAGGACTGTGTTGAATGTTGAATGTTGAATGTTGGCCAAAGGGCTAGGATCATGCAAAATTTGCTTAGAAGTCTGTTCTTTTCCCACTGTGACAGTTTTAGCTTTCCTTGAGCTAAAAATGAGGACCAATTTGAATTTCCTTCATGCTGAAATGAAGTTTGTGGATATTAAAATAATTGAACCTGCACATCCTGATGGCAGCTATGTTTCGCAACAGCATTGTATATTTAAGTTCCCGAGATAATAGTTGACTTTATGTTTTGTGCTATGTGCAGGGCACCACAGTACTGCAAGCAGAGCAGACCATGCCACCTCAAGTAATTGCTCGACAACCATACCTGGGCACCACAGAGCTGCAGCAGGGTTACACCACTTCCTATGACCCAAACGCCATCCCAGGTCCCCTGGTCCAGAAGGTGGCACCCAAATTTGCCGGCAAGCGTCCCATCAAGATGCCCCGACGTGGTGACCGGGCAGTGAAGACCATTCGTACTGACGTCACAGCCCCCTCCTGCACCTCCCCCATGGCGGCGGGCTACGCCAATCTGGTCATGGCCCCGCCCCGTATGGAAGAAGCTGTGATCATGAATATGAGCACCATGGGAGGCTCCGCCCACATGGGGACTCCCGCCCACATGTCTGGAGGTGGGGACAACTGAGCTTGTAGGTACATTCGTTCCCTTCGAGCACTGTGAATAGTGGGTACCGTGAGGGCATGCATGAAATGTGTGCTGTTGTAGTATAAAGTAGGCTGTGTGATGTAATACTGTCGTTGAACACATTTATTCAAAGAGATATGTAAAATAGAGGGTTTGTATATAGTTCATTGACGATACTTTGGCATTGAACTCGCTTGATGACTGACATATGTACATTGGTATACCATGTAGACTGCCATGTACTCATTGCTTCTATCAGGGTATAAAAATGATGAGTTTTTGTATGTCTTCCAGGAGTTTTGCCTCATTGCAGCTCCATCCATGCCTTACAAGTGGTAGAGACTTGCCATATTTTTCTGGTCCATGTCAGCAACACTGTATCGCAATACCTAGCTTCTCCCTTTTTATTTCTTATTTATCTGGTTCCATGTCATATTTTTTGTAAACCTCAATTACAACTGAACAACAACAACAAAAAAGAAATCTTGGAAAGAAATATATCGTATATGAAAAGTACTCAATATGCTGAAATGTTGTCATTTCTGCAAATGCTAGTATTACTAAGTGTCAAATATGTGTTTAACACAAAAGTTGTGCCAAGTACTCCAGAGGATTGCTAGACCCTTGCCTTTTATAACTCCATATGTTTGATAAACAGAAAGTTTTAATATCAAAGTATATTTGAACATATTTCATATACTATTATTGTTGGAAGCTCTTGGATGCCTGCCATGTATCACCTGAAATAGCATCCATTTGGAAACTCTTTGTGATAAAATGGACTTGCCTGTGAAATATGATACTACAGTAACTCAGAACTATCAGACGGTGACAGATTACAAGTCTTCTTTTGTGTTGACCTGCATGTTTGGATCTTTATTGTGAAACTACTCATGAATTTTGAATAGGGTTTGGGGTTTTTTGTATTGTGCTGCATGTGATGTTTTGTTTTGTTTTGTTTTTTTGTTTTTTGTTTAGTTTATGTTTGTGGATTCACCATGAGCGCAATTAATCTCATGATGTAATAATTGGATTTCAATTACACACAATTTTAGGATATGGTATGAAAGAGCTGCTAAGTAATCAAAGCTGGGTGGGGTGTGGTAAGGGTCATTGCTTGATATTGTAAATCAAATTTTAGAATTTTTGTCACTGTTAAATTAATCCAACTTTTATAACTAACGCCATCAAAGTCGGTAATATCCTGTAAAATACTAGATGAGACAGAAATGCTCATATTAGACCTAAGGTAGAAATTGATGGATGTCAGGTCTACAGTTTAAATATATAAACTACTTGATACAACTTGACCACACTTTACTGAACTTGGGGCGTGGCTATTTTAGGACAGGGCACTTTGATATTTAGGAAGCTCACTTGAAAAATATAGCAAAGATGAGGGGACATTTTTTTCTTTTAGATGTGTTCCTGCCATGCAATAAAGAAAAAGAAAAAAAGTTATGCTTTCATTGATAGTTAAGCCTTGAGAGAGAGAGAGAGAGAACACAATTGGACGAGCAACTCGATACTTGTGGGAAATACAGTCTGAATTATTTTGAGATACAAACTATAATACCTTGACGTTATGCAATATGTAGGTAAAGAAGTATAAGTCAGCACAGTCATTTTCAGTACGTTGTAGTTCATCTTGAGAAATATTATGCATTTGCTCTGAAGATGAATGGTTATCTTGTCGTATGACAGGTATGAGTATTCCATGGTTAGATTTCTATTTTTGAACCCCAGCTCTCTACCTTGCAGAGGTGTTAAGGTGAATCCCATCAAAATAAAGAAATGGAGTCCCATCATTGGCTTTAGCAAATGGTAATATAGAGAATCCAAACATTTTAGACTTCAGAGTGAAAGAGGCCTGACATTCTGAGAAAACAAGGAGAATTTTCAGCCAGACTTATTTTGTGTTTCAGTTTCTGGTGATTGTTCACAGGAGATAGTGTTTACTCTGTGTTTAAAAGCAATAATGAGTGGGACTTTGGTTTGCTCCAATTTACTGCAGTCCTTCACTTTTAATGCTATGCATTGTACTTTACTCACAGTTTATATAGTGTCACAGACACCGTTTCTTATTTTGCTCATATTTGTTTCTCTTTGTTTTGCTTTCATCCAATCTCACTACAAGATACTGTGCCATATTTTTTTGTGAAAATCGTATTCAATCCACATGCAAAGGTCACCAGTGCAACCGTATAACCGTGCCCTGTGATGTTCACAGGCATGGGTGCGATGAGTAGTGTGCTCTTATTTGTGTTGTATATATTGATCACCACATATCAGCTCATGTGTGCAAAATTGGTCATATGCAATATATCAAACTCATACTTTTCAACATAGTCTTCTCATAATGAAGTTGTAGCCTTTTTCGTAGTGTGTGATACAGCAGTGTACCAATGATTGCCTTTTCCTTCTGTTCGTAGACAGCTCACCATAGTATTAAAGTCAGTTACAGAAGGTAAAGAAGTGTTTATATGTCTTGCCAAGTGGCAGAAGAGAGAATGATGTGAATCTATGTGTGTGACGAAAGGCATTACTTACAGGAAGTACTTTCATATATATACTTGTAATTACAGATTAAGTTATCTTAGTGTGAAAAAAAAAGGTCTGTATATATACTACTTTTTGTTTTGTGGGGGGCATGTCCGTATAATGACATGCCTTCAAGATTTGTATGTTTCCATGTTGCTTTCATCTAAAGAATGTGAGACAGTGTGACATGTTTATCAGTTAAAAGTACTTTGTGATAATGTGTGTTCTTTTTTTGGTACAACCTATTGTATGTCTTGTAAGTATATGTCAGGATTCAAGGAACGGCGCTGACATCGTAGATTGAAGCTCGTTGGTATTAAGAAATGATCAGCTGAGTGGCATGTTAGCTGTCACAAGAAATGTCAGGTGATATGCAATGCTTTTACACTTCTAGTAGCGACATTATAGAATTTTACCTGCTTCATTGGCCTTCGTCCGTGTGGATGAAGTGTACTGGCTGCATATTCCACGATGAACAACTGTCGGTCATGAGTGCTATTCTGATTATTGTAGTTTTCTTGTTTGTGCAGTATTGGAATGTGTACTGTCTTTCACATGGCAGCTTTACCTGCCCATAGCTTCTCAAGTGTGCCAACAAACATGTCACATGTTCACAGGTACAGGTGGTCTCTTGTATGTATGTATCTCACGGGTATTACAAAACACATTTTCTTGGGATTTCGTCACCAGGGTGAAAATTGAAAAGTATTTGCAAACAACAGCAGACAGTATGCTTCCTACAGTGTTGGTATTTTAGACGAAGACACACCTGAATATGCAATATAAATCAGCAATACACCTAGATGTGCCTTGGAAATACGGGTACCATGTTGGTGCCCTCTGTAGGGGGGAAATGGAAAGGCAACTGAGAATAGTTTGCATCGTCTGTTAAGTCTTTATGTTTGTCCTTATTAGAAGAGCAGAATTCAAATGCCAGACTGAGTTCCAGTAACCTGTTTGCTACGTTTGATAGCTCTATACTCCTGTACTTGTGTGTTGTTCATTACTGCCTTTTACTATTTACTGCTTTGCTGACTCATATGAAGCTGAATATTAGGCCCGTGCACACACAACGAAAATCGAAATTACAATCGCGATCCAAATTTCGACTTTTTTTTCGACCGTTCATACACAAGGAAAAATCGCACTTCGCAGCAAGGAAAGAACGAGCTGTGGCCAAATTGTGCATGCGCGAAACTTACATGACCGAAGACTGACCCCGCAGTCCCAAAGTGTTGACGTTCACGCGCTACGAACGATGGGATCAAAAATACCGATTTCTGAATCTCGATCGCGCTCACACACACGACGCTTAGCAAAATAATTGCGATTATTCTGAAAAATCGCACTAATAGTGCGAGTTGGATCGCGATTAGGATCGCGAAAATTAGTGAAATTTTTCTGTCCACACAGGAAAAAATTTCGAAATTTTGATCGCGATAAGAAAATCGATTTTTAAATCTCACTTTTTCCCTTGTGTGTGAATGGGTCTAGTGTCTCTATGTGGCATAAAAGTGAGACGGCATTACTGTGTATATTTTGGTTGTTTTTTGAGGACTAGTAAGTATGTAAGGCGTGGAACCGTCTGTTGAGTTCTGCTTGTAGCACGACTCTGCCAGGTAAGAAGCCTTGGAATACATTTGTTTACACAAGCTCATTGAGGTCATATAAGGGTTATGAGGCTGATTCTTGTTCTTTTTTCTTCTTTTTTTTGACAAAGGCTGTGACAGTACATTATTGGCATACTATGTACCATCAAACTTGGTTAATCACCCACCTGTCTAGAAAGACCAGATTATATGTTTGCCTACAGTACATTTCACATGTAAATGCATCTGTCTATAAAAGTCACCTGCAGATGAAGATGGATGTCATCTTTCTTCCTCACATGGTCTTTCTAAACAGGTTTCCCTGTACCATCCCTGAGACTAATTATAGTAGTGAATCAGTAGGCCCCAGTAATCTTTTATTTTTCCTTTGAACTACTTGTCATTCAGGAGAATTAAAGCATGTCTGTAGCCTTGGTGGTAGTGATGACGCAAAGCACTTTATTTTAGCTGCAAAAACCCAAAATTTGTGCCAAAGATGGCGCAGCTGTTTTTATATCAATCATTGCAGAATAAAGTGAGTATGTAATGAGTTCACCCTCGACGAATGAACCATTGAGAGTTGCATCGAAAGGGATAAACTGTAATCATAGTGTGTGGGGGAGCCCTTGCAGTAATCCAGCAACTATGAATGTGAATTATCATCATGTCAGAACTATCAAAATATAGATTGTGGGGACTTGTTCATGGTAGGTTTTGGAGACTTTTATACTTCATGAAAATTTGTACTCTTTTTATATAGTGCATTTATATCATATAGAGCAATATAGAAATTTGAAGACCCTATTTTGGTATGATGAACTTCTTATGAAAAGGAATATCTTTTCAAATTCTCAAAAGAAAGTAAAAAGAAAAAATGGAATTTTGATTTCCCACTTTTTACAAATTTCAAGATAGGAATTTCCATTATTTGGATATTGTCCATTTGATAAAAGTTACAACCACAATTGTGTTAAAGTGTTCAGTTTCCGTTTTTGAAGAAAGGGTTTTTCTCCCCTGCACCGATAATATTGAGCTTTTTTCATTGATTTTAGTTCGCAATGGTGTTAAAAGAGTTGCTGTGCAAATTGTGGTTCCCAGGGGTTTTCATGTTTATCCTGATTTTTTTTCTTCACTTTTCACTATGTGTGTAGCCTCATGGATAGTCTAGATTACTCCAGGGTACTTCTGAAATTTGAACCACAGCTGTGTGGGCAATGAAAGCTCAAGCAGTAGGCACAAACTTTGTGCAAAAACAACTAATGAGGGAGTCCTTTATTACTGGCCTTTGTCAGCTTTAATAGAGATTTTTATCCTGGGAGACTTGTATCATCGACATTACGAGATACCTCCGATGCAGACAATGTAGTACTCAGAAATTCACTCGTCCTCTGTGAATTTAAATAGTAACATCTGAAGACACTTCTAAGCTCATTCTTAAATCAAAAGACTAAACTTGGTTAAAGGCTGATTCGTGATCAAAAACTAGACTCTCCAAAAAGGTGATTCCTGATCCAAGACTAGGCTCTGTTAAAAGCTGATTCTTGGTCAAAGACTAAATTCTGTCAAGAGCTGACTTTTTGATTGAACGCTAGATTCCAAAGCCGTCAACTCTTGCATAAGTTTTTGGCTTACTTGATCTGTCTTTTCAATCTTACCATTAAGAGTTTCTTTTTTTTTCACCAGGTATTTTCAAGTTCAAGCATTGTTGCTTTCGTGCCATTCAGATTTTGATAGTTGGCATTGTGTTGTTGTGAGCATAGTTATGTTAAAGAAAAGGTGTTCTTAAAGTTACGTGTTGAAGATTTTGAATCTGAATGTTCTTGTTTTCTTCCAAAGTACCTGTGCATTGGTTAAGATCTTGATTATTGAGCCTTATATACAGAAATTAGACATGTATACAATGTGCACACAGTGAAATTTCACTTTGAAACCAGAGTGTGATGATAATGTTATTACTATTGACCTATTAAGATGGTTGTGTCAATGCATTGTTCAAAGATTTTGAATGTCTACCAACAATGCAGGTGAATTTTAAAAGAGCGAAAAGTGTCTTTCGTGTGACATGTTTTCATGTACTCCGTCAACCCACTCTTGACTACCAATTGAAAATCCTTCTAAAGTTCTCTTCAGTTAAATCAGAAGTTAAATCATCCAACGTATTATCTTGCCAACTGAATATCTTTGCACATTTCCTTTGTGGAGTACAGAAGTTGGCACAGAGAGAGAGAGAGCTCAGACACTTGGGGTAGCCCGCCAGCTATCTTGTGCCCTGTAAGATTACACAATAGTGTAGTTCAAAGCCAGTTTGAATAGTTTTTGCCCATTTTTTGTGAGCCCAAACTTAGCCAAAGTATGGTGGTGCTAAACTGGGGTTGATTGATGTACTCAGTAGAAATAGAGTGTGACTGATCTCAGGAGTTGTAAGACCCCCCAACTGCCAACAGAACTGTTTGTTTGTATAAATGCTGCTATAAAAGAGAGAGAGGAAGAAATAAAAAGTACATGAATGACATCATAAAATGAACTGCTGCCGATGCATATCCTTGATAAAGAACAAAATATTTTTTCTTTAAATGTAAAAACCATAGAGAGATTTTGAGACCTTCAAACTCAACATTTTAAATGTTTATTTCTTTTATTTATACTTATTAACACCACTGGTACCACATATCTTCTGCATGGCATCTCTCTTTCCAGTCATGCTGGATATGAAATATATTCCTGGTGTCCACATTAAGGCATGACTAGTCATAAACACAAGGTTCAGATGTCCCATCCCAAGTAGCAAAGTGCTTGCTTCATTCTCTCCACCCCCCCCCCAAAAAAAAAACAAACAAACAAACAAAAAAAAACAAAAAACAAAAACAAAAACAAAAACAAAAACAAAAACAAAAACAAAAACAAACTCCGGTATTCATTCCGAACTTGCCAATATGCAGTATGACAAGTGTTACAAGTATTAAAACACAAAACAAAAATAAAGGGGGAAAAAAGAATGTGGCTTCTTGGATACAATAGCTGCAGTACTCCCAGCCAACTTGGTTGTGCCCCAGCTTGTATCATAGATGCAATGATTATATGCTGCAAGTGGTATGCACTGCTCTATGAAATAGAACTGTAGTCAGTATTGACATGCATTGGTTGGTAGGAAACTGGACTTTGTTAGCAGCAGCAACCTTTTGGCTCTGAAAGGAGGCAGAGAATTTAATGGAAAGAGGGAGAAAATGACATTTCTTCCTCTATGGGGAGGGTAGATGAGATGAACTAAATCAACCCTTGGTTCATTGCATTGTACAATCAGAATATTATTAAGGAATGGCCACTCTTTTTATTCCTATGTATTGATTCTCCGTACTTCCTTTATGATACAGGGATTCCTGTTGCCCAAAATACCATGTTCCCTCTAAAAATGTAAATATCGGAGTACTTAACGCGCTTTGTACTGGATAATTCAATTCGAACATAACTGAAATGTCAAAAATGAGTATTCATAATATAATATTAAAGTAATGGTGCTGTATTGCATGAGTTTGTCTGGCAGCTCTTTAGTTGCAGAATTTCAACACATTTTTTTAAGAGTGGTACATGCATTGGTCAAAATATTGAATGTTAAATGTAAAATAGGTGTAAATTGTACAGCTCAAATTTTTCAAGTACTCAATGGTGCTTAGATAACTGTACTGCTCTGAGATTGCCGATGACCGTCACATTCAAAATGTAAGAAAGAAGATGTTGTTACGGGCTGGTTTCATGCCTGATTTGAAAGTGTTACTGTATTCCTCTTGTTCTTTCATCTTTTGTATTAGTACTGTTTTTCATTCATTGTTACTTGCTGCTTTGTGATTCAAAAATGTTTATGGGAAAAACTGTTGAACGAGTTCGTGAGAACAGGCTAAAGTCAAAATATGCAATTACATAGAAAAAGAAGAAGAAGTGATTTTGGTGAGAAAAAGATGGTAAAGATAATTTATAAGAAAAATTTATGCTGTGAAAAATCAATAAAGATAAAAGTACTCTATGATTTGTCCACAGTGCATGATTTACAACGAATGTGATTTGTTGGTGATGTGCCAAAATGCTGTAGGTATCAAATGTAACCAGTTCTACCCAACCTTTGTCCACTATAAAGATATTCAGCAAAATTGAGTTGCCAATGTAATGACAACATGGTAATTTCTGCAGCAGAATTCTGCCATGATATGGTGGGTTGATAAATCTTTTGTGGTATGTGTGTGTGTGTGTGTGTGTGTGTGCATGTTCTTGGTAAAGGCTTCCAATTGCACATACATGTACTTACAAAATAATTTTTCCAGAAGCACAGTCACACTAACCATACACATTCTTCTCTTGCTGCCTCTCTGCCTGATTGCATAAAGACTTAAAAGGCACATGGTCCCGGTGGTTTAGTCAAATGCGTACGCGGGCACATGGTGCAAGTTTCCTATAGAGACCTACACTATCGACTCCTCTTTAGCGCTTACACTGTGACCCATTTCCCCGAGTCTGAAGAAGTCCGATCCACTGTAGTCAGTGGTCCGATGATTCGGCTGAGGGGGATGACAGCTTTAGCAAACTTCTTTTGTGATGTCATTATAAGCACATATGCACGCACCCTGGCATTACTACAGACTGCGTGATGCGCAGAGAAGACAACGAAGGCAACGTTACTTAGCAACACCTACGCGCTTTACTCTTGATGACAGCTCAACTTCGGCAATCTTCGTATCAATGCTAACGGTGATCGGCAGTATTATCAACAGCGCCCTCTACGCTACTGGAATTATGCGGCTGTAATTTCTACTTAGAAGCTGGTGTCGCCCGCAGGCCTAAGGGTAGGGCCAAAATTCCTGAACATAAGCTGGTGTTGTCCAGGGAGCCTCCAGCAATGCCAGTTTATCGAGATTTTTAAAATGATTTGCCTTGGATGGAGTGCCATAAAGGCAAAGTGTGATGCTCGGGTGAATGCTAGACTCATGGGTCATGTTATTTTACCGGTTCTTCTTTCACTTGACTATTGATTTGGGTAAATTTTCTTACTACATGACCTGTGCTGAGATTTGGTAAATACTGTACATGTCTGATTATTTCACATGTTAACAGTGTACTGTAAGACCAGAAATTTTCTTGTGCATTGTTAAGTTTGCAAATTTCGCGAGAGCCGTCGTGTGCGAAATCAAAATGCATGCAAAAGTTCTTGTCTACATTTTTTTGTATGTGCATTGAATGCCAGTGGAAATTTTCGAAAATTTCATACTACGAATATTTCTTGCTTTACATCATGCTTATTTGTGCATGTTTCTTTCTATAGCAAAAAAAAAGATCACAGTCAACTTGGAATAATAACAGTATCCATCACAGAGATTACTCAACCAGGTAAAGCATGTTCAAAGCTTGTTGCAGTTTGGACAGTGCTCAATATATAGTACAGGGTTAATCAATTGGGGGGGGGGGGGGGGAAGTGAACTTTGAAACGCGATTGTGATAATTGTTCCACAGAGGTTTGACATTCACAATGATTTAAGATAAAATAGTTTTCAGAGGGATCTCAAAATGTATCATACTTCCGAACAAGCAGCATCAGTATGTAATTTACTGTCATGTGGAAGATAGATGTATTCTGCTATGGCCCAATTTGTGATCCATTAACTCAGTGAAGACTAGTCCCGAGTATACTTGGACAGGACCCTGGTGTCTACAGGATATGTGTGTTATAGCGAAATCAGGGATGCCAAGTTCGAAAAATTTTTATGAGTGAGATTTTCATGACTCAAAGTCTCAGCGCGCTCATGTGCGCGTGAGCGAGGGTGTGGGAGGGGTTAGTACGGAGCTTTTTCAATTTTCAGCTCTTAATGGTGCGATCAGGCGCAACTGAAGTGACTATTTTGTACTTATTTTGAAAGACAAAAGGGAAATATACCTTCAATTGCAACTATCACTTTAATCCTTTGAGCTATGCTCATTGTTAATAGGCCCAAGTTGCAGATTTCACCCAATGCGTGAGAAAAATGGGTGCTATGCGTGAGATCGTGAGACGGACCCTAAATGCTTGAGTCTCACGCAGAATGCGTGAGACTTGGCAGCTTTGCGAAATCAGCCCGTCCTCAACAGGTTAAAAAATATATGTATAATGCACTTTATCAAACATGGTGGGATATGCTCTGAGAGTGCTGTACTGTCAGCGTATTTTTTTCGTAGTTAACAAATTGAAATTGTGTTATCACACACACACACACACATTTCTTATGTATATTTGACCATTTTGGAACAAAAATTGACAGTTACACCTAAATAAATATCTAAAATGAAATGCCATTGAAGTTTTTCTAATCAAAGACTCACCACAGTTGAAGAATACTCAGTATCCTCTCATTCAAAAGATCAGAACACAGCAAAAATATTACAGAAAAATTTCACCCCGGACCACACTACAACAGCATCACAAAATTGAAACTGGGTATGTTGTTACCTCCGTACTTGCATACATAATCATTCATGTTTATTAGAGAAATTAAAGGGACGGAACAACATATTGCATAGAAGGCGGTTGCAAGAACAGTTTACATATGCACGTATATCCACTGCAATCTTTTACGAAACACGAACTTCCGAATAAAAATTTTAAAAAGATAACAGTGACACGAACAGCAATGACATCTTTCCAAAGCCTTATTACCTTCAATTCATACACACTTGCGCAATCATACAATAAATAGCAAAGTTTCTTCCCAAATACCATCAATTCTCAAATCTATACATAATCATTTTACCTCTATACATGAAAGACCAATCGCATATTGATTAGAATGAAAATGTCATTTGCATCATAATGAAACAAAAGTGTGACTGTGCCATATGGAACTCGGCACAATTTGTCGAGAACTTTCCCAGTGAGCTCTTCTCTGTACAGGCTTACATTCATTGCACTTTCCTAATTCATTCATGCAGTGGTTCATATATTACATACAGTAACAACAGAAAATGCCATTTGAAAATAAAGCATCCTCGTATAATAATCCACTGTACTGTACGAGCTGAAATTTCGCGTACAGATATTTTCGCGAATTGCTACTTGGAGGACATTTTCACGTGTTGTTAATTTCGCGGTTGCAAGGGTCTAACTCGACGTAGTTATTTGCACGTTGAATATTTTCGCGTGTTGTTATTTTCACTGTTCAAAGGCAATTCGCGAAAATAAAACCACCGCGAAAATTTCAGCTCGTACAGTATATAGTTTAGCATGATTGTATATAATAATTAAAATATTTATCATCTACCTATAGTATAAGAACTAATGCACCTGTGTAAATATACCCCAAGAAAACTAAAAGAGATAGCTCCTCTACTGGTATCACTGTTGGTATTATATAATACAGGTGTACAAGTATACAATGCCAAACTTCTCATCATCCCAACACTTCACAATGTAGTTCCTCCTCTTTCGCAGGTTTAAAGGGCAAAACAACTCATTTTTTTCCCCTTATGTCTTTCAATATCTTATTCAGTATCATGGTAATTGCTACTGGTAATACACAACTCAATAACACAGAAATTGCATAGATATCATTTTAATTAGCTGCTCTTAATGATGCCAGTCATCGATTATTAGAAAATACATTGTCAAAAGTGTCATCAAAAGATGAAAGAATAGTTACTGGTACTCATCTGCCACATCTGCAATATTTAGGGTGCATAAAAGTAAAAACAGGTGCCCAGTGAGGATATATCTACAAATCTTTGACATTTCATACCCAGTATTCATATCAGAAATTGAAATATATTTATAGAAAAAAAACTGAATATCTGCTAAAAGAATTAGTTCAAAACGAAACTTTCTACATATTCCAGAAGGAACAAGTCAGTACCATGTACAAGTTCATTTTCAATAGTAAAGAAGGCACACAAAAAAATTGATAGTGTGGCAGCATAATCTCTACGAAGGAAGCATGAAATACATTAAACTCCATCTAATTAGCACACGTTGTATCCATCATAATCACGTCAGTATAAAGAGATGAAGAATTCTGTAGAAAATGTAAGGCATCATTTCTTTCGCATTTGCAGCAAGAAAAAAAGAAAGAAATTGTAATACATGATCCATACAATCGTAAAATTGGCAAGCTATTCCATGCACTGATACATACATATAATGGCACTTGTAAGTTATTACCTACAGTATTGGAAACTTGCCATAACCATGCTATCATTGTTGTAAATGAGAGTAGGTTCACAACTGGTGTGGTATATGTTAAAATGCCCATTTTATTGTTTTTCCTCCTAAATGATTCTACTCCTGTTAACTCTACCTTCACCCAGCAGACAGTTTGCCCAAGATGTAACAAAATGCAACTGGATATGATGAAATTCTATGAACTTAAACTTCTGTTTCTCTTCTTGATATCTCCCTTCTATGTTAAAATAATATGTCACTATCTATTTTACACGAGTAGAAATTAAAAACAAAATCCTGCTTAGCAAATTTTGTTTCAGGTATTTTACAGATATAATGCAAAGATGATAAACATACACTGTGTATATCACATCAAAGCCAGTTCAAAGTGACTTTAACTGTCTTAGTAAATATTTCTTATTCACTTGGAGTTCAGTTCTCACGAAGAAAAAAATAATAATCAAGAATATAACATCCCAAACTCATTTCTACCAAGCTATCATGACTTCAGGAGATTTGATTTATTCTTCGTATTTCCATGGTAATGGCAACTTGCATCTCCTGATGATTTCCTTCAAAGAAGCTTTGCAACCTGCCAATCATTAAAATTTTCATTTTTCATAGAAAGCCCTCCAACCCTACTTATAGCAACCCAATCACCTCTCAGAGTCTTGCTTTATACCAGTAATAATTGTGACCGTGCACCTCAAAACGAACATAAAGTCGCACACACTGATTTTGCGTGAGGACTGAAAATAAGTGAAATGGGTCAACCTAGCCGAACTTGACTTTTTCATATTTTCTGAAAGAGCGGGTCTTTTTTTACATTACGCTAAAATTTGCTATCATAAAAACGGGCAGGAAAGTGTGTTTTTTTAGCAGTTTATCTCGAACATTTTTGGTAGAATAGTGTGATTAGGTGTGTCTTTAGAATCCCTTTTTCATTTCTGAAAAACCTTGTCCACACTCTTCACTTTCAACTGTAATAACTTTTGAAAGGATAGTGCTACTACTTTGAAAGTTAGCATTGATTATGGACAGAATGTGTTAGTGAGGCACGCTTAATTTCAGTTTAATTTGATAATCCCTTCATTGTTGTTACTCTGGTGGTTTACTTCCTGTTTTTTGTCCCATTCATCGCACAGCCAGCACGGTTTAGTAAAGATTAAGCGCTTGAATATACATTGTACTTCAGAGTCTCTTTTCTCAGTTCACACTTTTCCTGAGTTTGTGCTTTCTTTCCAATATTTAGATAGGTTAGGAGAGTCCATTTGGTTTGAGTTATACATCATTTTAAAGCTTAAAGTCTGTTCTTTCAGAATATGGTCTTAACTAAAAATTCATGCCTGGCGACTTTTTGTTTGTTTTGAGGTGCAGGGTCACAATTGGTAATGCACATTTCAGTGATTTTTTGCTCAACCTCTGTATGACCTGCTAGGTGCATTATCTATCCAAATGTTACACATACTTCAATCAAGTTGACTCAGAAGCTCACTCAATATTTACCCATGGGTTGCCCAACACAGCAGGAATGAGCTCAGGAATGAACTCAATCAGGAAAAAATAGCAGACAAGATGTGAGCATAACAGCTTCTCACTTAGGCATGTACAGTACACCAAAAAGGTCTACATATTTGTACACATACTTCAACAGGCATACTGTAAAAGTGGAAATTGTTGTGCATTTCGTGTGACCAGAAACCAGCGCAAAAATAAAAACACGCTAATATTTTTGCACGTCATATGAACCATTAATTAATGTCTTGATTTCACGGAATTGAAAGCACGCAAAATTCATCTCACCCAACCAAGCGCAAAAAATTACTTGCACGAAAATGCATATCACAAGAAATTTCCGCTTTTACAGGAAGGGCCCTGAAGGACAGCACTGCTGCGAACACTAAAGAGGGGTAACCCTGTTCAGAGTCAATTAAAACTGGCCTGGTTGAAAATCTGATCAGCCATACTTCTTGTGTTGGGTGTCTACCTGTACTGCTCCAAGGTTCGTTCCTCCTTCTCCACCTTGTTGAAAGGGTTGCAGGGAGGAACAAGAGTGACCATCTTGGACATACGGGACGTCCTCTTGAAGGGTGACTGGTTGGGGTCATACCGGTCTATCCTGAGGGGGGACACAAAGGAATCATTCTCAGATTGGTTAACAATTGCGTTTAATTCATGGGAATGTACTCTGGTCTTTATTTCCTGCTTATTTTCTTTTGTGCTGTAGTTTCTCACTCATACATTTTTACCCAACAGCGAATAAATTTTTACCATAATTGACATTGATCACTAATGCCTCAACCTATCCTCTTTCTCCCTCAACAACAACAAACAATACAAACAAACAAAAATTTAGAAAAAGAAACTGTCACAAGACCTCAACCATTCATCCCCCATTATCATGACTTACAAAACTGTAGCCCTATTAAGGAAACAGTCAGTGACAGCCATGCAGTGCTAATGTGTACTTTGATTTCAATGTGGTAGTCATTGGCTGTGATATACGATATATCAAAAGAAACAGATTGTACTTTTAACAATCAATCACTATCTCTGTGAACATAAAGAAGATCAAAGCAGTGACATAGTGAAGACTGTGCACTGGTAACGTATCTTTTCAGAAGCAAGAGTCAGAGTTAGAATGTTTGACGGTGAGAAGAATGAAGGGAGTGAGGATAAACGTCATGAATACCTGTGAACTCTGGCAGTAGTCTGAGGCGGAGGGACAGGCACATTGGCATTGGCTGGGTCTTTTCCTCTCCAGTGGGTGCATCCAGTGTAGCCGGGGATGTTGGGTCGACTAGTGAGAGAGAAATAGCAGCAAAATGATACACATGAAGAGTTTGATCGCAATATTCCATTCTTGTTATTAAAGTTGACATATCTACTATTAAAGGTGCTAAGAAAAACAGAAAATAATTAGAAAATACAGGATATTTTTAAATCATAACTTCCGAGAATATTCCTTAATTGTTATGTAACAAGTCAGGTATCACTCCAAAGGTTTCATTTTGTTCTATCTGATGATAGACTTTCTTTAAAATGTTCAAAAATGATGCTTAGCCCATTTTGTGATGAAACTCTTCACACTAAACAGTTTAAGCAGTGTCAAAGCACTGAGGTGTTGAGGAGCATGCTTTAGACAGCTTGAATCTTGCCCAGCACATCTGATTCTTAGACTTCAAAATAGTGACGTTCCACAGTTTTCAAGCAGGTGGTAAGATGAGATATAACTACAACCTAACTCACACAGGATCGAAATTGAACATCTTTCAAATTGGTAAATCACTGCTTCCATCCTCTGTAAAGTGTGGCTTAATAATACAAGTAAAATCAAGTTCATGATTACAACCTATTCTAGGATAAAAAGATACATGCCAATATGAATATCTATTTCAATCTCATCTCCCCGGCTGTAGCCATGGATACTCACTGTGCTGTGTCTGTATACCAGGGCAGGCTGGTTCTCATGACAGCAGACGGGAGGAAGAACTGGCGTGGGTGGTCCCTCTCACCGTATCCACCAATGAAGGCTGTGTAGTTGGGAATCTGATAGTTCTTTCTGTGAGGGCTACAGCTGTGATTCCATGGAGAAAAGAGCATGATGATTATAATCAGTTTGTTTGATTCACTTAACAAAGCACACTACAATAATGAATGAAAGGATATTTATATGTGCTATCTACACACACACACACACACACACACACACACACACACACACACACACACACACACACAAAGAAACAATGACTTTTAAGTTTTCTGTGCACTTCAATTGATAATCATAGATGATTACTTGCTGGATGTTATGACCAGAGAATCCATGAGCTACTCATCAGAGGCCATGGAAGATCCAGTGCAATGTATGGTGTAACAGTTTCATAAAGTTACAAATTACACAACATTCTATCTACTTTGAAAAGTTGCTAAAGATGTCGACCTAGATATGCAAATAATCACAATATATGGGCTTTCTACATAATGTAGAAAAAAAAAATGAAATGAAATGAAATGAAAATGTTTTTGATTAATGGTAAAATACACTAAACTGAACTACATATTGTAATAGCTGGAAGGCTTGAGTAGGACCTAGCTACTACCAGTGACACATGTACTCAACTGAAGCTGGGAACAGTGTATAACTAATTTACACCACTGTTAGTTCTTCTTCTTATTGTTTACAGACTGGACTTTTCTGTGAAATACTAGCATAACTCACTTCAGGAAATGGTAGCAATACTTACAATTCAACGGGTCCTGTCATGTGATACCCATTCCTGGTCTGGAACCAGTCAAATGATCTTCCCAGATTCTGAGCAAACAAGAAAGAATGAGAAATTTATTATTCATGCTGAGTGCCATCACATTCACAAGATATGAACAAGATCTAATCTGCACAGGGCAGTAATTGTTTGTTTTTTTGTGATACTGTATCAACTGGAAAATAAAGCAAAGGATCGAGTAAAGATTTGTACCTGTTTGTAAAGGGGTCTACAGACCAATTTCAAAACTGAGACAATCTGATCGTCTTAAGGTAATCATATACTGTATTTAGCAAACATATATATTTCCAAAGAGAAATCATAAAGTCTGTATATGCATGCTTTATACATTGCCAACAAGCTCATGTAAATGGCATATGGTCAGGAATCGAGTTGAAAGCTGTAAAGCAAGATATTTTTGCTCATCAAATTTTTTGTGGCATGAAATTTTTTAGAATTATCACTGACATTCACTGCATATAGTGTATCCAAGAACTTCTATGTGCATTTTGATATTGCAAATCTTGGCTCTCACTAAATCATAGAACTAAAATGCATATTATGAATAAAATGAATATTCCTTGTCTTACAGTACCATTTTTTTTTTCTCAAAATGAGAAGTAGATGGTTACATATAATTGTCTACTACTTAAACGCATTTCCAATTTTTATCATTACTGTGCATACATTCTGTTGAAAATATGAAAGTAAAGTTTGAATTGAATTGAATTGAATACAATATGGTCATGTACAACATTTGTTAATGTGACTATATATGAAAAATGACTAAGTTCACTTGTAAGCTTTCCAGACACAGATTTATGCAGTGTAGTGGCAGTTTGATTTGAACTCCATGAACCGAATATGTGTCACTTTCTATTGTACATGCAGAGGAGGTCAAGTCTTGTGACCAAATATGGACTAAACAGCCTCATCTCGGCTAACAAATTACTGTAACACACACATCAGAAATGCGAGTATACTGTAACATGCATACCTGCCACTCCTGAGCATCCGGCTCGTAGCGCTTGTTGACGTTAAATCGATGTGAGATCTGGTCTGGCTGTCTCTCTAGGGTCGTGGCCGGAGGATCAACTTTTGGGGCAATCTTGGCATCCCAGTTGACATCCTCATAGGACCTGAAAATCAGTGAGCAGAAAAAAAAAGAAAAAGAAAAACGGTAAACAATGTGTTGATTATTCAGCATGACAAGTTAGCTTCGTCTATTTCTACTTTATTTTGTGCTTTTCTTTTTCTGGACGACTTGGGGTTGGGGTAGGGACAAGGGGATTTGAAGTGAGCCATTTGAGTCTTATCAATTGTAACAGACATAATATTTTTCCATTGTAGAAATATCAAAAGATGAGATGTCATGCTTGGCAGTGACTGAAAGATAAGATATAGACACAGAACTTTTGTGATCTTTTCGTGATGGGTTCAATTACATGGCATTATACCCAAGCATAGTATTGATTACAATTCATAATATTTATAATTTTGCAGCATGTTAGGTGGCAGATGGATGAAATTTGCCCATGTCACACTGGTTCCTGCTTGCTTCTGCAACATATATGTTATATCATTCTCTGAAATAATCATTTCCTGTGAATTATGAGAAGAACAGTTAGAATGACCATTCTACAATCTTAAATACATCTAGACATTCACATTATCAACCAATTTAAATAGTACTGGTCAGGATCTACACAGGTACATACTGTACTGTACATGTATTTATTACCAAAATTCTGCTAACAGCTATAATGAAAGTATTACAGGTGCAAACATGTAATACGTACCTTTGTGTTGAAGGCAAATAGATATACCTCAGCGCAGCTTCATCCTTCCAGTCTTTGGCTTTGTCAACAGCCTGGAAAATGGGTAAGAGAATTTCATTTTAATTCACCATCATAACAGCAACATACACAAATCAGGTTCTGACATGATGAAAGAATATACACATACATGTACTTATTCAGAAAATAGATGGGAATTTTTGGATACATTCATTTGAAAATGAAACAGTTCAAAGAGTAAATATTATAATCACAGCTGCTCTACTGGATTTTTCACAGTAATCGGTCTCACTGGTGTGCATTGTGCGACTGCCCAGCTCAAAACTCATAAAAAGTACCGGTAGGCAAAAGGAATTTTCACTCTTCTACATTTAACTTGGAAGAGTAGGCTCTAAGCTGTGAAATGGTATTAACTTGTTTGTAGACTATCCAAACCTATTCAAAAAAATGATTGAATAATAGAGAGTAAGGAGGTGCAGTTTCAAAGAAATGGGAGAAAAGAGGATTTAAAGATTAGGAGTACTCAGTCATGCTGTGGTGGAGTATCAATGAAAATAGGTTTTATTTCACATTGATAGCAGCACCAGTCCAAAAAGTTACAGTTCAAGAAAAACTGCTTATATCATGATTTCTGTTTTGTTTTAGCCTACGAAATTTGGGCAGTAGGTAGAGAAAAGATTACAAACTTAAAAAAAAAAATTGAGTCAGTGAACCCAGCTGACACACTTTGACCCATTTAATACATAAAATCCTAATCTGCAACTTTAAGTGGATTTTGAGCTGGGTGGTCACATATATACATAACATATGTTCACATGAAAATGCCATTGTCTTTGATAAAATTTTCCAGACTTTGTAATTTCATGCACTTTATGTGAGAAAGTTATGATAGTTTGTTTTCCACCAAGGGATGCTTTGTGATGAAATGCAATCACGATGAAAACAGGCTGTTCAGACTATACTTACATGGGACTGATTCTTGATATTCTTGCTGTGAATTTGCTGCCAGATCATGTGTTGCTCCTTTTCAGTTTTTCGAGGATCGATGTCACTTGTCCAACCTGAGAAGTAAAACAGGTAAAACCTTCTTGAGCGAATCAGTGAGAAATATGCATGCATACAATATCTACCAAACATTCAAGCAAAAAAAAAAAAAAAAAGATTCTTGCCCGCACTTGAATTACATGTTGATTCACATAATTGATAAATATATTTCTTACCACAATGCAAGACAACCAGCCATCATGTTGAGACCCACTTTGATTACTGTGATAATTACCTGTACCTCTCCACAAATTTTGATTGTACCGACTTTCATCTGGCTTCAAAGCAGACATGAATAATATCATTATTTTCTTTTACAGTGTTTCCTTACAACTTCTTCTTCTTCCTCTTTTTCTTTTTGCTACCTCTCCCCAACCCTGCCCCCCTCAAATACACCATCGCGGAAGAAACATGGTTGACTGACATTCAGTAACACGTGGCTATTAAGTCACAGTGTAGCTGGACCTTCCTTGGCGTCAATCTTTCATTTTGCATAATGTTATGTCAGTTCAATAGACAGTGTATATGTATTCATTTAACACACATCCTTGAATAATAATCATTCACTTCCTTTAAAATACAATACTTCTGTACACTGTATTCACATTTCAAAACATGTTTACATTTCCCCTAGGGTTTTCTGCACTGTGACTGTTGTGAGAGGTAATAAAAGAGATCTGCAATATTCTTGCAGCAGTATTTCTGAGCAGTACTTGGGCAAGCCCGACCAGACGCCGTGTGAAGCACTTTATACAGCAACTGGGCTGTGTATAGTTATATTTGGGCTTTCAAATAGCATGTCAGTAAATACACACCATTTTTTAAAGACATTTGATTTGTGATTTTATACTTACCACCAAGTTTGGCTCTTATCATTGCATCACTGATCTGCCGACTGTTCCACGTCCCTGGATCATTTAATACTTTGGTTGTCTTCAGCTGCGGGTCATTATAAACTATCATTGAGGGCGCAGAAAATCTAAGTGGATTTGGTGCCGCCTTGCCATTCTCTTTGACCTTCTCTTTCTCCCTGTGGGCAAGTGTTGTTGTCGGTCTAGGAGAAAGCGGAGTGACTGTATTAGGTGGGTTGTCCGATTGTTGCAGGTTTGGAATGCCTTTTATGCCCGTGTTTCTATCAACATCTGCCGCAACTGATACGAAACCACTGGTTGGATCGATGACAGGATAGTTATCACGGTGTGGAGCTAGAGTATCATCGTTGTATTTGACAAAACCTGAATTTGCGGGCTCCTGGAAGCTAGCAACATCAAATCGTCCTCGTGAAATTGGGATCTTCATCAAGCGCCGTCTGCGATTTCCAACAATATTTTGCACATTATTTGGACCCGCATTGGTGTCAACCTGTAGGTGAAGTCGCAGGTCTCCTGTGGGTCGAGGTCTTACCGCTGTGTCGGCCATCGTAGCACTTATTAGGTTCCACAAAATATATCTGAGCTTGGACTTGGTGGATGTGGAACAGGAAATATTGAATGCCGGTATTTGTCACCACTAACAGTTTTAGACACGTCTGGGACTAAGTGATGATGTGAACGCCCTGCCGGGTTACCTTCGAAAGGTAAATATCCGCTATCAAGTCAGTACAACATGGTAGTTTCAGCAACGCATCAATCAGTTCAAGAGCCTTTATTCTTCTGATTATATCTGGTAATTTCTGTTCCAATGTTATACAGAAGCAGCAGATTTCAGTTTTAAAAATCCACCAGATCCCACACGGTCTCTGCTTCTCGGTCTGCTATGTGCAAGCGTTATCTCGATCCCGAATCGGCGGCGCGTGGAACACAACAATACGAGTTGCCATGAGCTACGGGACAGGTGTACACTGTTGTTGACATGCCACTTCACAACTACACTGTACACGACCAGACTGTACAGGTGTACAGACGAATTCATTTTCTATAGGGGGAAATAATTTGGTATTCCGTAAGAATCAAATCAATTTTGGTAAATCTTTTATGAATGAAGTAAGAAACTATCAGTTTGAAGTATTCTATATGAACTAGATCGAATATCTAGTTGCAATTATCTCATTTTATTGTTATATTCTCCCTCTTTTTTTTTCTTACGTCCATTGTGTATCAGAAAATGGACGAGTCCAAATCATCCTCCAGCAGAATTCCCGGGCGGGCAAGTGAAGTTACTGATTTTCTGTAGAGGCTGATTACCACGTCTAATACTTTAAAATTGTACTCATTTGATTGACTGTTTGTTTATTACCTTGTTAGAATGGAAAAGAGGGATGAAATGTGCTATTCTTAATGTTATATGAAAAATATTTCTGTGAAGGTACGAGGTAGGCCTATTGCATCAAGCAAACGTTATTTTTGCTGTAACGCTTTTTGAAATGTTTGATTTTTTTTCGGTAGAAACATCAAATTCACTGACACCAACTGGCTTTTCCTAATGATGACTTCACAATACAAATTGCTTAAATAAGCGAGTATTTTCAACTTACACAGTGAAATGATAACCGTCTGGTTATGATAGAACGTACGGCATGGGAGGGAAGGGGACTTTGGGTCGAGAGTAAGGAGGGAGGGAGGGAGGGGATGAACATAAGGTTTGCTTGAATCCGTGGATTCATGTAGTCTTAAATTCAAAATAAACAAAACAAAACAAGAAAGGCAGTTTTGCATTGTTTATTTCGTCACAGACAGAAACAAGACAGAAAGAACAGTATGGAGACTATTGGGAAAATCATCGTCACGATTGTTGATAAAACAATGTTAATTAAATTAAAATAGATGAGAAATGTTATGCAATACGCACATACACATACAGCCCTAAACACACACATACACACACACATACACACTCACAAACACAAACACACATAGGAAAGAAGCCTTTTTGTGTCATGAATTTTGTGAGAGAGAAAGCTGCACTCAGCTGAAACACTGAACGATTAATATTCACAAGGTTTATCGATTACGGGGCGTACTTTGAAAAGAACTGTCCAGAGGTGAAGAATCGAACTTCAATACTTGAGCAAGGATTTAACATGTACAAAAACACAATAGTAAGTATGGATTGTACAAGGGAGGTTCCTCTCTTTCTTTTTTTTTCCTTTCTACATTTCTTTTCTGCTTTGTTTACCGTGTGTTCATATTCTAAAATTTTGCGAAACGCGTGATGTGGTGAAAGCAGTGTCATCTTGTTTTCTCAAACAGTTCATTTCATTCTATTTAGTATTGATTTCTAGCTGCAAGTAAGTAACAGAGCTGGGTGCTGAAAACATTGATTAATGGAATGGGTTGATAAGACACAACGTATGTCCTCGCTGAAGAGAAAGAGGATAATGTATCTCGAAAGACAAATAAGGTCTGTTCATTGTAAATACTGAATGTGGAGAGTGTACCATTATAATCATAATCTGAATGTGCTGTACATGCCTGCACTTTTGTCAATAAACAATGAGAGTTTTTCATTTCACATCGATCTTTTGTCTTCTTCCTTTTCTCCTTCTTCGTTCTCTTCTTTTCATAATAAGATTCATGTTCCTGTCTCTGGGTGTAAAAAGCTAAGAGATGCCAAGGTCAGAGAGCAGGTAGGTAGGAGATTATGCGTCGCGTTAAGGTCAAGAGGGACATGTCCCCTCGAACCCATCACGATGATAATTATTGAAGGGGCTTTCACATTCTTTAAGCTGTATATCTTAGTCTACGACATAATATGCTATTTAGTATATTATGAAGTAGACTATAAACATTATTTAACTTATTCTGTTTTTAAGATAGTCATAAAACGTGACTCCTTGGTAACTGGAAATCGATTTGGGTTTTTTTTTTCGGTCATGTGTGCGAAGTGAGAGTGAAAAAAAGCCACTGATGCGTCAGCCTCTCTCCTACAATGCGTGAGATTTGATAGGTCTGAGCGTTACCTCGACACGGATCAGGACCAAGTTTTTTTTTTCTATCCGGGATCTTTTCTTCCTAGAAATATATATATATATATATATATATATATATATATATATATATATTTCCTAACACCTGCCACTAAGCTTATAAGGGGATGCAGTGACAACTATGTGTGACTTGGGTATAATGCCATTTATGCGCATGTATTGTAACTAATATAGTAATAATTTGAAGCTGCATAATGCTGTAATTTTTAAAGGTAAAATATCACCTATTACTCAAAGAATGGTGTTATTGGTGAAACAGATATGGCACAGGAATATCAGGCGGAATTCATATTTGCCTCACTGTGCCTAAATATTAAATCAAGAAGGATTACTATTCTATAATTATGTGAGGGTCATGCAAGTACGACATAAGTTCATGGTTTCAAATCAAGGATAGTTGCTTGATCCCCTTGTTAGATTCAGAATACTGTGCCATTTTAAAAACAAATGGAGATGGGGATTGAATTTTATCTATCATCACAACGAAAAGACACACAATATCATGCCCACCCTCAAAAGAAAGAAAGAAATGATTCCGACAGATAGTTAAAAAAAGCACACAATACATATACACTCTCGTCCCGCCCCCTATTCCACCTTCTATTATGCCGGCCTCCACGAGTACACGAGCACATGAACAAACATCTTTGGCTAAATAACAGCAACAACAACAAAAGGGAAATAGAATCCAACACCTAGGTGTAGAAGCAAACACACTGAAACCATCGGATTTGTTCAAGTTTCACCATAAGTTCCCATAAACCTCTCACCAACTTACCCTCCACCGGTGTCCCCTGAACACCCACTCAAAACAAACAAACAAACAAACACACACACACACACACACACACACACACACACACACACACACACACACACACACACACACACACACACACACACACACACACACACACACACACACACCACACACACAAACAAACCCCAAAACATTGAAACAAACTACAACAAACAAAAAACAAACACACACACATACGAGGAAAGGTCCCGCATCGTCCCTGCAGAATACTTCGTGAAGACGTTATTGGAAACGACAAGGATTACAACTATAGTCATATAGTTTGTTGTATGCCAGCATATCAGCTATGATTAAGAAAGCAAATGCTCCTTTATGATTTTACTTTGGTTTTGCATCGTCCAACACAACCACAATAGAAATTTGAGTACCAAGGTACGAAAAAAAAAAGAAAACAACGTATACACTGGGTTCATGAACGTTTATACAGAACAAAACACACACACACAACACAAACAAAGAAGCACAAGAAAATATCCAGCATTTGTCCTTTTTAATGAGCAAGACTAAATGACTAAACCTGAAGTCAAATATGGAAACTCAATCTTTCCTATCAATCAAATACCCATGATCCATAATTTTTGCCTCAAGAACACGTACTGCGCTCATAATGTCTGAACCTGTGAAGGTGAAAATGAGATGGCGCTATTTATAAATTTAGTAACCGACATCACACACGCTACTATGGTGTGCAAACGTCGAGTGAAAAGAGTGAATAGCAAGAACTTACTTCGTGTGTGTTAGTGGAGCTAACAAAACTATCGTGCAGCCGAAATCATGTAAATATTCTGACCGCATTTTTTTTTAATACTCACAACTAACAGTCAAATACTAATGTAGGACGTATGCTCACAAAAAGGTTACTCATTGTTCAAAAAGTTAGAGGCATATATTATACATTCCCGAAACTTCTAGAGTGCATCAAGTCATAACCTCAGTTTAGGTGCATCCACCCTTTTACCATGATTCTTGGCGCCATCAGATAGGTCCATGACGGTAGATATAATGATACTGATTACTGTCATCATTGTCAGTTTTACCTGCACCATATTGCCAATAGCATGTTAAGTATAGGCGTATATGTCGGGCAGTGAGGAAAAACCCTTATTTTACTTATTTTCAAACAAAATTCACGCGTCTCATTCGGAGAATAAAAAAAGTTTTTAGTTAACAGAGTATGAAACGAATTGATAAGAAACAATGCCAGAGTATGCTTATAGTCAGAACATATCGGCGTTTTCATGTTTTTGTTTTTGCTTTTTGTCAAGCTTTATGATATTCGTTTGGAGCTTTGGGATTATCATCGAAAAAATGTCGGTCAAGTAATTTGGTTAGGAATTAACTAAATCTGTGGAATCTCCTTGTAGCACAGTTACATCTCGTCAGTTGCAATCTTCCATCTTGACCTCAAAGGCCCTCATACTATTTCTATCATCACTACAGTAACTGTTGTTATTATATATTTATTATCATTATCACTATTGTGTTTATTATCCGGTAGGCACATAATGGTTATCATCATCACCATCATTGTTGTCATCAGTACTATAACTATTGTCATTAACTGTATCAGACATCTGAGCAGAGTATTCTTTAATCCTTTTATTGACCTAGTTTTTACCGTCATCATTACTGAATTGAAAAACCTTATATTGCTCTCAATCTACAAGAACAATGCGCAGAGTTCGAGTTTAGACAAAGAGGTTCTATACTTGTTTGTAGAACCTGAGTTTAGATCACAAATGTACCTGCTGCTTTTCAGCATGGCTGAGTGAAAAGAGTGAACAGTGTGAACATGCACGTGGTACGTGTCGAGCGCGATGTGCACGCTGGATTTAGTTTAGCATGCAAGATCAGTGCAAGTGCGTGCATCATCTATGAGAGCGCGTTCAATGAATGAGTCCGTCGGCGCGAGTGTTGCACTCTGTTACAGACGATTTACCGTATCTCCGAATTCATATCGGCGACTTCCCATGATCTGCTGTAAAATTTGACTTGGCTTCTATGCAGTTTTTATTTCGAGGTTGTCATCAAAGGGTCAACTATGGCATCGGAGGTAGGTAATTGCTTGAGTAAATATGAGCTAGTGTAGGACACGGCGAGATAGGATATTTATAACAGTCCCACATACTGAAATATTTGTTATTTTAAACAATACTGTGTCTTGCGGCGCGGCTCGCGGTCGGGTCGGTGCTAAAATTAGAATCTAGACTGCTATAACCTATGTGTAAATTTGATTTTATGTGTGTCTCTTTTATTTTCAGCAATAGCGCTGTCGGGTCTCTTATTTTTTTTTCCTCAAAAGTGTCTCTTTCCTACCTGTAAATTTTGCTTTCGTGAGATTCTTTTGCGTGTATCTTATTTTCCTTCAGTAAATTTTAACGTAAGCTTAGTAAAGTCAATGAAGTACATTGTAAATTTAACTAGGTCTACAATCTGACAATATACAAGTACAATGTATGTAGACTAGGTCTACATATTATTGTACTTTGTAGCTTGCAGTGGTAGACGCCAAGCATGACCATGCAATGATATTGACCAAACAGAGGTCTGTACTCTTGCATATAAAAAACAAACTTTCGTAAAGCAAGCCTCCCAGAGTCCCATATTCCATAATTCAACCATATTCAAACGCCGTCCAAAATTCGACCACCTGCTACATGTATGATGGTGCAAATTTGGCACGGGAGGTCGAACCTTGGTGCGGGGTTTTTAATGCAATTTTGTAGGTAGGCCTACATGTATTCTCATACTTTTGCGCCACAACAAAGTAAACCCACTCACTAGGCTTGACTGTCATGTATAATTCCATGCACACAGACCTGTTGTTCTAACATTCTAATTCGTGTACCGGTACATTGTATGACTCAAATATTATCATGCATTGTACATGGTTTCCTGAGTTTTAAGGTTACAGTGAGAGTTTAGCCATTGGATATCTTGGTCATTGTAGGGTTAGGGGTGGGATTTAACCCGTAATATCAACCCCATTATCCACATTGAAAATGTCGCCGTCATTTAGAATGAACATGACAGGGTCTATACTATTAAAAGTTACATCCTGTAGCCGAAAATTTGTTTTGGCATAAGTAAGAGAATGCCACTTTGTTTCCAAGCAAGTACAATTATGAAGTTGGTCACGACGGATGCACTGTTCACTTTTGACAAACACTCTTTGAGTGACCATGCCGGGGTTATTGTACTTAGAGACAACATTGAATATCACTGCCGAGTCAACACTTCCTCGTGTTTAGTCATCTGAGTGATATGGTTCTAATTCATGGTAGTTTCCTCCAGTGGAATTTGAGATATCCACTTGGATACAAAAAAAAAAAAAACATTAATTAAACAATTAGCGCCACTCCTCCATCCATCATGCAGATGAATGTATGGTCCCAGTGACATGCAAGATGGACAGACATTGTAGATTCCCCTCGCCGAATAACAACATTATAAAAAGAAAGCTCAGATAGAAAAGAAAAGAAGAGATACTTGTCTGTGATTACTCTCAGGCCATTATTCCCAGTGGTGACTTCTCTGTCACTTAGTGATAAAGCAGGTGAATTCCGCTTGCTTTTCATTAATGAATTTCTTCACATACTTTCTAGATGAAAAGTTATTTTCTAAGCCTTTGAAAATCAAATATGGGATAAAAAAGATAAAACTTTCTTTTTGGGGGAAAAATGGTTTTGTGATTTCCACATCGCCGAAGCTTATAAAGCTCTCCTGTAAGTCTAAAAATGTAAGTTCTCCAAACAGTCCAAAGTACTTTATTTATTTTGTTGTAAGCATGTACTGCATAACAAGGGAAAGCAGTGCAAGTCATCTTAATTATGACTGAAGCCACAGGAGCTGTGTCTTCAGCAGATATTGACTGTAATTTAATGCAATTCCTTTGAATTAATGTAGACTGTACATCTGCTATTTTGTTAAAGGAAGTCAGCAATGTTTAGGAGTGGAGCATAGGACTGATAAATTTCTATCATTCTGTTTATATGATTTGCAGGTTCAAGAATGCAAGGACAACATACATGACGTGGTGAGACTGAATTTACTGTCATCTGTCTGTGACCTTGCTTGGTTATTATGCTCTCTGGTCCTGCATTTGATGTACAGTATATCAAATGAGTTGATCAAATTGACAAAATGCAACTTGATGTATTTTAGCAAGCATAAACTATATGATAAGTTTAACAAGACTTTAAAATTGTCTCCAATATGACCTTTGTGAGCTAAAAGTAGCAAATTCTTCTTTTTTTTTGACAATTCATTGGGCAAATCAAATATGTGAAGAGAGAAATAACATTTGTTACCTGCTGCCTGTGTAACCCCAGTTATTCAGACATTGGTAGGATCATTAAATGTTTACATTTATTCTGTCCCCGTCAATTGCATTCTATCTACATTGTGATGGATGAGAAATAGTTGTAACTGGAATAACTGAATGCTAAATGTAATGAATGGAATACTCTTCCTCATGTGTGTGCCAGTCTCATCCAGATGATGGAATACACGCTGTACCTCAAGATACTGTAAAAACCCAAAATTTTTGCGCATGTGAAATTGTTGAAAATTTCATGAGGAACCAAGATTTTCAAAATTAAAATGCACATGGAAGTTCTTGTCTACACTACTGGCATTGAATGCCTTTGGTATTTCACACACACACACACACACACACACACACACACACACACACACACAAATGATAATAAATAGATAAAAATCATGCTGTGAAAAGGCTATACAGATTCCAGTTTTACAGGAGGATAGGCAACATACAGTTGTACTGCTGATCAGTCAAGAATGTGTACTGTATCTTACATTGTAGAAGAACCAATTTTTCAAGAAATTTATATCAACAATTCTACACCTCATTAAAAAAACGATATGCACATCTTTGTCCAACATTAGTCAGAAAGAATATTTTGTTTGTTACAAATGAACCTGTCTTGATCTCTCTTTGAATGATAGAGCAGTGTTGTTGTTTTTTTTTTATAAGCCCTCTGAGAAACCCCAACAAAAACAAAATTATTATTTCTTTGAACCTCATAAATTTGAAATAACATGTATCATTTAGGTATCTTTATTTTAGCTCTAATGATATTTCCTTTTCTTATCTTGTTCGCTTCTTGTTCTCTTTTATTTTGTTTTAATTCTCCTTCTTTTCCCTCCATGTTAAAGTCTGAGGCACTGGTTAAAGACACATTTCCAAAGAAGATTGCTGAGTTCAACAAACTACTAACGGTAAGATATATTGGGGTTTCTTTTTCTCTCTGTTAGGAGTAAATTTAAGATATTGTTAGTGCCTGAGAATCTTCCCTTCTTTTTGATTCCTTTTGGGCAGAATTATGACCAAATAACTCAACTTATTGAGGAACTAAAGGAGTATATCAGCAAATCTTTTTAAATGAATCAGTAAAACATTTAGAAAGTTTAAAGGTACTGTTTACGCCGAAAATTTCGCAAGGCTTTTATTTTTGCGAGTTTCGCGAGTGAGCTGCTATTCGTGAAATTAAAGACACACGAAAATATTGACTCTAATCCCGATATGAATGTGACGCACATGTATACATTTTCCCGTTCAGTACAGGACTCCATGATCGCGAATTTAACCACTCGCAAAATTGTCAGGAAGTCTTAGATTCGCAAAGATTTAGACTCGCTAAATATATGGCTTATACAGTAGTTTGATTGGCAGTTTACCATTAAACCTATAATCATATGTATAGCTCAATTTCCTGTCATTACTACAAATCCAGAGTGAGACTATTGTTACCTCTTTCTTACTTACTGGGGAAAATGTTTTTTTCTTTCCACACTGAGTATAATCAAATTAACTAGCTCTACCAAAGCATTGGTAAGAAATTTCTTCTTTTTATGTGCATCATTTGAAAGTTTGTGTTGATGCTGAAACAATTTATCGTTGTCATTGATTAAAAATTCATAGTATTTACTATGTTTCCCCCAAAAAATGTATGCATCATGATCCTGTAAACTTTGTATCATGACCAAATTATCTTTATGTTAATGTGTTTGAATTTGTCAGTTTCCTGCATAAATGTTATACTATGGAATTATTGACAGCGCAAAAATTAATTTAAAAAAAAAATGTAATTCTGTGGTTTTGTTTATTCAGGATGAAATGTTTCAGTTACAACGCATGGCAGCGGTTCACAGTAGCATCAACATTCCAGTACCTTCACCAGTCATTGTCAATAGCGCTGACAGTGTAAATGATGCGCTCAATGCACAGGTAATAAACATTCCTATTTTTGCCATTTCATTATGATTTCTGTTCTCTTTGCTACTACACCAAGATAAGTATACAAGAAGGAAAACATTAAGATATGAAAAAGAAGCATTTGGTTGTTCTGTACATGCATCAATTCTTGGCCAAAGAACATGTTCAGCAACTATCAACAAACAGTGAAACATCCTTTTCTTTTCACATTTGCACTTCCACCCCAGAAAAATAAAACACACAAACTGAGCTGAAAACAGGTGTCTCATTTGAAATTTCAGCACTTAAGTAAAAAAAAAATATCATGTATCTGCAAAAATAAAATTGTCCCACAGCTTTGTGTTGAGATAGTTGTTGATGTTATGCTTATCAGACACATACATGTAGTAATGAGCACAGTGGAAATTACTCTTCATTAGTTGAAGTTGAACTGGTAGTGTAATCATATTCTGCTGTTCACTGAAGGGATATCTACAAAATTGTACCTTCAGGTTTTACCTGTGTGTGTGTGCAAATGTTGTAATTTGCTTCTTGTACCTTAATGTACAGTCAACCTTGCTTAAGTCGACCTCGCTTAAGTCAAATAATCGCCTAAGTGGAAGGTCTTTTCAAGTCTTCTTCTCTTTATATTCTATGGATTTTAATCCCTGATAAGTCAAATTTTCTTTAAGTCGAAGCTATTTCTTAAGTTCAAATAGATTCAACTTAGACAAGATTGACTGTATATTCTTTATTTATAAGGTAAATTAATATGATAGGATACCAAAGAATTTTTGTTGATCTGAAAGTTTCCCATTTTACCATTCCCTCTGTCTGCTTCTTGCATACAATGCAACTCATCATTGTCTTATTTCATTCTATTTTGTGTGGGTTTTTTTTCTCACTCAATTGAACAGGATTGAACCATGGAAACAAATCAAATTATTCAGTATTGTATATGTGTTACAAATTACCTTTCAAAGTGCCTAATATTTTTCATTTGTTTTTGCTTCCTTTGATATTTTTGCAGACAAAGAAGAGGAAGTTGGAAGAGGAGAATGCAGTACAAGGTAAACAGTGTTTGAATTATGTATCGTGTGTTGGTTTTTTTTTTCCCCTATGATGCCATGACTTAAGTATAGTTTGATGTGAAAAAGTGATGTGTAGTGACATTTTGAGACATCAATAGTAAATGGCAAAAGCTTTTTTTTTTATCCATTCCTGCAGTATCGTATGGAAAATATTTGGAACTGTTACATTTTTGACAGACTCGCATAGATGTGTTTGTTTTGAACTTACAAATTGTGCTTGTCTCGAACAGTTTTCTCTGTTTTATTTTCAAAGGCAGTTTGGATGAAAGATTCATAATTATTTTAAAAGAGGAATTATATGGGACGGAGTACAAATTATATGTTTGTTCGTTTTTTATTTCTGTTCTGGTTATTGCAGAGATGAAGTTTATGAGTGAGATTGTGGTATTTCAACGTTCAAGCATGCCGATAAAGCAGCTGTATATACATGATATCCAAAGTAAGACCAAATTATTCCAAAATTTTCAATGCAAAACATGACATTGCTAATTCTGAAGGTGTTGAAATATCTTAACCCGTTGAAGACTACTCCAGAGTATACTTGGGCAGGTGTCTATGGGAAATGCATGTTGTAGCAAAATCAACGTGTCCTCAATGGGCAAAGCCAAGGGTCTTTGTGGTGCGTCTCTCCGTCAATTCTTGTATGGGTTTGCCATCACATTCTAGTGGAGCCCCAAAGAGGACTATGAACCACACCAACAATGTCACCCTGCTTTCACACAAGAGCATCTCCAAGACCATATAGTCCTTATGTTGGTGGCCTTTGCAATATTTCACTGGCAGGTTGCAAGGTGTTCGCCATCCCGTCGGGGTCAGTCCCGTGCAACAAGCACATATCAGATCTGGTGGAGATTCTCAAACCCAAGATATGCGAGCTCATCGAGCACTGCAACTGCCTCAAGATGTGGATCCAGCTGCTCATCCCCCGCATCGAGGATGGCAACAACTTTGGCGTCTCAGTTCAGGTGACCTTTGAACCCCTTTGCTGCCTTTGAATGAGATGTTTCCCACACCCTTGCAGTCTCTGTGCCCCCCTCCCTACCCCCCCCCCCATGTCTTATCCCCATCCCTCGACCCACCACCACCACTACCACTACTACTGCCAATACCACTACCACAACCACTTCCACTACCACTACCATTACCACTACCACTACCACTGAAACTACCACTACCACTACTACCATTACCACTTCCACTTCCACTACCACTAAAAATATAACTACAACTACGACAGTAACAACAACAAACAAAAGTAGAGTATTTGAAAAAATAAAGAGATGTAGGGGATTATTCCTCTGTTTCAGCTGTTACAGATTTTAGATATTATATGTATCCTCTTGCAAGAATTTACTTGATATGTGATGAGTCAGGTTTGCTGTTTTCTTTTTTTTGGGGGGGGGGGGGGCAGTGGGTGATATCCTCTCTCAAATCATGTCAACTATGTATGAGGTAGAAATGCAGTTTTTGCACAACTAAATAGTGGCTTTCATGCTTCAAGTATGAGAATAATGGAAATCTTGTTTGACCAAAATTATCTCATTCACCCCGATTGAATCAAAGCTCAAGAGACATCAGTAGCACTGACAGAGATTCCAGCTGTTACTTTTTCATAGTATTTTGTACTGTTTTTTGGCCAAAATGTGGCAGGCTGCATAAAAAGTACTATTTTTCTAAAATTGTATAACCACACATGATGTCTATTTGCAGGAAAGGTAAAAATGCTGTTTTCCACCAAAAATTGGAATACCGCAATATAGTTTGCAAGGTTGTTGGTTTTTTTTTGCATTAAAAAAGCAACAAAATCAACACCTGCCTTGTGTCATCAATCCTTGTAAATATGAAAAGATGAAATCAAACTGAAATTCCATGTTACCAGGTCATATGCATCCCCAAATCACACAAAACAGCCTGAAGAACTCCACAATTTTTCTCTGTTTCTCCTGGATATGGATACTACCCTCCACTGTGGTTTTAGACCAGATCATCTTTTATCTGAGATAAAAGATGAAAAATTGATCATCAATTCTTTTTGTGTTTTGTCAATGACAAACAGGAGGATACTCTTGGCGAGTTGAGACAAGTTGAGAGTGAGGCGGCAGCTTACCTGGACCAAATCTCACGCTACTACATCACCAGAGGCAAGCTGGTCAGCAAGGTGGCCAAGTATCCCCACGTGGTGAGTTAAGGGGCAAAGACTTTGGCCGGAATTCACAAATTTGGTGCAATCTTTGTCCATGGATTAAACCATGGACAGAGACCATAGTTTTGTATGGGGCGTTAAGTGTCGCATGGCCTCTTTCGTTATGAAATCAGTGATTTTGTCGATGAAATAACCATTTCGTAACGAAATAGGCCATGCGACACTTGGCGTCCCATACAAAACTACAATCTTGTCCATGGTTTAAACCATGGACAAGATTATGCTACCTTCATGAACTCGGGCCATAGAGGTAGACTGAGGATGGAGGGCTGGGACTCACCCACCTTGGTTTTAATCACTTCCTCAGCTCTTGGGTCACGGACAAAAGTGTTATTCTATAACCTATAGTGACAGCTTGTATACATGTCATCACATTCAAATGGCTTAATGTGATGGCTTGTATCGAGCATTATGAGCTCACACATTGATTTAAGAAATAAATGTCGAAGTTCACACATTAAAAATATAAACAGAGAAGAACTGGGCAAACTTAGATATTGCATGGATCCCCTAGTCCAAAAAAGGGAATTACTGTGTGTGTGTGTGTGTTTTAACCGAGACAAGATGAGGACAAGTCACAAGTATACTTGGGCAGGTGTCTATGGCTGTTGTAGCAAAATCAGTCTGTCTTCAATAGGTTAAAGAAAAGAAGAGAGAGAAAAATGGGGCCCTATAGAATTAGAAATAGAATTACTCTGCCTCAAATTAAACACCATTGGTCTGTTGTAAAATTCCCTTTTCATACACAGTTTGGTGAAGTTTAGATGGCCTAGTGAAAGACAATCGAATTGTCGTACAAAATTTTGAAAATGTCCTATGTTTGAACTATATTTGAGTAATGATAAAAAAAACATCTTCACTTTGCTTTTAAATTCCAGGATGACTACAGGAGAAGTGTGGATGAAATTGATGAGAAAGAGTTCATCAACCTTCGACTGACTTGCCTGGAACTGAGAAACACATATGTGAGTATCCAAAAGTCTTTAATATAGTATTCTGCTGTATGTCGCCCCTACCACTCCTCCAACCCCGCCACCATGTTCCAGAGAAAACAAAATGTGAAATAAAATAAAACAGGCCAGTAAGTCAAAGCTTTTGAGACTCAAAAAAGGGCTTTGACTTATGGAAATTTGGACCTGTGAATGAAAAATGATATGACAATGTAAGCAACTAGACACAATAATGAGGGGAAGAGAATATTACATGAAAATAGAATAATGTGTTAACTATGTGAATACAGGAAACAATTTAAATTTTCCTGCTTACACAAGCCCTGCTTACTGTTGCCTCATCAGTGGTAAACTTCAATGTTTGCATGCTTAACTCAACCAAGCCACTGGCCTTTTATCAAGGCCCACCCGCTGTATATTAAAGAGAGCCGAGCTGCATGGGGATGCGCGAGGGCCTTTTGAGATCTGCTTTGCATCCTTTTGTTAGCCCTTTGAATTACCTACTTTTGCTCCCCGATTTCGGGAGCAAAAGTTGACCAATCAGAGTGTCTGTCTTGGCTTGCACTCATGCACGCCACAGACCTCCACAGGTGGTCAGTGATGCATGCGAACAGGCATGACAACACCAAGAGGGAAGATGTGGGGAGTGCGCCATGCCATTGGTCGACCGGAACCCATTAATATTATGAATACTCAGTAGAGTTCATGTATTATGAATAATAATATGTGAAGCAGATCTCAAAAGGCCCTTGCGCTGTCGTGCTCACCCGTTACAGCGAGAGGGCCTTGACAAGAGGCTACCAATCCACTGGAATACATCATACAAGTATTTATCCACGTTTATTTCATAAGATGTCTGAATGCTTTCAAGTGAAGTGTCTCTGCTGTCATCAAAAAATTCATTTTGTTCACTCTTCTACCTTACATTCTTTTTCCACCTTTTTTGTTTTGGGGGAAGGACTTGCCACAATGTCAAATATGTAAAGAAATGTCAAAGCATGTCAAAATTTGTATCCCAACCCATTCTGAGCTGGACCATTTGTCTGTTTATTACATTTCTTTTGACTTTTTCGTGTTGCCATGTGGCAAGTGCCCTTGCAATTGGCTAAAATTTACTTTGGTGTATGTTTTTCCTGTGTCTCCAGCTGTCTCTGTATGATGTCATCACAAAGAACAAGGATAAAATCAAGAAGCCAAGAGGGAACAACACTGAATCCATGTACTAGGGGGAAAGTGAACTTTTCAGCACATTCAAAAAACCAGAATTGAAATTTGACATCGTGGGACAAAGCCCCTCACGTCTTTTAACATGCACTCTGCAGCAACGTATCATTTTTTGCCAACTACAAGAGAACAACTACTTTTCAGCCAAGCTAAGTATGCACTTACTGGACAATTTAGATAAGGGTTCTGTAACCATTTCGGAATGACCTCATGACAAGGAGAACTTTTTTATTTTTAATGAAGCAGTCACTATTTTGTGGTTTTTAAGTTAGGACAAAAACTCCCACCCAGTCCAGGAAGTATGTGGATTGGAAAAACTTCACCATAACTGTGAGTTAATGTTAAACCCTGTATGAACTCACGCTGGTCATCATTATATTCCATCACATTCTTTTTATGTAAGTGGTTATACAATTGTAGCATGTATATAATGTCAATTCAGGGTAATAAAGGATGTTTGCTATACAAAGAATGTATGCAGATAATACCAGTATGATATCCATTTGACAATATTGGACCTGTCACACACTTTGTATGAGGATGAGAGCTAGGATGCAAAATCCCAGACAGTGCTTCAGTGTTTTGTATTTGTAGCCATGAAGAATTACTTGAGTCTTCTCTCTGCTTCAAAGAGGCATGTCCTACTGGTTTATTATAACAGTCTATCCTGTGTATCATGAGATATTTCATTAATTGGTAATACATGTACAAGAAGTGGAGCTTCTTTATCTTCTTTATCTTCATTTTGAACTCAAGATTACAAACCTATTTTCAATTGCTGTTATGTTCTTTGAAAAATAACCATTGAGGACTTGACACCAACATTTTATGTTGTTGGCCCATTTGGGCTACTAAAATGATTAGATTTGAAATTTTGTTGCCCCCCCCCCCCTCCCCCCCCCCAAAAAAAATGTATTAGCAACAATAACAATTGATTTTGAATCTTATTTTCCTGATTTCGCCACCAAAGGATAGACTTTTTGGAAATTTGATTGCTCAACATCGAATTTTAATGGCCCCAAGCCATTTTTAATGTTGAGCCCTTCCATTTCTGTATTTTAATGGAATTGATATCCAAGTACTCAATTGAAATTCATGTGACTGAATTTGGGTAGGCAGATGACGAGAAGATATTCACAAATGTGTTGGATGTATAAGGGTCAATTTATAGGTAAAATGAACAGTTTTATGTGAGTGTCAATGTATGCACAATATTTTCCTGAAATTGTCACTATTACTAGCCTATTTTGACCTCCAGAAATTGTTTTCTTTGTCAGTCCTGTACTCCAGTTTGCTGCCACAGGATGAAAGTATTTTTGTAAGGATCGGCAAACTGATAAAGAAATAGTGCAGACAAATAATGGCATAGATTTCAGCTGTGGCAGACCAAATTTCCTCTGTTATCAAAACAACAAAGTCATTTTTGAAAATTGAGATCATCTTTGGAACGTTTTCAAGGAGCACTCAGGTTTTATGATTCATTTCTCGCTTCATTACAATGAATTCTAGATACACTGGATGACTCCTAATAGCTAGACCAGCATTCCCAGCATTTTCACTTCATTTACTGGTTTTCAAAGTGATGAAGAAGCAGTCCATGAATTAACGAAGTTTGTGTCAGTCAACACAGACATGCTCAAAACAAACAAACAAAAAGATACATGTAGCATGCTTTGCTGCATTTACAGCTGTAGCAATCCCAATCTCTTGCACAATGCACAAGCGTGACATTTTGTGACCGACATTTGATTTTCATCTGACAATGATAGAGTGCCCTTAATATGGTTTGTCAATCAGTTGCAGTGAAATATCATGAATTTGAATATGCAGTCGTGAAGGCAGCCATGCTTTTTGTTAAGTCTGTGAGGATCCGTGTCCCTTGTCAATTATGATGTGAAACGGTGGAAAAACAATACACCTGTAGCTTGAACAAATGATGATGGCAAAGGACTAAAAAACATCATGACAGCCACCTGCTTTATGAGCTGCTGATGATAAGTTGTTTGTGCTCTTGCGTGGAATACAATTTCACTATCCGCAGATAAAAAAACACCGACGTTAACGTTTGATTGCACAAGTAATTCGCTTTATAGAATTTCCCTGGCAACAATTTTGGTCAAACAAGCATCTGTAACCCCTCCATATACTGTATGTTTGAGTGTGCATCCCAATTATGGAAATAGATTGGAACCTCCATTATAAGGAGGACCTGAAAACCATGACAATTACCTTTTATATCAGGTGTCCTGCTATATCAAGGTACAAAAACAAAGTTGGGACCCACAAAATTGCTATGTTAGAAAAGGATGTTGTAAACTCTGACATTTTTGTGATGATGAGATTCACTGAATTCCACAGGGCTAGAAAGAGGAATATGTGTAGTTGAATTGTAGCATAGAGCTGATGTACTGAGAGTAGTTGGCACCACTAATAGTGCATATCTTGTCTTCTGAAGACAAAGTGCTCCTTTGGAACAGATCAAGGCATCTCTTGTTTCATGAGGTTTGTTTGCGCTGCTGGTTATCTGTAGTTACCATAGCAACAACTGTAATGCTCATTGCTGATTGGTCTTTGGCTGCTGTTATGATATATGTAATTACACGTATTTCAACAGTAATGAATGCAAACACTAGTATGAAAGAAATCCTAAGATTCACCCACTTCAAAGGGGTTCTTCTTGTGGCCTAATCATCGCTTTTCTCATTACAAATGCAATTGGAAAGATGAAAAAATGTATAACGCAGAATAATTTCATTGAAGTTCCAAAATTATGACATATTTGATGCTTCAAATGAATGTGTTAGCATTATTTTAGGAAAGATTATTGTGTACTTTATCAACATGCAAAGAGGCAGCTGCTGTATACTGCAATGGTACATGTACATTCATGAAAGACCCAAGGAAATTGTACATACTACCTTTTGGAATGGAAACTCTAGAAAAAAAAAAGATGAAATTGACTCTCAGCTTCAGATATCTGCATATCATTTTAGAAAGTTTTGGGAGGAGAATAGATTTAAAGCATGCCCAGGATATTGTGATTTACTACAAAACTGTGGCAGAATCAACAATGTGCACAGTCAGTGGATGAGTATTTACATGTACATGTGGGCGTAAATTCTGGGCTGGTTAAATGACGAGACTGTATGATATCACTTTTTCCTTGTAGGATGCTTGAGTGAATTGCACAATCATGAAGAACAGTGTTTTTGTGTGTTTTTTTTAAGTTGCTTGTTTTTTTCTTTTGAATAAATTGTTCTCCTGGAATATGTATGATTGTACTGTAACATTATGATTTGCGATATTTTACAAGTTGGTTTGTACAGGTGTGTGTCTGAATCCTGGACATGTCTCAACCATGCCAGCACAGGTGGCACTATGGTATAAAAGCTGGCCCTCACTTACCCCGACCAGACGCCGTGCGACACTTGTGTACAGCAACAGGGCTGTGTATAGTTAGCCCTCACTGAAGCAAAGAACTGGTCAAAAGTATGCATGGACTCAAGCCTGTGGGACTTTAAGTTTAAAAATGGATTGTCGTCATTGTGTCTTTATATCAATGAAGTAGAGTAGTAAGTTATAATTAAAAACAGTGATAATACTAGACCCCTTCTCTACAAGCCAGCCATGAGCACAACATCCAATGAGATGAGATTCCTGGTATGCCTGTCAATGCCGTCTTCTTCACTAAAGTGTCTGTGTCAATGCATTAAAATGATCTACAGTATCATAGAAATAATCACATGTACATTTGTGCCCAAGTGATGTAATAAAGCAATTTTTAAAAAATTTGAATGGGACAGTACATTGCAATTTTTTTTTTTTTTTTGGTACAGTGCACTCCCGTTATAGTGAAGACAGTTTTTAACAAAATTCTTCTCAGTTTACAACAAAACAGAATTTTAGGTCCCAAAATTATTGTCTTTATATCTTTCTATACTTTATTGTTATAACAGTTAATAACAAAACAAAATCACAAAATACTGTTTAAACAAAAATTTTGATACAGGGCTTGTATAAAGAAAGAAAACTACTGGTCCTGACAACTTTGTTATTATGGGAGTGCACTGTATACTGTATAGTGTTGTTTTTTAGAACAAATTATGAAGGGAATTTTCTTCCCCCCCCCCCCCCCCCAATTTTAACTCAGTTAGCAGGACTGAGTAATAAAGGAAAGGTAACGTATGAATCTCATGATACACGTAAGGTGATCAGAGGTAGACTTGAAAGTTTCTTGCAGACCATTTGTACAGAGGTCTGGCAGGCCATCCTACTGGCTGCTAACTCTGGAAGGAAACTACATTTTAAGTCATAGATAGAGTACCGTCTTTAAAGGGATGGTATAGTTTTGGTAAAGATGGGGATTCAGGTTTCAACTTTTTGTGAGAAATCAGAAAATAGAAATCACTTACATGGAATGTTAAAGAGCATACAATTATAAGAGGAATGAAATAATTATTTGATGAAAATTGGTTTTGAAATGGCTGAGATATCCAAAAGTATTTAAAAGAAAAATACAGTGGTCCTAATGGAAGGTTGGACCCACCTTTTATTAGGACCCCTTTGTTTTTGGATATCTCAACCATTTCTAAATCGATTTTCATCAAATAAGCTCTTAATTCCTCTGAGAATCATACTCTTTGATATTTCATATAAGTGATTTCTAATTATCTGTGCAAAAAAAAAAAGTAAAAACCTGAATCCTTGTCTCAAACAAAACGATACCATTCATTTTAATTTGAGCCCTCTCCCCTCTTGCATCCAATTACCTTTTATTGACAGAGCACCAAATTGTTGCATGTGTTATATTTTACTGACCTATCCAAGTAGACCAGGGCCCCGTTTCATAAAGCTGTTCGTTAACTTACGAACGACTTACGAGCGACCGGTGATCAGTTCTGATTTGCTATACTTATCAGAATTTCCATAATTCAGCACAGGAACTGATCACCAGTCACTCGTAAGTCCTTCTTAAGTTTATGAACAGCTTCATGAAACACCCCCCTGGCCTCTTTCTCATCTCTACAGCCCCATTCATTCTTTCCTCTGATTCCAGAATTTTACAGAACTACTAGCCAGAGAGGAAAATTTCATTCACAATAGGTACCATCATCATCATACCAGAACAATGATAATAATAATAATTGTTTTGGATATAAACTCTCAAATTTTATTGTCCTAAAATGGAAATTCTTTTTGCCCAATTGATCGTGGGCCGGCAGCCACTGAGCAGCGCCAGATCGATGTTGCTCTAACCTTTTATTTGTTCTCATACATGTACTGCAACATTTTAATTATTACCATCGAGTACAGTGCACTCCCATAATAATGAAGTCCTCGCGACCGGCAGTTTTCTTTCATTATATCAAAAGTTTGTTATAGCCAAACAGTAAAGTACATGAAGATACATGTATATAGGTACCACCATCATAGATGATAATTTTGGATCTGAATTTTTACTTTGTTGTAACAAGAATTTCGTTAAAACCGTGTTCATTATAATGGGAGTACAATATACAGGCAGTCGAAAGTTTCAGTCTTCATAGAAGAAGCATAGAAGGTTTCTGCCATGCATTTGAATTGTATACGTGCTTTGTTCATAAAATATTGCCTTAACCACAAAGTTTGCTGGAGGCTGGCCCTACCTAGCAACAACTAGTGAATTCCCACCAAAAGGAACTTAGTCGGAGGGAGCAGGTGAATGAAATGGTTCAGTACTAAATTGTAGTGAGGAAAAAAAGTCCATGAATTTTGATACAGGTGACCCCCGTTACAATGAAGTCCTTTGTATTGGCAGTTTTCTTTCCGTACATCGAAATTTCATTTCAGCCCAATATGTTATACACTACCAATTATACTAGTGATGGTCGCCTAAGAGCAGCGCCCTCCGAAATAGTTAAGTATATAAAGGTATAAGAAAAGATGAAAATTCTAGGGCCTGAATTTTTACTTCATTGTGATGAGAATTTAGTCATAACTGTGTTTGTTACCCGGGATTCATTATAACGGGAGAGAATCCGTGCATTACAGAAACTGTCTTACCATGCCAGATGGGTACACTGGCAGCACTGCACAGCATATGGAGAAACTGAAATCAACCACATACACACACACACACACACACACACACACACACACACACACACACACACACACACACACACACACACACAAGCAATACTTTCAAGGCAGGCAATGGTAAATTGTGTCAGAAGTCTTTTATTACATATCCAATATATGAAAACTATAAAGTGTCTTCTTGCAAATTTAAAAAAAAAAAGACTCACTGTGACCCAAAGTCTGTGGTAATCTTCCGAACTTCTTAAACCAATCATATAGAGTACCATAATTTGGTATATTATCCAATAGCTGTATTTAGTGCCAACGTATAATCAACATCTATGTCTCATATCCTATAAAATGTTGATGTAATACAACATTACATTTCTGTTTGTCATGGGGAGTTAGTTCAGAAGCACAATTCAGCAATTTAGGATGTACCGACAGTCTCTCAACAGTTGCATTTGCAGTACATTATCAAGAAAATATGCACTTTACTCGATTCTTAAGGTGGTCATTACATGTGACACCGTTTAATAAAATGAACTGTCTTTGTGCTCAAAGTTACTTCATATTATATTCACTGGATTTCATATAAAACACTAACAAGAGCGAAAAAAAAAATTAACGTGGCTGCCCTCTAGCTGTGCATATATTGTAAATGCTCTTTCCTGCTACATTGTCTATAAAAGTTTGTGTGGAAAACTCCAATGGGGTTTGCAATGAGTGTTTGCTATATTAAGTATCTTCTTTACCAATATCCAATTCCACTGAAAGATCCATTGACCCGCTGTCACTTCATAGTCTCTCTAAAGAACAATTCTAGACCAGAAATAACTTGGTAAGATAAAAAGGAAAAACAATTTGCAAGCACAATGAACATTTCATTCCAGTTTGATAAAAAATAAAGAGGTTATGAATTGTTAACCCGTTGAGGACGATTCCCGAGTATACTCGGGCAGGTGTCTATGGGAAATGCTTGTTGTAGCAAAATCAGTCCGTCCTCAACGGGTTAATGTAGTAAAGTTTTGCAATATAGTTCTGGAACGGAATATAAATACATATGCAGATGAGTGAGATGATGATGTCATCACATTACAATTTTCCTTTTATCAAGTACAAAAAACAGATGAAAATTCAATTAACTTCAAAATAATGATCGGTCAGATTTTCAAACTGGGGCACAATTGCGTTTGAATAAATATCTTGAAACATACAAGAGTTTGTGTACAAACTGTATATGCAAGTTGTTAAGCTTATACTATTAACTCACTCATTTGCATATTCATATTGACTGCTCAAGAACTGTTTTGTGAAAATAAGCAAAACTTAGCAATTCAGAACTTCCCTAACTTTTATTGAATTTTGATGAAATTTTCACTGTTGTGCTTAGAAATGCTTAGACGAACTTGATAACTGGTCTGGAATAGTCCTTCAATGCACAACATCCAGGAAGAGTGACTATCATCGGTGTAGAGCAATGTAAATTTCAGGCCATCAAGTTTATCATGGCAACAACTTCCTTTTACAGTAGCCAGAATTTCTTTTTTTTTCTCACCTTCCAATAACAGTGAATGGCAAGATACTACAGCAAACATACAAGAGAAAAATGGAATGACATTTTAGGATTGTTTTAGAAACAAAAATTGTGTAGACCGTTGCCACTTTACAGATATCACTTCTTCTAAATGTTATCATCCGCTGATTCATGTGAGCTACTGCAGCAACAACTGTCAAAATAACAAACATATAGCAACACAGGGCTGGAAGAAAAGATAGATAAGTGAGAAAAAGAAAACTAGTCACCATGGTAAACATGGTGGAAGTGTTTCCACACTGCATAAAGCTAGTCACCCTCTGGCTACTTGGAACATTAGTTATGAATCTGTATCATGTGACACAAGTTAAATGCCAACTGGAATCAATGCAAGCAGACTCTATGGCCGGAATTCACAACTGTAGTTGAAATTTTGTCGACACATGCACATTTTGATAGCACAAAAACATGTATCACATTATGTCAACAGACATCCCACAGTGAACACACACTGATACACACATGCACAGGGTGCACCGATGGACTAGATAAAACCCATGGATTGGATTTAAACAACTGAAGTGAATTCTGGCCACTGTGATACAATAGTAAGCAACAACAATAACTGCACCCCCAGTAGCTGCCCCTGCTTGCCACTACAGTAGGTGCTAATGCTATAATTACTGACATATTGTACAGGGTAACTGCGACCAGCCTGAACGCGAAACGCACAACTACAACGGAGCGCCCTGGGGTTTTATGTACACTTGTATTTATTCTTTTGTATTTGGGCCCATATGAGGTGGCAAAATTCAGTGTAATTCAGACATTCTACATTATTTTCTTCAACTGACGTACTGAAAAAGATGTGTGATCTAAAATCATTCATGATTTCATACAAATAGAGTTGGCCATGCACTGGATTGCCTCAAAATGAGTCACACTGTACACTTACAATTCTTCTGTCAAACCAGTACATAGCGTACCATAGGGTTATCAACAATTATCTTCATATATGCTACTCAAAATATTCTTCTTTGATATCTAGCCTTTTATTCAATCAATTGCTTGTGATTTGGAAAAAAAAAAAAACACAAGTAGAACAATTTTGCTGCTCTAAAATTGCAACATTGCTAGTGAGAAAAAAAAAGTTACATGTGACAAGAGCATGTGAGTGGACGTCCACTGTTCCTCTACCTGCTTTTACAATTTACTCTTACAATGTAGATAAATCTATATTTTGAGAGGAAGATCTGGTTTTGGACAAACAATGTTTGTCTCACAGAGCAAAACCCTTGCCATAAATACCATTTCTTTCTCCTTCTTCTACGATTCAACTTGTGCTGGCTCCACCCTCTCTCCCTACTTCTCTCATCTTTCATTGCGACAATAATGAAAATAGAGATTGTATATAAAAAAGAACACTTATCCCATGCACGAGCCTACGGTAATGAACAACCACACCGTTTCTTTTCCTATTGGTCATATTTTTGTTTTGTTTTTTGTCAATCGCAAAAGAGACAACGAAAGCCCAATGTTTAACAGTCATAGGAACAGCGGGTGTTAAAAATGTCATCAGCTCTGTGGGAGAAGAACATAGAGTCTTGGAATATCCTTTAGCATGCCATTCATGTTCTTATACATGTATATGCCACGTATGTTCAATAGAATACTGGAAGGTGTTCTGGGCTGCAATGTTTTTAGTAAGACGGGATGACAATCATCATTTTCACAATCACTTCTACAATACGTCATGCATGAACAACTTCTATAAAATCTTGTTCATCTCTGTCTATAGATCAACCATCTTAATCACCACCTTAGAAATCTTTTCTTCTAAGAAGTGGTGCATACTGATTTCACAGAACAGCCATTATGGACTGCAAAATTAAGAAACAAACAGATATGAATAGATGCAAAGTCTGCACTGGCATCAATGCAGTAATGTTGTGTGAAGAAGTCTTGCACTAGCACTACATGCACGATCGGAAGAGGACATTCCTTGACCAATTCTGCTATGTACACAAACAAACTAAGCAAGAAATCCTACAACTTTGACAAATGAGGGAAGACACTTTCTATACTAACTTCCACACATGACTTTGATTGTTAACATGATAAAAAAAATGAAAATAAAATAAAAGGTCAGGTGGGGAGGGGGCTGGTAAGGTAGTTGAAGCTATTTCCCTGGAAGCCGAACCTCACATGATAAAGGATATCGAGTGGGTGGGACCAAAGAGAGCACTTTGAGGCAAAACAATAACACTTATATCTGGTGCTGGAATGTTGCCTCATAGTTTTCCTTGCATCAAGAGGCGAAAGAACCGTGCAGGGGTGACACCATCACTACACTCCATCAAGTGGCTCTACTACTCGACACATCCTGCAGGTGCTCTCTGCCTGACTTGCTCCAAAAGGTATTTGTGATGATGCTACAGGCATTTTGTCTCTAAAAAGTGCATCTTACTGAGAAGAAAAAGAGGGGATAAGTGCTTTTTTTTTCTGGTTTGATATATTTTTCTCCCCGCTTGAGTGAGCTGATGCTAGTCTCTGCGTAGTCCCTTCCTCTAGCTGAACCTTTCTCCTGGTTTAGTGCTGGACAAATGTCTTTCCTCTGTAGTCATATGAAAACAAAAACAAAAGCAGAGCACACAATGTCAGTGGGAAATTCATGTTGCTCTTAAAAGGGATGGTAGAGTTTGGGTTGAGATGGGCATTCAGCTTTTAACTCTTTGCAAGATAATCAGAAACCATTTTTATGAGATATCAAAGAGCACATGATTCTACAGTAGGAGGAATTCAAAGTTTATTTAATGAAAATTGGTTTTGAAATGGGTGAGGTATCCAAAAACAAAGTAACACAAAGTGATCCTAACAAAAGGTGGCTCCCATCTTTTATTAGGATCCATTTTTTGTTGTTGATATTTCAGCCATTTAAATACCAGTTTTCATCAAATCGACTCTGCATTCCTCATAGATTTGTATGCTCTTTAATATTTCATAGATATGACAATTTTAAATCTCACAAAAAAGTTGGAAACCTGAATATCCATTCAGCAGTAACACTTCTTAATTCTTCCAGACACTCTTTATAAATGCCATTATTAAAATCATCTGTCAATCCAAGTCGTTGAAACCCTGCTGAACATTCAAGCAATGAAGCAAAGCAACTACGTTTCTTTATTCCACACATGTCAAATGACGATTCATCTTATTCTCTACAGTTTCAAAGTGAGAGAAAATCATAAACTTGAGGTTATACTATGCCTTCACTGTAAAGTCCTAAAGTTTGCACTTTTTTCAAATCTCCCTTTAATGGAGCCATGAGTTATAACATAATGTAATACTGCGCAGTCAATAGCAATGACTCTACATCGCTCTATTGCACAGCAATGCACGTAAACACTTCACAGACAGGAAATATAAGACAGTACATCTCAAAAGAAACCAAACAAAACAAAAGAAACAAGAGACCCAGTGGGGCCAGAGCTCATCCCAGGATCCCGCCATAAACAAACTTGAAACCAAGCCAGTGTACTCACTCATGGCACTAACTTAGCTCTCTGAGAGATTTTTGAAGATTTCATAATATTGCAAATTGCCCCCCCCCCGCAGGCAAAAAAAAAAAACAACACCCAAAAAACAAAATAAAAACAAACAAACAAACAAACAAACATAAACAAAAACAAAAACTATAAGCTAAAATCTGGTGGGGAAGAGTAGAGGGCGGGAGGGGCTATCTTCTGAAAGTGAAAGTGCTGAAAAACTCACGAAATGGTCTTTTTCTCTTTCTGGGTCTGATCTTCTGGTCTTGCACGGTTAAGGATCTTCAGGAACTCTGAGGTGCGGAACCTCATTCTGGAATGGATATATGCCTGGTGTGAAGAAAAAAGACACAAGATATGATGATACAACTCTTTAAAGGAACTGTACAGTTCTGGTCGAGGTGAGGATTTAGCTTTTAACGTTTTATGAGATATTCAGAAAGCACTCTATGAGATGTCAAAGAGCATGCTATTCTAAGGGGTATCAAAAGTTTATTTGAAAAATTGAGCAAAGAAAATTTGATGAAAATCGGTTTTGAAATGGCTGAGATATCCAAAAACAAGGTGAAACAAAGAGATTCTAATAAAAGGCGTGGCCTGTCGCTTTTTATCATTATCACTTTTTTGGATATCTCAGCCATTTCAAAACCAATTTTCATCAAATAAACATTGAATCCTTTTTAAAATTACATGCTCTTTAATATTTCATAAGAGGTTTCTCATCATCTCACTTAGGAATGTTATAAACCTGAATCTCGACCTCAACCAGTACTGTACAGTCCCTTTGAAATATAACGAAGACAAAGACAAACTTCCACATACATTGGTTGCCATTTCACAAGTGTCCCAAATTTGAAATCTCATCTGCAGATGGGTAGGGAGGTGGCTTTTAATAGTCAGTAACACATCCACCTTGTCATTGGAAAGTAATTACATGAATGATAATGAAAACACTTAACAAGGGGTTATTAACATATATGTTTGGCAATCAAATCTGTCTTTTTGTTTCGGGGTGGAGGAGATTGGTATTATATACACTGAATTATATTATTTTGACCATTAAATATGTCTTGTTCATGGCTACTATATCAGTTGATTAAACTAAAATCCCCCAAACAACAACTATAAAAAAAAAACTTATTATTACCTTTACACCTGATTTGATTTGATCTACATTCATACAGTAAAACTCTTTTAAAAAAATACATAAAAAAAATAAAATGTATTCCGGCACTATGTAAAGCTTGCATTGCTTTGCGTTTCATTGCATTGCATTGCATTGCATTGCATGGTAAAGACGGTGCTGACAGTTATCCCTGCTAGTCTCTTCAAACATGGATTTCCCTACAAAGACTCTGTGCAAATACATTGGAATGGCTGGGATAGTAACAGAAAACAAAACAAAACAAAACAAAACAAACAAAACAAAACAAAACAAAACACTTCAATTCCCCACCCCCCCCCCCAAAAAAAAAGCAACAACAACCCTCCTCCTAAAATACCTTCAAAGGTTTCTAACTAGAACCAACTTACTTAAACCAATTTGAATGGCTTAGTCTACAATGGACCTACCTTTGAGCACTTGATGTGATAGTGGAGATAGTCCCGGAAAGTGTGAATGAGGTTGATGGTATTGTCCCTTGATGCTGCGTTTGTGTGACGTGGTTCCAAAACTGTACACCAGTGGCACAGGTGTGGAAAGAAAATTACAAAAATATCAGGAATGGTTAATACGTACATGATGCAATCCACGGAATGTCAACTTGCATACATTACCTAATTTTTCTTGCATCACTTCAAGAACTATGAACATGCTTCTGTTAAAACATAGTTCTGGTAAGGGTTTGAGAACCTGTCTGGCAACATTTCATATTTGCTTGCAATATATTGAAAGAGTCTACCAAGAAACTTTATAGCTGGCTGACGCGATTTGCTGGGATGAAGAGTTGTTTTGGAGTTATATTGAAATCAAAAGTGTGGTTGATATACCAACTTTTATTCCAGAAGGATCCAAACTAACTCGGTCTCAGGGAAAATTCGGCCCTATTTCAGACAATCTACACATGCAGTTTGTGATCGCCATATTCTATACATAGGCGCCTAATAGGTGCACATTAATTTTGCATGTGCGCCACAGAAGTTCTTTGATATGCACGTTGCATCAACTCCGCCCATAACTGCAACCAGCCAGAATGTGAAACGCTCCCATAGTACAACACTGTACAATCCAGAAGGACAACTCTGCCCCGCCGTCAAAGTGAGGCCGAGTTGTCCCCGAGTCCGAGTTAGCCTGACCCCGATTGGGTAAGTCCTGAGATTGCGACTCCGGCGAACCATTTTGGTTAATATTTTGCATTTTCGTCATTACCAAACAAATATCTTGTTATTACAGTGTTATTCCACACATTTCTTAGGCACACGTGTACATTTGGGAGCGAACTTTGACAATTTTTGCAGGCGTACCAGAACTTTGATTTGGCTTTAACAGAACATAAAAGCTGCATATATGTAATAAAAAGATCATACAATGTGTGTGAACTAAATCGAGGTATTCATTTAGACATAGTTATTTAAACAAGACATGAAACAGGCTAAAAGGAGCAAGGAGCTATATGCATGACCAATGACTGTGCCAATGTAAAATCAGGCATGCAAATGCAATGTGAAGAGTTTCAAATATCATGCACTCTGATCATTAGAATGCTAGGACTGTACAGGTACCGGTATATTGCAACATGCACTGAGTTTCAATCATTTCATGTTCAGTTTCATTCACAACTGTGCCAGCATGGCTGGATGAAGTTTAAACTACATCTGTAGGCAGAGCTAGAGTAAATCCATCTACATATCATGCCTCAGGAAACCTCTCAGTGGTTGCAGAAGTAAACTCAAATAAGACATCACATTAAAACCAAGAGTCAGGGGGAAAAAACAGCACACATACATCTGCAATCAATAGTAAGCAAATAATCAACGTTGGTGAAGGTGATGGGACAAACTATCACTTCTGAGGCGATCTGGATGTAGCTATCTTTCCGAAGCGCAGCTGAGGAAAGATAGCGTACACATTCAGATCGCCGAGGAAGTGATAGTTTGTCTCATTGCCTGAAACTAAAAGTTGATTATTTGCTTTATATTCCACATCTAGGGTCCTAGAAATTCCCATTTTATTCCACATCTGAAACTGTTTTAGCTGTCTTTAGGTATCCTTAGGGCTTAGGCTACGTGTGCGCGTAGATGACAAAACAATTAATTTGCTGCGCACACCGCGCGGCACCGAAGTGAAAGTGCATTGCACTGTGTACTATCAATTGACCTAGGTCACATGATAGTCCACAGTGCAACGCACTTTTATTTCGCGCGTTCTCATCTCGCGCTAGGACTGAGTGGACTGTATGGAGATCAGCGAAACAAAAAGGGACTATCAACATAGAGTGTAACGAACTTTTCTTCTCAGGTGATGTGATGGGCAAAACTACGCTTCATCACGTGATCAGCTCTTGACCAATCCTATTGCAACATTCTTAGTATGTGGAATATAATCCCACATACACAAGTTTGTGGTGGCAATGTCTGGGGTACATGAACATGTGAATATCATGTCTTTGCAATTTTGCCTTACCCACTTGGTAAACCATGTACTTAAGACTGCATGGAAATACTTGTACAGTGTTTTTACAAGTGTAGCAATGCAGAACAATATCTACAGACTTATGAACATGGAATATTTCATGTTCTAGTGACCTACTGCGAACATAGTAATATTCAAACACTTTTTGAAGTTACTGAAATATGTTCAGAAATACTGTCATTAACAAATTTTATGTTCAAAGTAGTTCATTTCACCAAGTTGGACCAAGGTGAATGATTGATCAATGTGAAGGTTTCCACATGCACAGCAGTTCCTCTCAGAGACTGCTTTATTACATTAGCAGCTGAAGATTCTGTATATATAATGGCCATGGTTCACTGGAAGGTACAGCAATATTACTCACATTTTGAAAATGTTCTATGCGTATATGTAAAATAGCTCTCTGCATGTTTATTTTTGTCTAAGTTATGTTTATTCAAAAGCCTATTGAGACATTACCAAGAGAATGGTGTGTCACAGAAATAATTCTGACATTCTTTTGCTGACCTTTTGACCTCTTTCAAGTTACATAATTACATATATTCTATAAAAAGCACAAAATTGAGAAGCAGAAAACTTATCTAAAAAACAGAAAGCAAAAAACGAACGGCCAGTTTCGGGCACTTCAGTTACCGTACTACAAACGGGTTGAACCATACCGGAGCTGTGGGGAAGTCAGCGTAACACTTGAAAATGGCAAATTAGACTTCACTGATAACACTCACCAAAAGTGATGTATCCAATGTTGTCCCCAGTTGCAGCATCTGTGCCTTCAAGTTCTAAGGGGGGCTCACGGTGGCTGAACAGAACCTGAGGTGCTGTATGGCTGGCCTTACGACCCTCCTTGAACTCCTACACACACAAACGATAACAAGAATGATGATGAAAATACAGTAAACCAGTGTTTCCTTGGCCATTATCCAGATTAAAATCATTTCTGAGAAGGTTAATTCATGCCCCTCCAACCATGTGAATAAAGACAATGACATTTAACCTCTGGATGTGCTTTTGATTGAGATCTTTCATACAATTACAATGTATCAGGTGTCCACAATTACAGTTACTACCATGTACATCCTTTTGCAATTACAAACAGCCATCTTTTTATTACCTGTCAAATTTAAATGTCATATGGAGCTACTGCACATATGGGTTCATAACAGAAGCAACAGAATTCATTGATCGAAAGATTTTGAAAGAATTTTCACAACTACAACTATGACCTACAGATATTCCCTTCAACTTCATGTGAACGTATTCAGTGTGATTTCTTTCGAATTCATACATTGTCAAACATTGTCAATGTATCAATAAGGGGAGGATGTATGGTGTTACAAGCAAGAAATGCAACAAAGGACTTAGGTTTAACCAACCTTGAGGTGGTTGCAACACACCAGACAATCTTACCTGCATGAAGACTTTCCCTATAATGACGTCATCATCATCCTTGAAGACCGTACTGAAAATGACCGTCACTCGGTCCTTGCGCGCAGACACATACCTGGAGCAAAATATTGTGGATTGATTGTGGAATGAGTATGGTGAATTACCCTCTTTTGTTTTCCTGACTCTGCAGGATATTTAGAGCACTGCAGTGAACATGCCAACATAGCTTAATTTCTTCTTCCTGTTGAGGATGGTTGATTTTGCTACAACACGCATTTCCCATAGACACCTGCCCGAGTATACTTGGGACTGGTCCTCAAAAGGTTAAAGTTTTTAGGAACACTATAAATGAAAATGCAATCAACTTTCCCTAATTCGACCTCGAAGCCGTCCAATATTTGCCTAAGTTGAAGGTCTTTTCAAGTCCTCTTCTCTTTATATTCTACTGATTTTAATCCCTCATAAGTCAAAATTTCTCCAAGTTGAAGCTATTCTTCAGTCCAAGTAGATTCAACTTAGGCAAGTTATTGTTGTTGTTGTTTTGGGTTTAATGGCAATCAGTCATAATTTTGACTATTTTTGCCAGACTATATAATTTCTATTTTCTCGTTATTATTTAATCATCGATATTTACTAACAATTTCAAAGTCAAGGTTGACTGTAAACTATAACAAAGGTTTAGAGGATTGACGACATATTGGAACCAGGACAGGTTACAAATACTCACATGGTCTCGTCTTCGCGATACTGGATCACTGCCTTCTTCTTGCCGCTCTCCTCGTTCTCCTGGTACTTGAAGTACCTCTCAAACACCGAGGCAAAGCAGTTCCTCTTTAGGAGGGCCACCTTGGCCGCAAACTCCTCCACATTGGGCGGGAGGTTCTCCAGGTCGATGAGGAGGGTTGCATTGTAGCCGCTCTCGGGGGTCGTCAGGAAATCACCGTACTCACGCTTCAGGAGCTGCATGAAAGCGACAGGGTTGGCAAGAAATAGATGAGTTGCACATCATAAAATTTCTGCATTTTTTAAAGCTGCCATTGATATAATGGCTCATAAAGTTGAAGCACATTACATGTACATGCCAACCCCAGATAGAGCTTGTGATACCATACGTACTCATGTTGATAGCATATACATGACAACAAAAAATTACTTTGATGAATAAATTTGGTCTCTTTGACGTTGTTTTTGTAAATGCTAGTAATTGTAATACACAAGCAAATCTTCTGCAAGTTGAGAAACTTGGGGTCCTATGCAAGAGTGAGGTACATTGTACACGACAGAAAGCATGTAGGTACAGTACTGCTCAGTCCAGACATTTCCACAGCTAGTTCTTAAACCCGTTCTCTTTTGAGATTCTGAAATCCTCGGACGTTGGACACAATCCATCACAGGAAATACATATCCTGGTATTGCATCACAATTTGCTATCCATTTATGATTTTTACACCACTGCTACACAGAGTACCTTTTGTGTAGCAATTTTCGTCCAAAGAAGCATACAGGATACCATTTGAATCATTGCTCATCAGCTGAAATTGCTAATTAAATTTGACATGGAAAATTATTCCCTGCATCAGGATACCATGGTCCAGCATTTTAACTCTGTTTGCACTTTACCTCATCAGCTCCATATTCTTGCAGGTCCTTGAAGAAAGTCAATGAAATGCTGACAAGTAACTTGGTCTTGTTTCCATCCTGGTTTCCAATGTGGTAGAGCACACCATCAAAGTCTAGCACAGATGAAAGATGTCAGTGAAAAGTTGATGAGTAACAAACAACATACTTTTAAGAAACTGTTATCCATGTCTGAGTAGACTGCTTGCTACCAAATTTCTTCTACTTTTCACTTCTTTGATGCTGACATTGCTACTGAAGGAGTGTGTTGGGTGTGCGCTGTGTGCATGATGAGAATGTGGTGTGTGTGTGCATAGTGTAGGGCTGATAAGTTTTTTTTTGTGTGTATTTTTTGTTTTCATTTTCATCTTTTGCACAATATGCTATTTAGCAACTGTATTTTGTATAATTTTGTTTTGGGCCCCAACAAGAAGCACCAGATGCTTCAAAGGGGTCCCGGCATTAATTTCCATAATATGAGCATTACACATTGCTTTTGTTTTTATTGTGTACATAATGTACTTTTGATTTATTTTGTGCCGAATAAATTGAATTGAATTGAATTGAGTAACTTGAATAGTCTTGTTTCCATCAAGGTTTCCAATGTGAAAAAGCATATCAGCAAAATCAGTAAAATCGCAATGTCAATCTCAAGAGATTACACTGGTCGGTAAGAAGATGAATGGCTTTATTGGGGGGAAAAAATTGAAGTCAAATTCAGGGATATCATCATTTTGAGAATCTGACACATAGATCTAGTCAGTCAAGCAAAGAGGAAAATGCACAGTCACTTTCTCACAAATGGTTATACTGGGTCAATTTTATGCAAGGAAGCCTGCACACTGCGTTAATACTAATAGGTTCACAAATCAGCAACAATTGGATGTACACAAATCTCAAAACTCACCTGCAATCTTGATGTCAATCCCATCAGCTTTCCCACTGTGCAGACAAAGAAAGGAGAAAATGGTATTTGAATTCCCCCTCAAGTCTACAGTCATGTTACTATTTTACAGACATACACAATGAAATATGACTGAACGACACCGACTTTCTCTATCATATGAACACTACTTCCCCATTAAAGACTGTCTTACTGCAAGAGTTATTGAAAACTAAATGCAAACTGTCTTTAAAACAGAGCACTGCAATTTTTCAGGCATGCTCAGAATGACAAAGCTCTGCACAATGCCAGAGATGTAAAGTTCATGAAAGACAAACAAACCTTCAGTATACAAATGACGCACAGGTCTGAGTGCGTCAGTCGGAATTGTGTGCATAAGGTAACTATGGAATGCTTAACCCACGAGGCGAAGCCGAGTGGGTTTAGGCTAAATTCCATAGTTACCGCATGCACACTATATTCCGACTGACGCACGAAAAGACATGTGCGTCATTTGATTTATAGAATGGGTAATTTTCTAGTCAAAAACCCAGTTTTCTATCGTGTTACCCGATGACAAAATTACTGGATGCATTTCCTTTTGGCTTTCCATAAAGGGCATGCATACCCGTACTTACCGTTTTTACTGGATGCATGGCCAGCCATGCATAAGTTTTTACTGGATGCATGGCCAAGCTGAGTGCGCGAACGCTTGCTTTAGTGCGCGAACCTTTGTTACAAGTACGCGTACTCTTGCTAAGTGCGCGATAACATGTTTACCACTGTGACTCAGCGTGCGGCCAGTGAAAATGAACACATAGCTCTCGACCAATCAGATCGCAGGATTCTCGCTACCCATTCTATAATACTACATGTATGACCCCTCTCTCTACTGGACTCTAGCTCTTCACAAAAAAACAAAAAAACAAAAACAAAAAAGTGTAGCAAAAAAAAAGCTGCTGAAAACTGCTTATCCAATAATGGCAAGCCAATGGAGTAAAATGGAGTCAAGAAACGGCTTGAGCTTTTGATCCTAGCAGAATCTTCTTCAGAGGCAAAATGACCACCAAAAAAATAATATTAGTTAATAAATTAATTAATTAAATAAAAAGAAACTAAGTACAGAGGCAGATTTTTTTTTCATCTTCTTGTTCTTGTTCTTCTTCCCCTTTGTCTTGGATAATGTCCAACAAAGTTCAACAACAATAATTAACAATGCCCAAAGCACTGCAAAGCAGCACGGGCCAAACCACTGGAGAGAGGTGCGGCAATGTTGATGGCGCAAGACAGAGAAATTAGAAGTTAACTATACCAATCTAGAATGCAGCTATAATACTGACAGATATTTTCGAGTGTCGACCATACTTTCAGTGTTCGTTTGATATTTCAAAGACAAAGCAAAGTTCTATTCAAGGTAAAAAGTCACACCATCTTTTGCACAGTAAATTTTAGAAGTTTAACGCGAGGCCTGGTTACATGCAGCTGCAGTGTAGTACCACCACATTACACTTAGGCCCTACAGTGTACAGTTCACCACCCACTCGACACTGACACTGCACTTATTAGTTATATAGTATAATCTACATAAGCAAAGAGACAGGAAAACAGAATCTTCTGTAATCTTAAGCAAAGGTAAAACTGAATGGCTGTAGAACCGCTCGCTCACCAACACACCCCACTCACGTTTCTCTCTGGCTCTGCTAGAGCTGTGAAACGTCGTAAACTAACACTGGTGAACAATCATCTTCGTGATAGGCTGCATTTTATAGCACTTTGAAGATTATAGAAGAAGAAGAAGAAGAAGAAGAAGAATCGTAACCTGCAATCAGCATGTCAGTGGCAGTGCACTGCACTATCCTATGCGCTATGCACACTCTGTACTCGTATTCTAGTACAAGGGAGGTTACCAGTGCAGTTATACGACATGGGAGGCAACCACTTCCTACTTACCCGGCCTGAGCATTCTCAAACTTCTGCAAGAGTGTGTCTTCCAATATCCTATTCTTGATTTCTAACAGAATCATTTTGACGGTGGTGTTGATTATATCACTCAGATATGCTTATAAATTCTGCCACTCCTTTGAAAATGAGATATTTTCCGTCAAGTCAGGTGGGGCTGGACACCAGCGATCGACGGCACTTGAGAAGGAAGTGAAGGCATCATCGAGATAAAAAGTGCTGCCCTCTAGTGGTGAAATGACAACCATTCCTTCCTGATTGCCTTTGAACAGCTGCACGAGATAGCCAGCACCTTTCCTTGTATAATCTGTTGATATAGGCAGCCAACAAGTATTGATACCCCGGAATTGATACCCAATTTCTAGAAAAAAACAAACAAACAACCAAAACAAACTCGACCTTCAGACAGCCATACACACACATACGCATACACGCAATTTTTGTATTCTTTATTTCTATTTCGTTCGATGATATCAAAATCGTATTCACCACCCACGAAACTAAAATGGCAGCTATTATTGCACATATGTTGCTTCACATTATAAAAGTTTACTTACTATGCAAAGATACAGTTTATTCACATTGATTAAAACGTTACTTTATGCATACTATAGAGTAACACACACACATACACACACACACACACACACACACATAGAGACATGATTATAGACATACAATGTATTAATGTCTTCCATCCAATTCCATTCAATTTATACAAAAGACAGACTTTATTCAAACTATGTTACCGAAAAACAAAGTAACCAAATTTCATAAAGATTATGCACACACACCCGTATACACCCAAACACAAAACAACATGAGCAAACAAAAACAACAATTGAAACCAAAAGAACAACAACAAAATCAGCAGCAGCAGCAACATGAGCAACAACCACTTTTCCCTTCTTCTTTTTTTTTTTTTTTTTTTTTGCGCTCGCAACTATACAGGCTATGAAATTTGACTAACACATAAACTCATCAGACAGATCCGAGACGCGCCGGCAACTCAACACTGATAAAAACACACTTCAAACTGATTGACAACATTCGCATTGAAGCCAGTAGAATGGTAGATAGACAGAAAACGTCACTCTGCATTCAGCCTACATGCACACTGAAGGATCTGGATGCCACATCACGCAGATGCTGCAGAGAATAATGGAACCTAACCTAAAATGAGTGACTGTACGGTTCTGGTCGAGGACTTGTGAGGATTTAGCTTTTAACGGATTGCGAGATATTCAGAAACCACTCTATGAGATGCCAAAGAGCATGCAATTCTAGGAGGAATCAAAAGTTTATTTGATGAAAATCGGTTTTGAAATGGCCGAGATATCCAAAAACAAGGTGAAACAAAGAGATCGTATAAAATAATAAAAGGCGTGGCCTGTCGCCTTTTATCATTATCACTTTTTTTTGACATCTCAGCCACAAACCAAGTTTCATCAAATAAATGTTGAATTCTTCTTAAAATTACAAGCTCTTTCATGTTTTACAAGAGGTTTCTCATTATCTCACTGAGGAATGTTCAAAACATGAATTTCCACCTCAACCAGTACTGTATACAGTCGCTTTAACCATAGTACTGCACAATCCCTTTGAGAGGGTATACCAGACAAAATATAAGCAGGGACTCATCACGGCCAAAACAAAGTTTTGACAAAATAATACAAGACCAAACAATGAGAAGGGCATTAAGTTGTCTTGAACACGGGCTTAGTGGCAAATTAACGCCCTTTTCATTCTCACCCGACGTATCAACTTCTGTATCTCACCGAAGTTCATGTTTGACTTATTAAACTATCTGTCTATCTTGCCATTATAGCCTGCAATTCCATCCATCTATCTATCTATCTATCTATCTATCTATCTATCTATCTATCTATCTATCTATTTATCTGTGTTTTATCATAGCAAGGGACGAAAGTCAACAATCCTATTCATCAATTATGTTAATTGGACAGACATAAGAGAAGAGGATACCCACCTCCTTCTTCTATAAGCAGAGACTCATTACGCCAAGAAAAATGTGAAAACTTGTCAGAGGTTGCTCTGATGCCATCATGAATCGTAGAGACACACGTAAATTGAGCTTTTTGCCATTCCTATATTTTTTTTTTCGATCGCTCAAGGGTACACAGTAAATTCAAATTGAATTGCAGCCTTAAAATGCTCAGTGTCTTGACCGTAAATGCGCTGATGAGCTTAACGCCCTAATAATTAGGAATAGGCCTAACATAGCAACTATCATAGCAACTTACTCGGCTTTAAGGTGAGGACTCTTTCAGGATCATTCACACACTCCTCCTTATTCTTCTTCTTCTTCTTCTTCAGCTACTGCTGGCGCTCTACAGTTTCGGTCCAGGGAATACGGTGACTGGTATCGAGATAGGAAAGCTTTCGGGCGTTGTTTTTATGATGATCGAACTGTATCCTAGTTTTGATATAAAGTGCCCATGGTGAGTATTATACACGTTAAGTGCTTACAACAACATGATCTGACAGCAATTTAGTTGATATCTTATATAACGTTCCACAACGCCCACAACTCAAACTCTGAAGCCAGCTGCCTGTATAATAGTATCACCAAGTAAAGGTGCCGTCAGTGCAAACGAACAATACTTTGCATAGGAAGTATTGGTATGATAGAATACCCCGAGGATAAACAGTTCCAGACGTTTCTTCCGGCTTTTAGGTCCCAAACATTACCTTGATATGATAGCCTTTTATCGCGCCAGTGATAAGATAGTGCCAAAAAGGAAACATGGAAAGATAAAATCACGTTTATACCGAGGAATTTTGTGGAATCTCTACAATCATCATCAATTCACATGTGACGCAAACCACTGCAGCACCTGCCGGCGGATTATCGGTTCCGAAGAAGAGATGCACCATAACATTCGACAGGAGTGTTGCAGACAGCATGCCAGCATTCCTAGATTAGATTCCCTATATAGGGTCTACTATGCCTATGTAGGACAGTCAAAATCAGACCTTCGCAATGATGTGACGAGTTTTATCGCAAAACGAGCTCAGTTGAGATATATGTGATTCAAGCTGCTAAAAAAACAAAGAAAATGATAAGAAAATACCGGATATTTTAAATTTTTACTTCTAGAACATTCCTTGTCGTGTTACAGGTGAGGTATTAATGGAAAGGTTATTGTGCTCCATCTGAGCGATGATGGTCTTGCACTATATATATGTTTAAAATGGCGCTTAGCTCATTTTGCAATAAAACTCTTCTGTGTTTCCGCATGGAGAGCGTATACAATTATAACATTAACATAATTTATAGCCATAACAGTTCCCTGAACCCCTGGGCTACATCAGTGACTCAGAGCGGAAGTCTTGATGACCAACTTCAATGGCAGTGATAATCACGGGTGCCTCTCTGGGGAGTCGTAACCAGCGGCGGGCTTGAAATGGCAGGGGTCATGATGTAAAAATGTCTCCAGCACCTTGGAGACAACAACTTTACTTGTCACGTAGTCACAAAAATACTCAAGCAAGCAAAGAAGGAGAAGGATCGAGGAGGAGGAGGAGGAGGAAGAGGAGAAGATGATGAATAGCGACAGAGAAGAAGATACTCAAGCAAACAAAGGAGGAGGAAGAGGAGGAGGAAGAGGAGGAAGAGGAGGAAAAGGAGGAGGAAGAGGAGGAGAAGGAGGAGGAAGAGGAGGAGAAGGAGGAGGAAGAGGAGGAGGAAGAGGAGGAAAAGGAGGAGGAAAAGGAGGAGGAAGAGGAGGAGAAGGAGGAGGAAGAGGAGGAGAAGGTGAAAAGCAACAGAGGTGAAATGGGAAAAAGGAACAACTGAGGAAAGAGAGGGATAGAAGGAGACACTGGATGGAGAAGACGTGAAAGGAAAATGTGGGGATTTGGCGGGAGAATGAGGGAGAGTGATGGAGATGAAAAAATAAGAACTCGACGAAGAAAATGATGAAGAAAATGATGGGCAGGAAATGAAAAGGGAAGAAGAATGGAAGGGGCTCAAGAGGGAATAACAGAAAGATCCAAAATGTTTTTGCATGAGGAGGAAGAGGAGGAGGAGGAGGAGGAGGAGGAGGAGGAGGAGGGGAGGAGGAGGAGGAGGAGGAGGAGGAGGAGGAGGAGGAAGAGGAAGAAGAAGAAGAAGAAGAAGAAGAAGAAGAAGAAGAAGAAGAAGAAGAAGAAGAAGATAGAGGAGGTAGCTGAGTGGATGCATAAGTTGTTTTTTTTTTTTTTGAAGATTTCGGAATACGTCTTCAATATCGTGTCAACAAAACATTTTGTATACAAGAGATATTTATACGCTTTGAAGGTATTTCCTTCACCTCTGGCTTTGCCCAGCGAAGTTTATTTCGCTTCTGCTGTTTTTATTCTTGCTGGAAGGCGTCAGATGCAAAAACAGACTAACAAACAGCCTTTCCTCCCTACACCTCCCCTCCTATATCATCGATAATGTTAATCTGTTTTGAGAGGATGGTATCTTAGAATGACGGATGGAAGACCTAGAGTGCCTTTAGTCTCGACTCGTTGGTATGACTGAGTGGATTGACGTACTCGGAAAATGATGCATTCTCGGTCGGCTTAAAGACGATCAAGAGTCACTGGGGCAGATACGTTAATTTCGGCTTAAGGGGACACCTTGAAGGAGAGAGCATGCGTCACGATACCTTAACATTTCGAGGTCGAGAGGAATAAGAGCACATGATGACGTTGATTTTTTAGTTAATGCTCGAGTATATTACTGAGCAGAGTTCAGAGCCTGTGATGTGCATCGGTGTTAATATAAGTCTCTCCTCAAAAACTTAAAAACCCTCTTCTCTTTACAATTATTACCTTTGTCAATTATAAAGTTATTTTCCCATTAACTCTTTCTTGATCATCTCTATTTTTTTCTTTTCATCAATAAAGAATATCAAACGATGCACTGTTCAATCCACTTTTGGTATTTCAACTATCTATTGTTTGACTCGCATTACCCACACACCCTGATTTTTCTAACATTATGTATGATATAGAATTTATAATTTTCCCAGCAACATAACATTAACTACATTCCATTTCTCTTACATTCTCTTTTTACTCTCTTTTATTTTCCAATATATTGTCTTTAAGATCTCTCTTTCTAGTTTTGTCTTTGGTCCTATTTGCTTGATATCATCAGATCATTGATAAAAATAGCAATTCACTTTATCTTGAGTAGATCGCGAAGAAGCGGTGGGACGATTTTTTTATTTTTTTATTTTTTTTTAACGTGGGACTTGAATCTTTTTAAAATGTTTAACATTGTGTATCAGTTTGTATGTGCAATGTCATGTTTGTGTGTGGGAGTGCAAACTTATTTGTATGTCTGTCTTCTGCCTGTATATGTCAGTCTGTTTTGAATGTCTGTCTGTATCAATGTACTTGTGTGTGTTAAGGCATTTGAAAAATCAACCGTTTATATAAAGTTTGAATGAAAAAATATTGCGTTTTTTGTGCGTCTTTTGAAGTATCTTTTGCAATTCAAAATGTGTGATGCCAGGTTGAGATGCAAAGAGTGCATCATTGCGATTGTCTATTTTATCGATATATTTCAAACTGAATAAATAATGACGTTAGAATATTATTACATTCACTTGGACAGATAGACTTGTTTCCCAACCTATAGGTCTCAAGGCAAGATGGCAAAGAGTTTATCGACACGTACGCTGAAGTTTGAGATACCAAGATCATTTCAAGCAATCCATGGAACGGATGTTGGTCATGTGTTCATGACAAACCATTATGAATGATTTTAACTACTACACACTGTGTGGCATCGAGCTTGCTAAACTTCCATCTCTGCAATGAACATTAACCTACGCCACAGGGTTATTCGGAGACCAAAACTGTAGTTCATTTTTAACTTAATAATCAGTGATAATGCAACCGCTGTGCTTTATTGCCTTTAATTTTGAATCCTATCAGACAATGTCACTGTTATAGGTATACATAACTGAAACACATTTACCTTTGCCTGTCAATAAAGCAATATGCAAGTTTATATCATAGTGATTCATCGTTTTCTTCGGGATCGACCATTGATACCACTCACCATTAGTAATCATCATGATCACTGTATGCCTCAGTCTTAATAATATCGATAATTCAAATTTGCACAGCAAAATCATTCGGCAGCAACAGATGTTTTTAACGTCTGTGTCACTTCTAAAGACAGACTGAAAAAAAAATCATCAAAATGTCTCCTCTCCTCTCTCTCTCTCTCCCCCCCCCTCTCTCTCTCTCTCTCTCTCTCTCTCTCTCTCTATATATATATATATATATATATATATATATATATATATATATATATATATATATAATTATGGTTATGATTATGATGATGATGATGATGATTATCATTACATACATTAGGTGTTTTAAAAGGTGTTGAAATCCAGACTACTTTACCCAAGCCGCTTTCCTTCACAATGCTTTCCATCGTCCTTCTTTCTTCTTCTTCTTCTACTTCTGGTTGAGTCTGCCTCCTTCAATAAGCTGAAGATTCTTGCAGACTGTACTTTCTGTATCTTCTGCCCTCAGAACAGCAGCTTATCATCATAAATCATTCAGATAAAAGATGAAAGCCAAACAATTTTTCAAGCAGCGTCAGAAAATAGAAAAAGAGAGAGGGGAGGGAGATGGGGGAAGGGGGTATAGAAAAGGGGCGCTGGTTCAGCATCCTATCCTAGTGCGTGTAAGAGCGTGCGGGATGCATTAATCACAGGCATGATGCTGTGGCTTAGAGGAGGTTTCTGCGCGCTCATCAACATACCCACGGAAGCGCTATTGCTCCTTCGCATCTCTGCACAGTGGGATTGGCATCGTCTGCGGTGGTGGATGGTGGCGGCGTGGATGTCATTTATCGCGGCTACACGTTCTCATCTCCGATATACATGGTGCACACATCTCGACTGTCCGCCTTCATGGTTTCGCGTCCAAACCTACCTTGCATGGTAAGCGCTGTTTTGAGTAATATGTTTTCTTTAGTTTGAGTCATTGCGGTGTGTGAATATTGTGGTAGAAATCAGAAATCCATGCAATTTTCTGTAAGCTTTAGTGGGCAATGATGTGTTTGGTTGGAGAATATAGTTGAAGTCGTCAACGTTCCATATGGTGAGTTTGCTAGTTCATAATGGGTGTGCATCGTGCACTACCTACATTCCACCTCTTTCAGACAAAGTCGCTTTCATCATGTATTTTTGGTGTGTTAATTCATCCGCGAAATAGTATAGGTCATTTTGCTTTTGTCGTCTGACTGCGAGTGTGTGACTGGATACATGAGTGGTGTGATGCGAATCGGGAAAATCTGAGTATGTGTCTATACGTCGGTGCAATTGATTGTTGTATGCTTCAAATCATCCCATCCAATCAAGTGCCGTCATTGAAATACGGCGGGGCATCTAATGCATTCATCCCTTGTTCCGCATACAAAATGCCCACTGGCGGAAAACGCATTGTGTTACACACCGTATACATGCGCTGTCTTCCGTAGATGGGTAAGCATTCATTTGGATAGTAGATAAACGTGCATGCCACCACGCCATAATCATTCATGCATGAGCATTTAGATATTGGGCTATGCAAGATAACCCCTAATCTATTGCGTTCCGTGAAGTCTTGCAGCCGGTTAGTGATGAATTAGATGCCATGGAAAAGGGAATGAGATGCCAATATAATCTTACAGAGGACATGGTGGGTAAAATGGACAACGAAATGAACCTCGGTGGCAGCTACCTTGAAATCATGTGACCCCGGCAAGCAAATCCGGTGTACTATCACGTAATTGATGTTTTGAATAATAGATGGGATGCAGAAAAGAAAGGAAAAAAAGCAAGGAGCGTGCAATCCCGTATCAAATATATTTACCAGCCGGATGAAAAATGCGCTATTCTCATCGGCTATCAGTCTTCGTATTATTAAGAGATCAAGAAGATTTAGTAGAGGGCTTCTCAGATTTCTTTTACATCGATAGTTTATCACGATCTTAATTCGACAGTAGCGTTTTTCATCCAGCTGCCCACCATTTATGTTACAAGTTTCAACATGATTATAGTGTAACTGAGGGCCACAACATGATTCGCAATTTTATTTTGGAGTCAATTTCTTTTTTTTTATGTATCTAGATATTACGTTTAAGTCATACGGCCGATCATTATCATAATTCCACTTTAAGATTGTCAGGATGAGAACATGGAGAGAAAACATACCTGCTGTTGGAGTTTGTGCATTGCATTTTTCTTTATGGCGAGTATACGCGGAGCAAAAGCAATACGAATATATTTTAACCACTTTGAAGAAAGTTTGACTATTTTCAACCTAAATTCGTTTATTCATACATTTCTAAATAACACAAATTATTAAATTTACACACACAAAAAAGAACAAATATACTTAATTGGAATCATGCACATTTGAAATTGTAACTGGACAGGATTTAACACAAAAACAAAGATCGAATGATATCAAAATCGAGATCAGGCCAACTAAGAAGCCAAAAAGTCATCACACGTTTACAAGAGTTGAAATGAATATGTCTGTATATCGGCTGGATCGTTTCTAACTGCATGGGATATCAAGCAGCATTGCGCTCATGTCCAGCTCGTTCTTACATTTCAGAGAATAAAATCTTGAGAAGTATTGATGTAAAAATGAATTGTATATAATTATAAGATAATGATATTCGTGACTGTGATGACCATCGACAGGTGGCTCGAGGATTCAAAGAAGATCATAGGTGACACAAACGAACTCAATCAGACATTTAGTGTAATAGGCCCTACAGTCTGAACCAGGAACCCTCAAACACACACACACACACACACACACACACACACACACACACACACACACAGTACTTACCCACACACAGACCAGGACACATGGCTACCCACCACATCAATACTATCTCACAAGGAAAGACGCCAAACCAACGGTTTAACTCCGTCTCTAGATTACTGAAGACATTGTACACGTCACGTGGTGTACGCCCATTTTCATCATGTCAGAAGCTTATTTCCGAGAAAACATGGTGGATAGGAGTGGTAAAAACTGACCATAAACACAATGGCGAATCATGACAAGAATAAAACTCATGATCAACAGCATTAACCTTATATGATTATACATGTATTACTGTACTATACAGTACAAATAATGAAATATCAGGTGAACATGTTTTATTGAATTGCTGATTAGCAATCGAATATAATCTTTAGAATTATGATTTTTAATGATAAGTGATAGAAGTTATCAAGACAAAACTTTAGAATGGAGAGTTGAGTTTACAGAACTCCTTGTTTCGCGTCCATTTAATCTGATATAGGCCTCATCAAGGCGACTTGTACTTTTGTACAGAACAGTGAATAGTCACAGAAATAATCGCTATGTATGCCAGTTGTGACAATCCTAATCACTCCCATTCTTAAACCTACTGCACTTACATCTTGGATGTGTCACAAAGCACCTATAACGCGATCAGTAAAAAATGCCACTCCGTTTGCCAGGTTTTACCTGTTAATCACACAGCCATTACTATACATCACTCGAGTGACCCTCTGGCTGTCACATTGATTTCTATCCACAGGTTAGTGTGTAAAGTTTTTGCATAAAATATTGGACTCATTGGCATAGAGCATGTAGAGTGCACGGGTTAAATAGTCTTGCAACGTGTGAAGTCCAAGTTCTTTTAAAGGTAGAGGCTTTTTTTTTCCAGTTCCCTCCAGAATTATCCACAAACCTCACTTGAATGTGACACACACACACACACACACACACACACACACACACACACACACATATATATATATATATATATATATATATATATATATACAGGGATATTAAATGATTGGTAGGAGCAACATGTATCAAACTCACTCAGTTGATGCCAAACTTAACATGACAAATCCGGGCCGGTGCAGCGTTTTTTAAAGTGGTGGCCCAAGTTTATATTTCTGGTGCCACTTCCGGGTTTCATCTATAATTTTCTTGTACAACTTTCAGGGTTAATCGGCTTCAACGCAAAAGAAAAAAAAAACCTTTTACCACATTGTTCTGGCGCCACTTCCAGGGTAAAAAAGTAGGGGGAGGGGCAAGCGGTTAGATCTTGTGTATTCCTATGTATTATGCAAAAAGAAAAAAAAGGCCCAAGCCCCGTCCCCCTTAAAAAAACAACGGAACAGAAACACATTCAACATTCGTCAGTTGTTGCCTGAAGCCTTTACCGGTTGAATGAAGACAACGAAGACAACGGTATGATATGTGGATGTTACTTTATCATAATATAGCGATGAGCAAAAACCTTGAGTTCATCACATTCATGAGCTATCACGGTTAAGAAATTTGGAGCTGGGTTATACGATCGCAGAGTAAATTTATATTTCCCAAGGGGTAATTCTCCACATCACTGACAGTTTGGTATCATACGAAGACGTTAGTGTCATCAGTCTAGAGACATTTGGGCATCGAACATGACGTCACAGAGGCATCTCACCTTTAATGTCCCCTTTTTGCTTGTACCGTTTATCCTCGTATATCCTCATTACCTGTAATCCTCCTTTGAGCGTGAAATATCGCTATTTTCCCTTGCTGTGTCAAGAATATTGAGTTACAGAAAGTAGACGAATTCATCCGATTTCAAATCTGTCTTTTTTTTAGTCTTCTGAAAATCAAGATTAATTTGTTGTATTTGCTGCAAGTGACGTAAAGGTCGCCTCAATATATTATGCACTTTCCCACAAGTTCGTCACCCCTGGTTTAAATACGAATAGGTATTCAAACTAACATAATCCGATTTTGACCAACTTCATTCAGACATGATTTAAATATATTTCATTATTGGTAGTTACATTTTTGAGTAAGCCATACGCGTCGGAGATTTTGGGGCTTTTAACTTTTGGGGTTACATTCTTTAAAGCTTCTTTACCTACTACATAAGTTGTTTGTTTGTTTGTTTTGTTGTTGTGGTTGTTTTTGTTTTTCCGATGCACCATTGCTGAAGTGTAATGACCTGACTTCCAGCCCCGATGAAAATGCATTGATGCCATTCTAAAGCGTATTGTCAGCTTCAATCAAATTCAATATCAATTCAAGTCAATTTATGATGCTGATTATCTGAAATTTATGTCGCAGAAAGCAGGAGTAATGTTCTAAACTGCCAGAGTATTGTCATTATTATTGGCACTTTTATCATATCATGTTCAAAGAGCTTTTCGGTTTTCTTTTTGCATTTCCATTTTGATATCCAACCTTATGGCACTAATAATGGATGCTTTGATACCATTAAAACTATGACATCCTTTGACATCCCGATGAGAGGATATAATATGGCGCAAAGCTGATATACATCGACAGATGTTGTCTCGTCATGCGTCTTATACCAATTGTCAAGAGGTCTGTATTGGAGTTCAATGTGAAATCTTGAGTCGTTAATAATTCGACTTAAACACAATAATTACAATCATCACACAATCAAAACATAGTTTTCTTTGCAATGCCAATGACTCACTGTTTGCCCGAACCTTAGATTATTTGTCCTCGATTGATAATGTGCACATGTGACAACGCGGTCAGCAACTTGAAGACTTAATGAATGTAAGTATTTGGACGTAATGTTAACTATATAATGTCTTGTAAAAAGTAAAATGCTATATGACTGATTCCATATTGTCGAATATAGCAGCAATGTATACACATTATTCTGTGCCAGTGAGCCAAATGTGTACAAATCCCACACACAAACCCATGGACGGGAAACAAACGTGGCAATCAAACAGTTAAACAGTCACCTACCCGAACGACATGACGGCGAAGTGTTTGTGAAAAATGATACTCAGGCGTATGGAGTGTGATTACGTGCAATATATCAATATGTCTCATATCATCATTTTTAATTTTTTTTATTCAGTGCCACGTGGTGATCGACGAAGCATTTCAGCTTGTGTGTGCGTGTAAGATGTGTGTGTTTGTGCATGTTGACGTATACGGGTTACAGAAGACGAAAATATCTGGGAATTATTATAGCGCATGCAATACTAGTATGTCGTCTCCATTGAAGACTATATACAATAAATCTCGGTAACTGAGTGTCTGAATCAATTTACATAAAGCATTTATTTCCTTTACTGCAGATCATTAAAATGACTACCAATGACGAAATCAAACCGGACATAAACAAGCCCTCCGAATGAATTCGACCATGGACCTACGTACTATCAGTTTTTCTGCTAACTAAGCCCAGATTGTATTCTCCTTGTAATGACAGTATTACAGGATTCATTAAGACGAACCCGGCCTTATCAATGACGATTACAATCCCCTGTATGGCGCAATCGCCACATTGCTGTGGATCATAACAAAATTGGCTCTGAGCTTGTCAGTTGCTGCCGTGCGTGGTTACTACAAATAGGACACAAGGATATATTTCAGCATCAAATGAATGCAATAATACAACGCTTCTGAATTCGTAAAGCGAAGCTCTCGTATTCAGTAGACGGGAACAAATCACACTCAGACGAGGCATTTATACCTGCTTTGTGCTTTCCTTTTGTTTTTTTATCCGTCAAGGCTATCATGACAGTATACTCCCGTGGTTAATTGTTCTTGCCTGAATAATGATATTGTGCACATGTAGGCCTATGTATGGAGCCGCCGCGGAACGTTTGTGTAGGACCTATGTGTGTGTGTGTGTGATGGGAGGGGGGGGGGATGATGGTGGTGGTCATGTTACAAACTTACCACCTCTTTCAGGTATAGTCACCACGATACACAATGAATATCCAACGTGAGCCCCGGAATTCAGTTCTTTTACAAAGAGACATCAAGGCTTATGAGCACAACCATCTTTTGACAGTATACAGTATACGAATTGATTATGACGTCAATGTGCAAAAACATCAACATAATAGAACACAAAGAACAAAGGGCGAAAATGCAAACATAAACACGACTTGAATGCAATCGTTACACGACACCGTAAAGGAAATCATCAGGATTAGCCGAAGGGAACTCGATTTGTCTACAGACCTATCAAGACTGCATTATGTCGGATACATTGTCTATTCGGGAGGCCACAATGGCGTGATCTGCTATACCTCGAGGTTTTCGTGAGATATATATACTTCTATATTATACACAAACATTAAAAACATGTGAACCTGTTTCAAATCCTCGACGACCTTAGATTTCCTATTAAAGTGATCAGATTTAAAGGACCGTCAAACATAAATTGTAGTCAAACCTACACAAAATGAGAAATTATACAGCTCACTCATACCATTTAATTGGTCATATTTTAAGCTGAAGTGGCAATTTAACCTCTGAGAACTACTGGAGAAAAAACATTGTGTCCGTCCCTTAGTCCACGTGTACATTCAGCATGGGATGTGTAATGGACGAAAAAAATATAGATAGATAGATAGATAGATAGATAGATAGACAGATAGATAGATAGATAGATACGATAGATAGATAAATAGATAGACAGTTCGATATATATAGAAAGAAAGATAAATGGATGGATATCATAGATAGATAAAAAAAATAAAAAGATGGATGGACAGATAGACGATGGATAGGTTATGAAAGATGCATAAATAGATGGACAAATGAATACTTGGATACTTAGATACATACAAGTTTACCGATATATGGATGAATAAATAGAGAGAGAGAGAGAGAGAGAGAGAGAGAACGAGAGAGGTGGTGAGAGAGAGAAAGATAGAAAGGGAGAGAAAGAAAAGTAACTCTGTGATGGGAGCAGTTGATACTTTGAAATATTGTGTAAACCGTTGCTTATCAAAGTAATTTCCCATGTACTGGATGCAGTTATGACGAACACGTGCACGAGTCGGAGGCAATGGAGTAATCATAATATATCATCCAAATTGTGCTTTGCATGTATAGCTTCTTTTCGCCTGCCGGATATTCTATGAGTTTGTATTATCACTCCCTCCAGTCACACACACCACACATGCACAACTCACTGCAGAATCATTGCTACTTTGCATATATGTTTAGATTTGGTTTAGATTTCAAACTCTTTAGGATTCTTCAGCATCGTCAAACATCCATAGTATTGTGTAATGTGTTGTCGTTGTTACCATTATCATCATGAATTTGTTGAATGTATAGGTGTAAGTCTCACAGAAAGAATACTTTGACCATTCCCACAAATGGCTTTATTCATGTAAATATGTACACATTATTTACATAATACATATCAAGCACATGTAGGCGTACTCATATAATATTCAAATGATACACAAACAAATGTATACAAATATAAATGTATATGAAATATATTGAAGGTAAAGATTGAAGAGCTTTCAACCAAAATGCGCTAAATCCATTGATAAATGATGGATTGGCGCCTTTTTGAAGCAAATACTTGTATTGCAAATTTTCGGGAGACTCACTCTATACGGCTTTGATAAACAAATCTTTAGTTAATGAAAGCTTGAAAGAAGGGAAAAGCCCCCGAAATTCGCATTAAAATCAACTTCATTGGGCTAAATGCAATGCATTTATCTTGACCTGCAAAGTGCATTAATGCATTGAATCATCGTAAAAATACGTGTCTACGTGTCTATGTGTATGTGTGTGTGTGTGTGTGTGTGTGTGTGTGTGTGTGTGTGTGTGTGTGTGTGTAAAGAGAGAGGGGGAATGAGGGAGTGAGAGAAGAAACGAAGTCTAGCTAACTCTCTCTCATCTATACCAGCTTGCTATTCTTTCTCCATGGGTTGACTTTAGAATAATAATTGCTTTCAGTGTGATCACACTTGTATGCTTATAAAAAGCAGCGCAGCACTGGCAGGATTTTGAGTATATCGTGCATGGTCTGTCTCGAAATGCTTGATTCCCTCCGATTGGGAATTCACTGAACGTAGCCAACGTCAAGGGACAAGGGATAAGGAATGCCGGGGTAATTAGGTCGCGATGAATATTTCAGAGCAAAGGGGAGCGATGTGGGATTAAGAGGTAAACTTGAAGGCAGGGGACACTAAAGCATTGAGGAGGAATGCCATTAGACGTTGTATTCTATTGGATTGGAGACAAACAACTTTTGCTTGCATGGACGATAAAACGCCTCTTATTGAAATAATGATGATGATGATGATGATGATGATAACCAGGCATTGAGATGCAGATACGCTACACATAGTTCAACAATAACACAATAAATGCGTGTACTTTAACTACATCACAGTGCTTACAAAAGATATAATCATACCAGTGTTATACAGAAAAAACCCAAATAGATCATGTAGATAGTACCAAATCATACGACTGAGGAAAAAGATGATTGACCACATTGCGGCTTTAATATGATCATAGTAATCAATGTTTAATGCTGTGCAAATCATTGCAAATAGTGTCACTTCCATATCTTAGTTCTCCTTCTCTTGAATTCCATCGTTGCTCCTTATCTTTTTCTTTTCGTCTTTCGAATGTCAACGTGAATGCCGCATTTGTTCTAATGAATCCAAGGTAGCATCCAGATTTGAACAGGACTAATGCTACATGATATTGACCATCTTGTTCAGATTTCAGCCGTAATGTTTGCGCATGGCTATTGCATCCGTTTCGTAGAGACACAATAGCATGTATTCATCTAAAATTCTAACCCGTTGAGGATGAGTCCCGAGTATACTCAGGCAGGTGTCTATGGGAAATGCGTGTTGAAGCAAATTCAGCCCGTCCTCAACGTGTCAAGAGATGAGGATCACCATTGATTTCTGCATGGTACGGCAAGCACTTGATAAGAAGACCATTTCTGAGCACATACCGAAGTAGAGTGCAGGATTCATAGGATCTTTCAATACCTCTCCCCTCTCCTTTCTCCTATCCTATCTCTATGCAAGTCATCCCTCCCCTATTTTCCTATATATTATGTATTATGTACGAGGGCTGCATGCAAATCAAGCATTGCTTAAGCTGTAGCCCTTCTGCGTTATTCATTGCATCGCTGATATGTTCTTTTGTACATTGTAAAAGCAATGAAGAAACTGTATTGCTGTATAGGTAATGAAGAAACTTACTTTGTTAGCAACTAATGTTTATGTATATCCATTTATATGTATGGTACCATCAATGTATATGATATATATGTGCATGTATCTGCATGAGCAATGATATAATGCAGGAACCAATAAAATCAAAATCAAATCAAATCTTTCAATACCTCTGGTGATTTAAATGCGATCTGGAGGAAGCAAGCTATAGATAAAGACATGAAGGCTCATAAGACAAACTGTTTACTTCTTTGTTGTGTTCATTCCAGTATAGCTTCTTGGACATCTGTCAATGTCTGTTGGAGCTGCGAGAGGGATTACAGTATCAAGTATCAAGTATCAATTATCAAGTCAGTGAGTGAATGAATACTAGCTCGTAAGGAACATTAGATTCAAAGCCACCAACGTACAATGCTCCTTAACTCTGACATCTCACTTCAGTTATTAACCTACGCCGTCAAACATCACCTGTATTCTTTGATAAATTCACAGTATAAATATTGATGAAGGGTTAGACATGATTATATTCAAAACCCTTGTCTCTATCTCTATCTCTGTCTCTGTCTCTATCTCTATGTTTATCTCTATCTCTATCTCTATCACTATCTCCCTCCCTCTCTCTCTCTCTCTATCTCCATCTCTATCTCTATCTCTATCTCTATCTGTCTCGCTCGCTCTCTCTCTATTTCTATCTCTTTCTCTATCTCTATCTCTGTCTCTGTCTATGTCTCTATCTCTATCTCTCGCTGTATATATATATATATATATATATCTGTCTCTGTCTCTGTCTCTATCTCTGTCTCTATCTCTATATCTATCTCTATCTCTGTCTCTATCTCTGTCTCTATATCTGTCTCTATCTCTATCTCTATCTCTGTCTCTATCTCTACCTCTATCTCTGTCTCTATCTCTATCTCCATCTCTGTCTCTATCTCCATCTCTGTCTCTATCTCTATCTCTCTCTCTGTCTCTATCTCTGTCTCTGTCTCTATCTCTATCTCTGTTTCTATCTCTATCTCTATCTCTGTCTCTATCTCTACCTCTATCTCTGTCTCTATCTCTATCTCCATCGCTGTCTCTAACTCCATCTCTGTCTCTATCTCTATCTCTCTCTCTGTCTCTATCTCTGTCTCTGTCTCTATCTCTATCTCTGTTTCTATCTCTATCTCTATCTCTGTCTCTATCTCTACCTCTATCTCTGTCTCTATCTCTATCTCCATCTCTGTCTCTATCTCTATCTCTCTCTCTCTCTCTCTCTCTCTCTCTCTATCTCTCTCTCTGTCTCTCTCTCTCTCTCTATCTCTGTCTGTATCTCTATTCCTATCTCTGTCTCCCTCTCTCTGTCTTATCTCTCTATCTCTATCTCTATCTCCCACGCATGCTTTCGAGACAGCATAAGATTGGATGATTAGGATCCCGCAAATTGATGAGATTACATAATAACATGTAATAATTTCTTGTTATTGAGAACTAATTGCATTAAAGGTCTGTTTACCTTTGGAAAAAGTTGCAAGATATCACATTCGATGCATATAATTATATGTGTAGGTCTGTTGTATCACAAAACATCCTACCATATGAAATTTTCGCAATAAAGCGGCCTATACTACAGGGAGATATCAGTATTTTTTTTCCATAACTGTAGACGGTTTAGTCTGGAAACATTTTTGTTATAACTATTGTTCACATTTTGTGTATAACCTCAATTATACGTACGGATTCAAATTTTTACAGTGGTTGTTTCTATCCCAAACTCACAATTTAGAACTATTTTAAAGCATTACTGCTGGGTTTTTGTTTCATGTGCAAGTGGTAAATTATGCCTCTAATGTATATATTATGCGTGCGTCTATGTATCTCTTCATCGCTGTTTTACGTCTGTCTCTCGTTATGTTATTTCTTAAGATAAAAGAAATAAAAAGGGAAAAATTGCGCTGAACCCCCTCCTTCTTTTTTTTTTCTTTTTGTTAGCTGATGAAACCCGGAAGAGGCACTAGAAATATTTTTGACCCTCCCCCCCCCCTTTATGGAATTCCTGGATCTGTTCCTAATCATTATTTATAAATTTTGAATCGAACTGAAGAAACCACAAAAATCCTGTTTTGTATTATTCTACACGATTATATGGAGGAAGCGTAAGATTTACCTGACATTTAAACATACCTTTGCGACAAAGGTTGCTGGAGAGAAAGTTTGCCCGAGGCTGGCTCTGCACAGCCATGACAACAGAAACTAATACTGTAAACTGAACTCCAGTTATTGAAGTGAATACAAAAGAACGGAGAAATGGGGAGAGATATTCTATGAAACAGAAATATCAATGCACCGGCCTACTTCCTCCTTCCAACTGGAGAAAAAAATCTTCTTGCAATTTTCATCTTCGAGGTAAAACTTTTTTTTTTGTGACATGAAGGAATCACACACAACTCGTTGTTAACCGATAACCCCCCCCCCCCAAAAAAAAAAGACCAAAAAAACAAAACAAAACAAAACAAAACAAAACAAAACAAAACAAAACAAAGCCAAAAAACCAAAAACAAAAACCAAAAACAAAACAAAACAAGAAAACACAAAAGAAAAACAATAGATAGAAGAATAACAACAAAGAAAGTTTCCAGTAACCCATCAAAACTCACGTGTTTTTATAAGAATGTGAAATATAAATTCGTCATATATTTTCCTTCCTTGTATCTCTCTCTTTACCAGCTCTTAACTCTATAGTTATTATGTGCCATGGTGTAAACCCCTGTGTCCAACATTCTTTTGAGACAGGAACGTTGTCATGCTTTGGGAAAACATTCTGTTTTTCAGATCTATGTAACTTTTATAGAATTTTGTTTCCCTGGTGGACAGGTAAGGGGCAATTGTACAGAAAATGCCAGGCTTAGCTTTGATGTAAAATCTGCTGTATGACAAATCTATGATTGTTTTTTTTTTTCTTTTTTTTTAAATTACCAGTAGCTACATTATTGTAGAGAGATGACTTTTGCACACGAAACAGTGACAACAAGTAAGAATTTACTTGCAAATCCAGTCGGGAACACCCCTTGATAGTCAACCACCACATTAAATGCAAGCTATACATGTGACAGGAATTGAATCGTGAGAAACGATTTCATTGTACTGCGGCATTTGGCGATTTATTGATCAGTTTGGGCTGGTTTGTGCGTTTGGGCAGAATATGCGAAGTTGGCACGCCGTCAACTGAGTCGGGTGTGCAAACATGGCACATAAAGAGTTATAACTGTTGTTAGCCGCTGTCTATAGCATAATCATGCAGACTCAATAGAAAGTTTATGAATGCCCTACTCATAAACGATTGCCTGAACAACCTCAAACTTGCTGGAGTTTTGCCCTACCCATAATAAATCATGCATGCAAGTGAATTACTGCCTAAGGAACTTGATTGCAGATAAAATGGTTCCTTGATATATAGGCTACCCCCTCCCCTCACATTATTTAACAGCAACAACAAAAGCAAATCCATGAATCCTATTACAATGAAGGCCTATTTGTATTTACCTTTTCCCTTTTTTCACTCACACATAAGTTCTGTTGCTTGGAGAGATTTAGCAATGATTAACTACAAAAAAAAACCTTTCTTGGTATTCTTTCACTCATAGAATTATATCCAGTTTCGTCTGGAATGCTTTTCACTTTGTTTGCTCATTGATATAGCTTAAGCTTTATACGGTGAACCCTTTTGAGAAAAAAAAAGTAAAGGAACTCTAAACAGGCCCTCTTATTTGAAAAAAGGTAAAATATATCAATTATTATAGTTTCTCTGTAATCGATGTCTTTGCTGTTATCAGTATTGCCATAAATCACAAAGCTTTTATGAAAAGCTGCAAAAAAAAAAGAAGAAGAAGAAGAAAAATCAACTCGATGAAATTATGAACAAAATTTCATCGACTGTTTTTTTTTAAGGAACCGTTAATGGCACCTTCTCACTGTGACTGAAATGTGAAGGAACCCACTGAAAAGCAAATCTTATATGTAGGTCCCTAGATGGAAATTTTAAAATCTTTAAAAAACCGAACTAACAACGAAAACGTTGAAAGGAAGGAGTGGGACGTAAAGGAAAAGAGAGCAAAACGAACAATGAGAATACGTTACAACATACCGAGAGTGTAATTTCAACCAGCTAAGAACTTGAAGAAGAGACCATGGAAAAACAAAATGATGGATAAAATTTTGTTCACAATCTTCATATAAAATGCATTTAATATACGCATTATTCAAACTATCACTGGTCTGTAAGTTTTTAAGCCTCTATTCTGTTCTGTAAGGTTACAGAAGTCCATAAAAATAGGTTCTTTCTTTTTGTCCATCAAACTACAGTGGTTAAGATAATATTTCGTGCTCTTCCGCGCGGACTCTCATTAATGATATCCTTAACTACATCAGTTTCACACCATGAAATCATGTGATTAAGCAAGTTGTAAACCTACATGATATGTCTGTATGCTGTCAGTATAATCATTCCACATCCTCCCAAAATAGACATTGTTAACCTCTGAAGAGCTCGAGTTAAGGTAATTATACTGTATGAGAAGGATACAGTTGATATAAATATGTAACAGAGCAGTAGACTTTCAAGTCTCCCACGAGGTAGACAGAAATGAGAAAGGGATTGAAAGGGATGGACTAGTTTTGGTTGAGATTCAGATTCAGATTCTAACTTTGTGCTAGATGATGAGAAACCATAAAAATAAGATCATTTATGCAATAGGAATTAAAAGTTTATTTGATGAAAATCGGTTTTGAAATGACTGGGATATCAACAATGTTCCTTAATAAATGATGGGACTCATCTTTTATCACAGGACATCTTTGTTTTACTTTGTTTCTTGATATCCCAGCCATTTCAAACCGATTTTCATCAAATATATTTCAATTTCTCCTAGAATTGTATGCTCTTTAATATTGCATGTAAATGGTTACTAATTATCTCACACAAAAATGTTGAAACCTGAATCCCGATCTCAACCAAAGCTAAACTATCCCTATTAAAATGTGTCAATTCACATTATGTGAATTAGCCAATTAAAGGCGATGTCGACGGTCACCTCTCACCTCTCTGACCACAAGCTTATCATTATTTTTATATCAATGATAGACATGAAAGCATCCTCCCTTTTTAAAAGGTCATCACATAACTATCTATTTTTACGACTCTTATAAGAAGTGAAGAAAATTTTATTTCTTTATGTCATTGTTATCAAATTCAAGCGGAAATAATGGTGATATATTCATACTGTAGGCTCAAATGAATCAGTAACTTATAAGCCCTTGACATCACCATACTCTCTAAAAAAAAATCGAGTGAAAATTTTCACTCTAAAAAGAGTGAATTTCGAGTGAAATTGGAGTGAATTTTGAGTGAAAATGCTCATTTTCACTCATTTTGGAGTGACGTCAGGGATCACTCCAAAATCTTCGAGTGATCCCTGACGTCACTCCAAAATGAGTGAAAATGAGCATTTTCACTCAAAATTCACTCCAATTTCACTCGAAATTCACTCTTTTTTGTATTTACTCTTTTTAGAGTGAAAATTTTCACTCGATTTTTTTAGAGAGTAATATCCATGTAGATTGATTTTCACATGTGAATGGGATCGACATTGGTGTTCCGGGAAACTGCATGATAGTAATTTTACAATTTTGTAATTTGCTTTGATATATTAACATTTACATTCCGTTATTGCTTGATATTGCTATGCCAAAGTCAATCCGATAGTACAAAGAGGATGTTTGCTTCAGAGACGAGTTTAATGGATTGATAATGGTAGCCGAAATATTTGCCATAGATATTGTTTCCATGGTGAAGAAAACATTCTTCGCAAAATATGGGGAAGACAAGCTATATGGAGAACATAGAACTCTCGTCACAGGGTTTGCTCGTGTCGGTCTTATTTTCTGTTTTTCCTGTTCTTCGATCTTGCTCAACTCTACTCTACTCAAAACCAGTCACCCTTAGCATAATGAATTTCCCTTTAATATCACGTGACACCAGCTATTGTTCTCTCGATCAGGAGATAGAAGTCTTGCTTTCGTCTCTGCTTTAGTTGTTTGTTTTTCTCCCACTCTTACTCATTTCGGTCGGTATTGCATCCCTTTTAAGTACTGTACTAGTAGTATAGATTAAACCAGACTGTTCGATCTTCAAGATATGGTCATCTGCGGTCGCATGTTTCCCCCTTTTTACTTTCATCTGCATCACGTTCATACACAGTATCGATGTAATATACGCATATACATTATTATATGATTTTTTGTTGTTGTTGTTGCAATAACAAAGGAATTTTGTGTTAACACTCTTTATGATTACTGATAATAATTTTCTTTATGACAGTCGTTACAACTGTGTTGAAGCCTTCCCATCAAGCAATGTCTGTGCACGTAAACCTAGACTGAAAAAAACCCCACTAAATTTACTATAAACAACAGGTGTCTGATTTTGCTCAGACATTATTGTTTTGTTCTACCATGCAAGCCGCACGCATTGATTTTGGGTGTAAGACAGTTTCCCTCGTTCATGTAGGAAGGGTACCTGGATCTCTTAGCCTTTGTCAAAGGCTTCTTTTATAGTGATGATTTCAGATAATATAGGAGTTGTGTAGTTATAGTATAGTGGTAGTAGTATAAAGCAAAACAAAAGTAAGACTCATTGACCATAGATCCATGGAGCGACTGGCCTTTGGCTCGCTGGCCTGGCGATTGTCGGCGCTAACAACAGCAGCGCGAATTTCCATAAAAGAGGCTAGCGATCGCACGCTTGAGGAACCTCCCTTACGAAACACGGGCGTTTGTCAACCGTGGTAGTACATCGTACATGTGTATGTAAATGTGTAATTTATACATGCAGAGGGTAAGAGGTATGGGGTGTTGACAGCTGCAAAGTCCGGAGCATATTCGGCGGTGACAGTCAGCTCCTGTGACCACAGGTGAGTCTAGTATAATGATTGATGTTCTCCCATCTATCATATCTACCTTCTAAGAAAAGGCGAGAATGCATACCTGAATGTATATCGTCGCATGGTTGCTTTGTCGTTTCTGTACAATACCATATGTCTTGTCACAGTCACTATTTACATCTTTCTGAAGTCTCGGCATCCATCTCTATGTCTGTCTGCCGTCTAACATTTCAATTTGACAGATCGAGTGAGTGTGCCAAGACCTGGTAATGTGTATAGACATGTGAATCTCAATTGTGGATTACAGGAGCGGGGTTGGGTTTTCATCCTTTTCATTGTCGTGAGAAACAGATTGTAGACTGTATAGTACGTGCTCATATCTAAATGTTCATTCCTGCATTATTAGGGTGTTGAGGTGATGAGGGGATTGAAACCCAACACGAAACGAGCAAAGAAGCGTGAACGTTGGTACACTATAGGTGTTACGTAATGAGGGGCTGTACGATGTTGGTATATGTTATTAGTTGCGGTGGGAATAACCCCGGAGCGCTCCTTGTGCTGAGGGCTGGTTGTAGTAACACAGAGTGGTAAGACTTTAAAGGGATCGTATAGTTTTGGTTGAGACCTAATGTCGGGTTTCTAACATTTTTTGGTGAGATAATGAGAAACTTCTTTTGAAATATGAAAGAGCATGCAATTTCATGAGGAATTCAACGTTTATTTGATGAAAATTGGTTTTGAAATGGCTGAGATATCCAAAACAGAGCGATTCTAATTAGTGTGGGACCCATATTTTATTACGATCGCTTTGTTTTACTTTGTTTTTTGATGTTTCAGTCGTTCCAAACCCGATTTTCATCAAATAAACTTTGAATTCCTCTTAAAATGGTATGATCTGTACTATTGGTATCTCGCAAAAAGTTAAAAGCCCCATTCCCCTCTCCACCAATACTGCACCATCCCTTTAACCCCGAGAGCTCGCTCGGAAGCGAGTGGCAAAACAGAACATTTGTGTTCTCTGGAGCGCTGTGTAAGATTTTCATTATAATGGTGTCTAGTCAATTTATAAACACATACAAAGGGATCCGAAACTGACCAGAAATGAGTATACATTGTATAATTCATTAGTGAAAAATTGAACAAAGAAAATCGGATTTTCTGCGCTCAATTTTTCACAACTGGAGTAATCTGATGTCATTCAGATTCATGAAATTCTTCCGTCGAGTTTTTATTGCAACTGATTGACAAATTATCCCAAATCGAAAGGAATACAGCACCAAAATTGATCAGTGTTATAGTCGTAGCCATAATTTGATATTAATTCGTCTCAAAACGTTCTCCACACACTGGAGTGAGACAAAATTCACTTGTTGTCATACATCATGTGCAGAGACTCCAACCCCAAGCACCTTCTGATCTGGAGATTCTCCCGCCTGAAACCCGTAGCAAACGGGAGACTCCAAGTTGATGTGCGCGAAGCGCACATCACGTGCGCGGAGAGTGAAGTTCCTTGCGGCCGGGGTCCAGGGCCCGCTGAAGGGCCCTGTAAGCTCTAGGGCTCTAGATGCTTTTTTTGTGTGTTATCTAAGGTTTATATTTTTTTCAACATACGATGGCAATGAGTAAGAAATTCTTTCCAACGGGAGACACAGAAATTAAACCTCAAGCTGGAGAACGGGATATTTTGCAAAAATGGGCTTTCGGCGGGAGATCTCCCGTCGAAAGCGGGAGAGTTTGAGTCTCTGCATGTGTGTTAAGGTGAGTTCCGATATTATGCTAATTTTCTCTCGACTCGTATCAATATTTCGTATGAATTCAGTGTATATCATTCATACGTGATAGTAGACGCACGTCCTGATACAGATCACTTGAGGTGGGTATGCTGGTATGAAATTCGAGGCCATAATTCTCGCCTAAGCAGACGTGTCTGTAATTACTTCATCCTTTAGTTTCCTTTGTGTATGTGGGGTGTTTGGAACATGATCTAGATAGCAGGCGTGTCTATAGGATACACTAATAATCTATATATAAAGATTCTGCTTGATAGTGTCATGTACCCATTCCACACAGTATTCACAATAATTTCTAAGTACAATTAAAGGTCAGCCATAGACTGTTTTTATATATTATACTGAAGGAAAAGATACGAAACACTAATCCATTAGTGTGTGTGTGTGTGTGTTTACCTGTTTGTGCTCTTACAATATAAAAGCATTATCTTTGCTTCTTAATATTGTAATTGCAAGGAACATAGGGCCTACCTAATGTGCACTGATCTTCGATTAAATCAAGGTTCTATTATTTCATTTCTTTATTTTACCTACTACTTTCAACCACTGTTTTCGTATTTCATTTTTTTTTTAGTGTTCATTACTCGATGATATTCTTTATTGTATACAAATGCATTAATGGCATGTTTGTTTTGGTTAAACAGTGTGAAGCAAATACAGCATCTTTTTATTGTTAGAATATCAGCTGCAGAGGCCATTTTTCGCTATAATGCACACAAGTATGATAGATACAAAAAAAAAATAGACTCAAAGTGTCTTTGTAAAACTTACGCTCTCACGGTGAATATGCTGTATAACGTGTTAATGTTACTGCATGACCGGCGCACTCATTCACAGCCACAGGCCATGTGCAATTGTTATTCAAAATGTCGAAAAGGCTATTAAATAGGTGCGAGCGTTTTATACCTCCGGATGATTTTCAGATTTTTACATTTGAACAACGATAAATTACTTATACTGAGTACAGAGTTTCAGAATTTGTAGTAATTGGATGAAGAATAAGAATGTTTTTAAAGTTACATAACAAATTGCAATGAACAAGGATGATGACATGGCAGCCTCACCATAAGAATGCATCAGTTGGGGCTCAAGGAAACAGAACAAAAGAAGGCATGCATAGATTATACACAGGTGAACTTGTTAAGCAAGCGGTATTGTAAAGGAATTACACTGCGACATTTTTGTAATATGTGAGTCTCCTACAGTGTATGTCATCAACAACGTATTCAGTGTAATTTGTTGAAGATTTTCAGAGTTTTCTTTTTTTCTTCTCAAAGACCACAATAAATTCCACAAATCTATACGTGGAGCTGCCGATGTATGTACATTGTAGGCCTACTGCATGGTGTGAAATTATGAAAATCGTCTGGAATGCCCCTTTAAGAGTTAAATGACTTGTTGTATTATACTTTGATTTTTTTGCCACAAATTTGACCGAATTGAGGATGCTGTACTAATATTTAGTTGATGAACTCAAGTTGACTCTTAAACGGAGTTACTGATGCGAAAACCTGTGCCCGTACGACACCAGCTTTTCTTGATACATTAGAACGACAGGTAGAATACGACGAGACAGAAAAATCCGTTTGTCCGTAGGAGTTTTCTAACATTTTTTTTTTTTGGGGGGGGGGGGGGGGGGGGGGGGGGCATTTACGGCTCTCCTCTATAAGAGGGGATTCCGTGAAGCCAGACGTAGTGTCTGCGGAACATTGTGTAATTGTTTGTACGGAATTCAGTGGAAGAACTGTACCTGTCCACGTACAAAGTGTACGTTACCTGTCCACGTACGGTATGTTGCATCAAAGAGCTATTGGGTTAGTAGCTCTTTGGTTGTATCTAGTGTAAATGTCATTGTTTTGTCATCTGTATGTACAGGGCCTCCAAGGAAGAACAGTACTTGCCTACTGGTGAGGCTACCCTGTTGAAACAAGACTGAATAAATAAATAAATGAATAAAGTATAAATGAATAAACGAATAAATGAATAGATAAATGAATAAATAGATAAATAAATAAATAAATAAATAACTAGATGAATAAATAAGTGAATACATGATACATACATACATCATACATACATACATACGTACGTACATACATATAAATAAAATCTCCGACAACCAGAGACAGACAGAATAAACTGATATATCGGTCAAGAATGCAACATGTCCATGCGGGTTTACCAATATCTGTCATTTCATCCATACCATCATGCAGATATTACACAATGTGGCACGTACTGAACAATGCCTTTCTCGTGCAATATTTTCATGTACCAAGAAAAAAAAAATGATTTAGGGAGGCACGGAAAACCGAGAAGGGATGGAAGGAAATAGAGAGTGAAAAAGAGGTGATGGAATCGGGGGTATAGAAGCTGGTGTGACATAAGGATGACAGTTTTCCCACCTGCTTGTTTCTATAATCCTAGAATTGTCCGGTGTTATGTGAACATGACTAGATCTCATGATAACCCCAGGAAAACAACTAAAAGAGGAAATAACCCACATACGGAATCACGAAGCCCTTTTTGTTTCCAAGCCACCACCACCACCACCACCACCAACCCCCCCCCCCCCAAAAAAAAGAAGAAAAACCGACAGCAACAACAACAACAAACAATATAAATGTGATGCCTGGGGTCGATGCAAACCACTTGCTACCACTCATCTCTCTTTCATTATCCAGCTGCTTTTGATCTTAAAGGGATTGTACAGTTATGGTTGAGACCTAATTTCAGGTTTCTAACATTTTTTGGTGAGATAATGAGAAACCTCTTATAAAATATAAAAGAGCATGAAATTCTATGAGGAATTCAACATTTATTTGATAAAAATTGGTTTTGAAATGGCTGAGATATCAAAAAAGAGCGATTCTAGTAAAGTGTGGGACCCACACTTTATCAAGATCGCTTCGTTTTACTTTGTTTTTGGATGTTTCAGTCATTCCAAACCCAATTTTGTTAAATAGACTTTGAATTCCTCTTAAAATAGTATGTTCTGTACTATATCACAAGTCTTTTCTTGGTATCTCACAAAAAGTTAAAAGCCCAATTCTCATCTCCACCAAAACTGAACCTTCCCTTTAATCACAACGCTCGCTGTCCTCGAGACGTCTATCGGAAGTGAACATAATCAAGACGCGCAGATTTGCTGGTTGGTGTGAAAATTGCCTGCTTACACATTTCAAGCGAGGCAGCGGTGGACAGTGATAGCTACGGGAACGAATGGTTGTCCTTCGGTCTTTCTTTTGTCTCACTGTCATTTCTGTATTCACCTCCGTGCACAGATACTTCTCCAGTGAAGTGAAGAATCCAGCATTGTCCACACTGGTTATGATCCACGCCATCGCTCGTCTCGTAGCCTTCACCAGTCCTGTCCTTCGTTGACCACCTGCAAGCTTGACCCCGCCCACCGTCCAGTCCCTCACCATGTTCGTCTTCTACCTGCTCCTCGGCGCCTCGCAGGTCCTGGCCATCCTCATCCTGATCCTTGCTGGGTATTGGACGGGCCACACCCTTGGAGGGTTTGCCTGGGATGGGTCCTCGCAAGAATTCAACCTTCACCCATTGCTGATGACTCTGGGTCTCATTTTCCTCTACGGAGACGGTGAGTTTAGTTCTTCGTAGTACGGGAACATGACGTACATTGCTGCGTTTACACCATGTTCCCGGCGGCCACGACAGTCCCATTTGCCCGAAAACTAAAGTAGTGTGCCGTGGGTAGAGGAGACATTCTCCTGCCTCCCCCCCCCCCCCCCCCCCCTCCTCCCTTCGCCCCGGTGAACAGCTATCAGATGCTGTTCTCATGCACGGCCATTGGTCAGGCTAGTCTATCCATATTTTTCGTCGCGTCCCGTTATTGAAGGGCTCCATGTTTTGTGACGGCCTATCACTTGTCGTCGTGTTTTGTTGAGTTCACCCGCTTTTATCGCGGCATACAAAATTCCTCATTAGCACCGGGACTGCCGTGGCATTTTTTTTTTTGTTGTTGTTGACAGTTTGAAAATCTGACAAGGCATCCTCGGCAGTCGAGGCTTGTCACATTTGCCTATCCCTTATCACCGCGTTGTTTCACGTCCATCTCGTTTTGTCCACGATGGCCTGAATCGTGGCTGCCATGGTTGCCGGGAACATGGTGTAAACGCATCATCATGGAAGGTTTTAAGGAATGATCCAAATGTAAGTGCATGCCCTGGAAGAGAGGAGATTGATAGCATTCTCGAATTGAACTGCGATGGATCAAGATAACGTTTCATTGTTTGATTTTTTTAAAAGTTTCTCGGCACTTTCTGGACAAATTAAGATGGAAAATTGATAATAAAAATGGCATCGTTGATAATTTCAACCAAGTCATAAAGTACTAGTAGTGTTTTGTAAATGTGCCCATTGTTACACATGGTTCATGGTCAAAGCTATGAAGTATATGAGTTCGAAGTTGCATGTTGTATGTGTGTCTCCTCTTGTAGATACAATGTCGTGAAGTACATCATGGCAGCCGAACGGTTTTAATCAGGCGGGAAAAGACAGGTATCCAGGGGCAACACCAGACGAAGTGTAACCGGGCGGAGAAATCCTTCGAAAATTTTGCATTGCGTTTGTTGTTGTTTTTTAACAATCTTGATGTTTATAAATCATCACTTTTATTATCATTCTGATACCTTCGCCGCTAAGTGTCCCTGGAGGCATTATGTTTTCGGGATGTCCCTCCGTCCGTTCGTTCTTTATCGATTTTGTAGACGGCGTAAGGTATGTCCAAATGAAACCTGGCATATGTTTGTACGAGTGGACAAAGATGTATACCTACCGATAACGTGCATGTGGGTACATACGCTGAACTTCTGCTTTGATTGGCATATTTAGCACTATAATTTTGGCAGGAAGGGTAAACATGAATAAACAACTATTTACATGCAATGATGTTAGTGCGGGTCATACATCAAGTTCAAAGGCTGTCGTTCCTTTGAGTTAAAACGTCTTTTCTATAGCCATTACCTCTGTTATTAATGTCTATGTAGTGACTTAAGCTGTAAGACACGTTTGAAATACGAATGATTGGCACGATAACGATGATGACAGAAGTTCAAAGAATGAAGTTCAAAGATCGAGGTCAAAGGTCGGTGTACTTTGCAACAGCAGCAGCAGTAACAACATAACTTGTTCTTTCAAGCCATTACTTGAGTTGGCATTATTATTGTTAGTTCTGTAAGTTTGCTGGACAGCGTAGAAGAAAATTTGCAATGTCGTCCATGAACATGACAGCAGTAACAGGTCAAATGTCAAGGTCACGACTTTTCCCTTGAAAGGGTGGATATGTTGTAGATTGGGATGGGGTAGACCCGCTCTCTTCTGCCCGAGTTTATCTTAACTGCATGCGATTCTCTCAAGGGATCCGTAAGATGTTTTCGCTACGTCTGCTGTGGAGATGAATTTCTCAACATTTGCAATAAGTACGTTATACCAACAAAAGAACGCAAGTAAGGGTAAATGATAAGTTTGATAAGTTTCTTATAGAGTATAATTTCTTGGGTATCCATTCATGTGGCCTCTTTCATCTTAAGTGCTATAAAAGATAATGCTATATAATTTGAGTACGAGCGGTAAAAGCTTTGCTTCACATTCATTCCATTTTTTGAGACCTGAGTGCATGAATTTAACACTAAACATTTCATGCTGTCTTTATCAGTGATACGTTATGGGATTTATTTCTCTTCTACCAGCCATCCTGATGTTCCGCATTCTCCGGCGGGAGAACAAGACGGCAGTGAAAGTTATCCACCTGCTGATGCAAGCCCTGGCTCTGGTCTGTGCCTGTATCGCCCTCAAAGCGGTCTTCGCCTTCCATAATAAGAACAGCATTCCTAATCTCTACTCCCTGCACAGCTGGGTCGGCCTTACCGCTTTCATTCTCTTCGCCTGTCAGGTAGATAATGACTCTGCATCCTGCCCGGAATATTATTATTTCATTTTAACAAACGCAAACAGATTGGAACTGACCAAAAATAAATATTATTTATGAGTGGAAAAATGAGCAAAGAAAATGGGATTCCATCGGGATTCGAACCCGAGACCTCCGGATTGCTAGCTCGGTGATCTGAGCTATATAGAAAGCCCTAGTTCAGTGTTCGTCCCAGAAACCCTAAATTCTCAATGCTCGGATGGTCAGAAGCCATGGCAATGTGTTTGTGTGTGACACACACGCACACACTTAAACCTGACATAAACCCGCAGGATAATTCGACTTGGGGATAAAAATGCGAGGGATCACCGAAGTGATAAAACTTTTTGAGTTTGTAACAAACGCAAACAGATGGAAACTGAACAGAAATTGATATAATTTATTAGTGGAAAATTTTTCATCTAATTCTTTTAATTCGTCAGGCTTATAGAAATTGCAATGTAGAAGATGAGGGGCCACGTTGTAAACCTCAAAATGGATTGTCGTGATATCTGAGAATGTCGTCAAGTCTCCTGTGTTGAAATTTAATACCCAATGAACTAATTTATCTAACCAAGGAACCTCCTTGATCTAACAATCTCATATAGTGGTGCATCAAATGATCTCATAGTGTGACTGTGATTGGCCAGTATATCTGTGACGTCATCTAATCTCTCTTCCTAGCCTATTGTTCAGTTACTTCGCTTTTAGACCCCCGATTCGACAGATTCGACAATGAGAGGAGATCCTATAATGTACTGGACAAAAAAAAAGAATTGCCCAACAGGGTAGACTAGGAAGTGCATTTTATAAGAAAAAGAACTGTTAATAGTCCCAAGCACGAAAACAGCCTGCGCGGAGACAGGATAAAGGTCGAAGAAAGTTGTCTGCTCTTTGTCAGACAATGAATAGCAAATTATAGATGCGGGTATTGCTGTATTACACTTAACAGAATAATGATCTGCCTGTAAATGATATATGAACTGAGCTGTGCTATGTAAAATTATATCTAAATGAAAAAGCTTAATTCAAAATACGCAGGCATGCAGCTCTATATAGTTTTGACTCGTGTTGGATGCAGATGATTTATTGGAAACTACATTATACATGCAAGCATGTGACCTGGAACGTGTTAAAGAGCTTTACGATATTGTATAAGTTACTTTTATTGCAGTGTGTTGTGGTGATAATCAAAGCACAATTTCACACCGTATCGTCACATCGATTCTCGAAAGGTTTGCGTGAAATTCGACAAACAGGGAAGTGAAGTTTCATCCGAATTTATAATACTAATTATGGAAATTTGAAATAACACAATACACCGTGACCAGTGGCGTATCTGGGGGGGGGGGGGGGTGGGCAAGGGGATCACGTGCCCCGGGCGGCACTCCTTGGGGGCGCAAAAAAAAAACGAAAAAAACGAAGAAGAAGAAGAAGGAAAAAAGAAAAAAAAACGAAGAAGAAGAAGAAGAAGAAGAAGAAATTAAAAAAAAATCGACCGGAAAAAAGGGGGGGGGGGGAGGGAGGATGGGGGGGGGGGCAGAAAACCAAATCAAACGAGATAAAAACAAAACATGATGATGACGCGGACAAAATGACAATATTTATTGTGTTCACACAAGAATTCCATGTTCTGTAAACTGAAATACAAAAATTTTCGGCTCACTCGCTGCGCTCGCTCGCCAAAATTTATATAAAAAAAAGAAGGTAAGAACAAAACGTAATGATAACGTGGGCAAGATGACAATGTCTATTGTGTTCATACATGTCATTTTATATTTAGCAGGCAAATGTTTCACGGAGCAGCGGCTGCAATGTCTTTCGTTCTGAAGCGATAGCCAATTGGATCAAAAGAAGGCGCCAACGGTTTCGAACATACGGGTCGTCACTATATCTTGATTAGAATTGTAAGATTTGATAAGCAAAAAATGACAAGAGTTCCATGTTTTGTAAGCTGAAATACAAAAATTTTCGGCTAGCTCGCTACGCTCGCTCGCCAAAATTTATAAAAAAAGAGGAAGATAAGAACAAAACGTGACGATGACGCGGACAAAATGACAATGTCTATTGTTCACACATGTCATTTTATATTTAGCAGGAAAAACGTTACACGGAGCAGCGGCTGCAATTTCATTCGTTCTGAAGCGATTGCCGATTGGATCAAAAGAGGACGCCAACGGTTTCGAACATACGAATACAAATAAAAAAGATAAAAAAAGATAAGAACAAAACGAAATGATGACGCGGAAATATACAAATTTCGGCTCACTCGCTCGTACTAATTTAGAGTATTTTTCAAGTCCTCAGTTTGTTTGTAAAAATCGTTATCTATAAGGTCGTCACTATAGCTTGGTTATTGTAAGATTTGACATGTATGATAAGCAAAAAATGACAAGAATTCCAAGTTTTGTAAGCTGAAATACAAAATTTTTTCGGCTCGCTCGCTGCGCTCACTCGCCAAAATTTATCAAAAAAAAATATAGAGATAATAACAAAACGTGATGATGACGCGGAAATATACAAATTTCGACTCACTCGCTCGTACTAATTTAGAGTATTTTTTCAAGTCCTCAGTTTGTTGGTATAAATCGTTATCTATAAGCTCGTCACTATAGCTTGATTAGAATTGTAAGATTTGATAAGCAAAAAATGACCAGAATTCCATGTTTTGTAAGCTGAAATGCAAAAATTTTCGGCTCGCTCGCCACAATTCATTAAAATTCATTACATTTAAGTCACCCTCAAAAAAACCCTTTTAAGTGCTTGAAAAAGCATATCATGTGGACTTTGTTTAAAGCGTATTATATCGGGACCATGTGGAAGAACAGACATATTTTGAAAATATGACTGAACAGGCAATCCCCCGTTTCTTCTGTACGTATATGCAATGTATATGCAACTTGTAATGTGTGTATTTTTATATGAAGACGGAAATGAAAACAAACAAACAAACAAACAAACAAACAAATAAAGTCCCTACCGTAATGGGGTTACGGTTGAACACTTTTTCAGAAATTAGGGGTGCAATTTTCGCGCTTGCCCCGGGCGCCGTTTTCCCTAGATACGCCACTGACCGTGACAGTTATACGCCAGAAAGTTATAGTGGGCGGAACGACACACTCAAGTTCGATGGGGGATGTTTTCGAAGGTTCTTTTTGACCCTAAAAAGGCCGGGGGGGGGGGTGAATCAACCCCCCCCCCCCCGACATTTTTTCGCGACTACTCCGCCGTTCGCTGACTTTTTACTTTCAAGTCTCGCGCATCTTTTGACACCATTTTCGCGAAAATCGCGCATACCGTTACGACGCTGCATAACGTTTTATACATGCCTGTCAGACCGAAAATGGCTCAAAAACGTGATTTTGTGTATAAAGTCTATGCAAATGGAGTTTTCTCTTCTTATTCATAAAGATATGATTATTTTCACTTTCATAGGCTGAAACTAATTAATTTTAGCATAATTATTCTTGAAATAGGTTCTGTTATAAATTTTGCAGAAAAAGATGATAAAACAAAAGGTCGAAAAAACAAAGAAATACATAAGAAATTCATGAAACAATGAAATACATAAGAAATTGATTTTCAAACCAATTTTTTTTTCAAGTACATTGTTAGGAATGCTACAAAGAATGTTTTCACCAAAAATTAGGAGTCTAGGAACTCTAATTTCTGATTTAGAGCAAAATGTATGATTTTATGCATATATTAGCATAATTAATTATGAATTTCTTTTTGTATAGCTTGGTAGATTACGCCACAGGTAATGCATGTGCCAAATTTCATGGCGATTGCGCGATCGACGGCCGAGATCTCGGGGGGGGGGGGGGGGGTTGAATCAACCCCTCCCCGGCCACAGAACACCCCAAAAAGCCCGGCCTGGTTAGGGTTAAAATACGAAATTGAAATAAATATACATGGTATTCCAAAACAGACAAATTCCCTACTCCTGTGTTCATTGATCTAAAAATAAGATAGGATTCATTAATCCGAACATAAGTTTTGTGAATGGCGTTATTTTGAAGGTTCGTCATTCCGAAGGTTTGTTAATCGGAAAATGTAATAAAGTTCGTTATTCCGAAGGTTCATTGATCCGAAAATGAAATGAAGTTCTTCCATCCGAAAATGAAAAGGTGAGTTCAACGAACCTTCTGAATTTCAAATCCTGTTTCATTTTCGGATCAACGAACCTTTGGAATATAACAAATCTTATTTCATTTTCGGATAAACAAATCTTCAGAGTTAACGAGCTGTAACTACTCAGATGAGGTGATAATGTCATCAGTCGTCAATAATCGATTTGCGTTTTACTATAACTCCTGAATATCATAGTTTTGGCCGAAAATTTAGCTGTTACTATCCTTCCTTCTTTTTCAAGAAGTCAACGTTGCCCTAATGTATTGCAGTGCGTGAAACAGAATAGATAGACAGATGGATAGAAAGATAGATAGATCTGTCTTTCTATAATTATTTATTTGTCAATCAATCTTTCTATCTATCTGTCCATCTATCTATTTATTAATCAGTCTCTCTTTCTATCTATCTATCTATTTATTTATCTATCTATTTATTTATCTATCTATCTATCTATCTATCTATCTATCTATCTATATATTATATAAATCTATTATATCTCATTCTTCCCTCAGTGGCTTGCTGGGTTTGTTTCCTTCTTTTTCCCGAAACTGAGGGAAGAGTACCGAGCCGCCTATCTGCCCCTCCACCGGTATATGGGTGTGGCAGTATTCGCTTGTGTCATCGCTGCCGCCTTCATTGGTATCAACGAGAAGTTGTTCTTCGTGTAGTAAGTATTCTACTTTGTTACACTGAAAAAAGTCGGGTTTTAAATATGAAACACCGAGCTGGTGTATTTTCTGGTACTTATTTGTGGTATTAAATTGACATCTTGAGATGTCACTTCAAAATGTAAAACTTATGTTATCCTCAAGTTGTCGAACCCATGGTGAAACGAAACACCGAGCCTTGTAAACTAATTTCACGATGCCAATTGTTGACCTGTTGCAGCTGCGATGTCCAAGCTGTTTCACTGTCACACATTCGTGAGCTGATTTCCACTTTTAATAGACTTATTTCAAGGCCGTATGGAAGTGGAGACTATACTAAAAAGCGACATTACTTTTAGGCGTCTGAGCTATCATGGCGACAATATTATAGAAGCTGAATACTGATTTATTTATTTTTTTGTCTGTGCAATGTGGCAATTGTCCTCATTTGATTAATTCAAGTAGCTGCATTTTCCTTTTATTTTCTTGTTGTTTTGCTATTTTTTTTCTGTGTGTTACTGATTTTGCATTGGGTGCTGTGTGAGCGTGCATTTGTGTGTGTGTGTGTGTGTGTTTGTGTTTCTGTTATCAGAGTAGGGTCACCTCCCCGATCAGACCTTAGAATGCGTTCTTCTCTATCGTATTCCTCTTACCTCCTGATTCAGTGGCACCAGTGGTGGTACAGCCTACTCCACCCTGCCTTCCGGCGCGTATGTTGGCAACTTCCTGGGCTTCTTTATCCTTGCATTTGGGCTTATTGTGGGCTACCTTGTGACCAATCCCAATTACCAGCGCGAGGAAGTTCCATGCGAGGAGACGGTACCACTGTCTTCCGGAGGGATGCGGGGTTTCCAGGCAACGGAAGCTGTTCCCGAAGCCCAAGAGGTCAATGGCAACTAAAAGCAGCTGAAAAGAAAAAAAAAAATAGGCGGAGTAATCCATAGTGAGTGGAGAAGAAACAGGAGAAGAAGAGGAAGAACTGGAAAAGAAGAAAATGATGATGAAAAACAGGATGAAAAGAAAAAAATAACAAAGAGATGCGAACTTATTATTTCATTATTTATCATGTGTAGGCAGCATGCAGCTACTCACTGTGGAGTCATTAAATATTACGTAATGTACAAAGCAACTCCGTATAATGATTGGCCAGTCTGAATCAAGCGCCTTCGAACGTACGTTCGCACCAATGATACTGATACTCCGATATACTATATAAGTAGAGGATATTGGGATTAAAGTAAGCAATGAAGAAATTCAAAGTGTCCTCGAGGATATTACAAAAGGCCTTAACTTCATGATTTATACTAGGATTTAATGTTGAAGCGGAGTTAAAAACTGGAGATTTCTTCCTTTTTTGTGACAAACACCTGTTAATAATACCCAAAGTTCATTGTTTAGCAGTAGTGATGCAGATGTTCATGGTCCAGTAATCTCCTGATAAATGCCCTGATCCATATTGTATGTCACCGGGTATTCTAGTTCGAGCTACAGCGTGTAATCAAACAAGCGAAATAAATATAAATCAAGAAGATTTCTTACAAGGGGAGCTGTTGTTGTATGTATTTAAGAGCTGGTGTTCCAGGCATTTACATAAATATGGAAAAAAAGTATTCAAGTCCAGTGAGAATGCAACCACTCAACTGCTGCTTCGGTGAGCGGCACAGCCATCAAGCTGAGCCCAAGAAATGGGACAATTTTTATGTCAGAAAACGAAAAATGCACTGTTCTCTGATGTCACATGACATTATTATGCAACAAATATAGCAAGCAGACCTCTTATTGGGGTTATCTTTCCTCCTTTATGCTGATAACTCTTCTCTGGAAGCTGTGAAATTGCACTTTCCAACGCCATTCTATGTAAACAAAGGCATCGACGTTTGATCAAACTGTCGTTATGAATGAGATTTCCGATAAGAAGGGGTGTGTTGTTAGTTGCGTATTATACCAATAATGTGTGCTTTGAGTGACCCAGACAAGCACATTGTACATACACTGTCCGCGAAGTTCCTGGTACAGAAAGGGTTAAATCTATGTGACGTTTGTTAAATTTTAGATCAAATCGATGCTGTTGATACTCGACCACGCCTGCCAATATATCTATGTGAATATTCGTGGTCCTTCACGTATATCACGTCTATACACAGAATGATATAGTCCTCAAACTCCAAACGAGTAGTCCTTGAACGAATGATTGCTTCAAGCCATTGGTCGAACTCAATAGTGTTAGACCCTTCTCCCCTCATACTAAGTAAATATTCCTTTTGTCCCTTAAAGCATCAACGAAGACAATTATTGCACGTGTTGCCTTCCGAGGTTCTAACTGAGTGTGTTTATATTAGCTCATTATGGTGCATTGTGGCGGGGCTGTGTAGAAGTTGGGCCTATTTCGGCCTCGCAGTCTCTCGCTCATGATTGTATAGTTCTTCACAGGATCTATAACAAACATCATCATCGTAGGAGCTTTGTCAGTCGGAAATCAATTTGTGATAGATAGATGAGGAAAAAACACAACGTAGCTGAATGTTTCAATGTTGAGGATAAAATAATGAGAAAACGGTTGATTTAGTTTTTTACTGCGATTATATTACTTCCAGTTCGTGTAATGCAAGTCCTATAAAATAATCGTTAATAAATGGGATGAAAAGTTATGGTGCATTCACTATATCGAACTGTTCTCTCGTGATCATAGCAGCATTCGTTATGGTCCCTTTTAAGCCTTTCTCAATGTACGTGAACTGGATGCTGCGCTATAAAAATAGTCTTTTTGAGATAATGTACCTTGAAAGTGGATATGTTGATGTCATGACGTGTGTATGCTTTGTTTGGAGTGTACATAATTCTTCATTTCATTTAAGCTGATGATATATGTTTATATTCTGTAAAAAAAAATGTGTAACTCGATCTCCTTCTCCATGTACCTTATCTTTACTTTGACATGGGATATCAGTTGTATTAGATGTTGTATCAAAGGGTATAGTTTACGGAAAACCAAACTATCAACCTTGTCTACCGCAAAAGATGTAGACTGTTAAGTGTTGACAAGGCTTGTTGTTGCGCTTGTACCGGTCAACATGCTTCCGCCTTGGCGTCATAATATTATTGCTGTACTCTGCATTTAGATTATATGAGCTCATTAGCCATTATTAAATGTTTTAGACTTGTGTTCCTAAATAGTTTCGTCATTAGTAGAGGTCACCGTGTAGATTTTCGTCCACTCCCTCTTTTGGCAAGTTCTCAAATCGCTATCAGTATTCCCTTAAAAAAGTGTTGTTATAACTGGAGTCTCAGAGATGATCTAGTTTTCCTGCTTGATATCCGTTCCGTTTGTATGAGGTTGTTTTTTTATGTCACTGCTATTTATGTGTGTGCTGTAACTCTAACATCATCGTTATTAAGTCCATATTGTGCAATCAATATTATGCATATCTTTTAGCGCATTGTATAAGGGACATGAAACACTATGCGCTGTATACGTATGAGCGTTATTATGTGAGATATATTGTTGAAAATCTAACTGAATGTATTATCTCGTTCTTTTACCCAGGGTCACTATCATCAACCGAAACTAAAATGTATTTAGTGCTTTCTCGTAATAACGATTGAGAAGATAGAAGTATGATTAAACCAGTGTATCGTCCTGACTAACAGACCGGCAAGTGCTGTCCGCCGGGGATCCATAAATTCATTGCAGGCGTATACATCTATACAAGCTGAATAATTATAATGGAATAGGCGGACAGACCAAATTTCACCGAAAAGAACTCAGAAATCATGAATCACAGAGATACTTCGACTTTTTGTTGATGTGCAAGAACCTTTCGTAAAGAGCAACTCTTTTTTTGTTTAAATCGGACTAAACTTGACCGTGTATAAGTGAGCCCGCAAGAGCGTATTGTGTCTGTAGAAGATACAAATTTAGCTAGTAGAGAGAATTAAATTCATGATGATGTAAGCGATCATGTCGAAGAAAATTGTCCAATGTCGTGCTTTTGGCTGTTTGGTATGATATACTCTAATCCGTATAGACTAATAATGTGTAGTATTATGCGTATATATTTGGAATGAAATTGAAATAGACAATAAATATTTTATTGCTTTGAAAGCTAAGTTGGCTGAAGCTGATGTTTACAATTATTCTTATGATGATCAGCAGGTTGGAGTGTACAGAATACAGGTGAAAGTTGTCATGTATTTAACACGTATGTAAATGTGTACATACACAAACACTGACAAAGCCTAGATACCAAACTGTAGGCTTACCTGTGCTTTGGCGTCTTGTCCGCTACCGGGGGTTTCACGCTCTGGCGATCTTCAAGCAGACTGACTTTCATATACTGATATATATATATACATATATATATATATATATATATATATATATATATATATGATTACATGCACTCAGCAAGAAAGAAGAAGAAAGTAAACACTTTTTCGAGGTCATATTTTTCATAGAAGATTTTTATGAAAATCATTGCATTATATACCATCATATTATTAAAGGTAATTTAATTGGCTATTGGGCTCATAGGTTTATTAAAAGGAGAACTTTACGCGTGAGTGAGCACATTCATTTGTGTCCACCAAGGCACAAAATTAAAAATTGCAAAACTTGACACGCTCTCTGTCATTTGCAAATGCCCTTCACGATAACATTGACAACAAAAGACCAGTTTAACACAATGAGAGACATGAATGAAATAGGAAAAATTATTCATTTCAAATGTTCATTTCCACTCGTTTTAGAGTGACTTCAGGGATCACTCCAAAATCTTCGAGTGATCCCTGAGGTCACTCCAAAATGAGTGAAAATGAATATTTTCACTCAAAATTCACTCCAATTGCACTCTAAATTCACTCTTTTTTGTATTGAAATTCACTCCTTTAAGAGTGAATATTTTCACTCGATTTTTTTTTTTTTTTCACAGAGTAGTGGCCCTGGCCCGGGGCCAAGACTAATGTCGAACCGTACATATCATGTAATTCAAGGTGGATGCAATAAATACACGAAAGAATTACAATATACTATTTGACTTCAGGAAAATCGGACTCAAAAGATGGAACTAAAGTAACTGTCAAAATCTCACTCGCCGAAAACGCCAATAATGTTGAAAGCAACCACCTTTCCTACGCTTATCGCAAGAACATTTATTATTATGTCATCATATCGCACGTTTCTCTTAAATATATGCTGTATTATCACTTTATCTTCACGTAGAATCCTTTCATAATATTATCAATATCTATAAAATGTTAGCCTTTCTTAATAAGAACTTACTGCAGCCTAGAAATATCAAAAATAACTTTTAGGGGGAAATAAATTGTTGCAGCTAAATTATAACAAAGAGAATGAAGTCTAAGAAAATATTGTTTTCAAGAAAGAGTTGTGATGTGTACAGATGCCATTATTATCTCTAGGTGCGGTTGCAATCATTATTTTTTTAAAAATATTCAGCGAAACGTGGTGTGAAACTTGATGATGACACTAGTGCCATTGGTCATGATTGTTACAGTGAACTTGAACGTGGTGTGCATTGTGTGCAACCATGCTACTCTCTATACTGAAATGATAAGAAACATGATTTTGGGCTACAATATATATCTATCTGTATATATATATATATATATATATATATATGTTTATATATATATATATATATTTATATATATATATATATATATATATTATATTATATGTGATGATACTTGTAGTACGCGTGTTGGTACCAATTGTCGACCCTGAGGAGGACGAATGTATTCGTCGAAAATTTGATCTGAATGAATACTCAAGTAGCACTGTTGGACTGTAAAAATGCATCACCACTCTACTTCTTCATCTTTATATATATATATATATATATATATATATATATATATATGGGCCGTGACGCGAGAAAAGGGCCCTTAGCGGTGCTGCGCGCAAACGCCAGAAAACGGCGCGAAAGTTTGACAAAGCAATACGCGCAAAAAAGATCAACTAGCTAAATGCGCGCACATGCATATAGACGCATAAAAAATTGACAGGATTTGGACAAAACATGCTTTTTTGATTGTCGTAATGGGGTCATTTAGGATTGGAATTTCAGAAAAAGGTTTGCATATCTAAATACGGCAGAGTTCCTTCCACAATGTGGAGGTGAAAACTCATTTTCAGTATTTAATGCCCTAATGGCCCTTTTCTCGCGTCACGGCCCATTATATATATATATATACATATATATATACATATACATATATATATATATATATACATATATAATATAAACATAAGTAAAATTCCACAAACTTTCATGAAACGTACACCTTCCATCAACTTAATTATTACTGACTGAGATACTAAAAGGGTGATATTATTTCCTCTGAAAGAAGAAGTAGGAACCTATAGTACTCTTTCATCATGCTATTAAAGTGAAATTGTGTTGAATTTTCGCTTCATTACGTCCTCACTGTTATCGAAGATGACGTTTGTTGGGAGTAGCATATCCAGAAACGACGGGACCTAAAACTCTAAGAAATTCACAACATTTGATTAGATTGTCCCATTTTCCTTGGACTGTAATGATGTGCTTTTATCAATATGGCTACTATTTCACTCAATCCACATTTACATTTAGGCTCGGTTTCCTTCAAGGTGTTTCTGAGATGCACCGGCCCCTGCCCCTCCCTCATTATAGTCTTCCCCCGCGAGTCCGCCCTTCACCCTATCTAGAGCTACCTCTTATCTCTCCACCACTCGATTTCTGCTCCATCCCTATCTCTCTTTAATATGAGTCGAAGGTATCATAATTGTCAAAAAGGAGTACAGATATATTAAACGCAGGATAGCAAATTCTATGTCAAGTTGCGGTTTCGTCACATCAAGTAGGCCTAGGCTTGGCCTATATGCATCAAACTTTTCTCTTGCATGCCACTCGAATATGCGTTGGAATATACTCAACGTGAGGAGGAAATTGTTTTGTCTTAATACCAGGAAAATACTTCCTGCTTCGATCGTGATTGAAGGGAATATGTTTTGGTTTAGTTTGAAATATAAACCCTTCTACCTCTAGTCTCTTCTGGTTAGGTTACCTGTAATTATCACATCGTCGTATATGATACTGCTCAAGATTTGTGACAGAAAACCCCAAGAGGGAGCTCGAAACCGCAAGTAGTAATTGTCACGTGACGTCTTCGCGCAACGTATACTATGACTGTACTGGAAAACAATAGTTGAAAAGATCGTATATAGGTCTATATATTTGTTCAATAATGAGAACTGATCTCGCAGTAAGCAGTACCTCCTCGAGTTTGAGTGATCTACTTTAGGTTTTAAAATCTAGTATCGGATTGACCACCATTCAAAGTATGATATGTTTAGAAGTACCCTAATGGACAGCCAGCTATGGTCATGTCATTGCGATTGTGATCTTGTGTGACTCTCGTATTTTGGAGAGGCAGACGATCGCAGGAGAATAATTGGTCTCCATTTCCATTCCAGCTAGTGTTTATCTATTTCGGTACGGAAAATCGCTCCCCAGCCAGGCGCATACAGGCTGTATTGTGCTGCACCTGCCAATACTGGGTAAGCTGAATCTTGTGACGTGATCTTATCACGATGTGACTGACACTTGTCGTTAACATTGTTTGTAATCAGACGACAGAGATGTGAACGGATCCTCGTGTGACATGACAAGCAGTAAGGTTAAAAGTTATAATTCATGCAACTTATGAAATACTGAACTGGCAGCGAGTAGCACGGCGTATCATCTCTTCGCGACAGCAAGTTAAGAAGGATTTCTAAATTAGGGTTCTACTACTAGGTCTAGATAAAATTTACACCATTACGTAGGCTGGAGAACCCACACACTTTGTGTAGTCCCGGGTATTGCAAAGTGTGTCTGTTTATATTGTGGCTGTGGTCCTCTGCATGCTGCAAGTGCGCAAAGTGATTCAAGATTTCAGAATTCTGCGGGTACAGCCTACAGGGTCAAATCTTATTAATACCTAACTGTGGTACTGATGGTAATTTTATTAACTCTTACTGTGCTAGACCCAAAACCCCTAACGTGCCAGACGTTTTTACCCAACGCCAGAAAGTTCGCGAACTTTAGTGGCAATGGCCAATGTAACATCTAATTTAAAACTGCCATATCTTTGAAACTATTGACTGTTTTGAATTGAGGTCTACACAATTCACAACATATATCAAGAAATAATTGGTCTTTCGTGCCATGCAGTCAGTTTGCTGTAATATCTATCTCAACCTGAAATATTGCAGAAATAATTGATATCATCAAAAATATTGTTAGAAATTTTCGTGTAGTATGGAAAGAAAGAGTCATTCGTGGTTTTTCTTCAATAGAACGCTCCCTTGACTCTGTGAGAAAGTTTTAGAGCTACATCTCCTCTTTCGAATGATAACAAAATTGTCTTCTAGAGTTGTATAATTACACAAATATTGGCAGTTCAATTTGTCTTTTCAATTGCTTTTTTTGCCTCGGTAATTCATTCCCTAATCCGAGTCCTTTAAGTCCCAGATCTTGTCTTTGAAACTAAAGTAAATCCTGGGTCCTGGAATGGTGTCTTTTGTCTACTTGAGAAGGAAGCACTGACTAATCCTTCTTTTGTCTATGCCGACTGCGGGTGGGTGCACTCTATTGAAATCGGCAGGCCTTTGTTTACAGGTCTACTTTCCGTCTACTATACATGTGCATAGACAAGAACAAAAGCGTGTTCTTCCTTCGTATATGCTAGCATGGGGACGATTAGTGAAGTTCACCAAGACAAAAGGATGAAAGACTTGACCGACGAACGAAAGCTTGACCCACTTTGAGGGACAAAATGAAAGCTGCTCCCGCAGGAGAGCACCCAAGCAGAACAATGCGAGTGGAAATGCATAGACAACACACGCAGATTAAGTAGCATACACACGCATGGTTTATCAATGAGAATTTAGATCTATACACAGCTCGCAGAGGGTGCACTCACTGCGGATTTTCCCGACGCGAAAAAAAAATACATCTAGCTGAAAAAACACGTATTTACTCAAAATTTTCCTATGTAAGTATACTCATATTTTTTGCGGAAACAATGGCTATGCTAATCAGCTACCAGTGCATATCAGTGGCAGTTTCGTGGTGTAACAAATTATGGTACCACAAGAACTTAAATGACCAATGTTTTTCGCGCTCTTCTTAGTCGCCGATCGGCGACCATGGCACGTCAGGACTACGGTCGCCGACCATGGCATGTTAAGAGTTAAGTATGATTTAATTAGAGAAAAAAGTAAACGGAAACAAAATGGGGAAAAAGGTAAAATAAAACTAAAAAAGATGGATATCTTTTGTATTCTATCTTATGTGCGATCATAAAATTAAAAGATAGGCAAGTTAATTATTGTTTTGTTAGACAAGTAAACTATTACATATTGAGAACCATGTCTAGGCTTTGAAAACATCCAACCCTTCCCATATATTTATTGTCATCTTCAGGACAGGTTTATTACCAATCAGCTAGAACATGGTTTCTAATTGCTTTGTAGAAAGTTCTACCAAAAACCAATTTGAATTGATTACATCAATGTCCTGATGAAAACCTTGTTGAAAATTAGAAATTTGGTTTGCAAACTTTAGTTGATGCTGAAATCAATTAATGCAGATGTTGCAGTAGTCCACGATTTACGGACAGATGACTGGACATCACTCTTGAGTTGACTGGGTCAGGCGGAGTAACCCCCCAAGGCCACCATGGACCCTGCATCTGCGGACAAGGACTTTAAACGGGGGTCTACCTCCACCAACAGCACTTCAAACTTCACCTATGAGGAGTTGAGCAATGGCATGACCTGTCCAACCTGCGAAGGGACGGGAAAGATTCCCAGAGGTGAGATCATGACCTGGTTCTGCCCTGTCCAGGGGGCTGTTTCACTTAAAGGGAACGCAAACCCAAAGAGCAATGTGGATTGAGTAAAAGCATTAACATTAGTAGAACACATCAGTGAAAGTTTGAGGAAAATCGGACGATCGATGCAGGAGTTATGAATTTTTAACATTTTGGTGTAGGAACCGCTGGATGAGGAGACTACTAGAGGCTATGACGTATGAGTGGACAACAATATAAAGAAAATATAAAAGGAATTCCACAAAAATTAACTTTTCTAGCAAAATGAAAGAGTACTTGACAAACCGCTTCCAGAAAGCAGGGAGAATAATTGCTACCCCTAACATATAGTATGTCAGTATCAAGTTGATGGACTGTGTAATTTTCATGAAAAATGAATTTTTATTACATTCCCTTTATATTTTCTTTATATTGTAGTCCACTCATACGTCATAACCTCTAGTAGTCTCCTTACCCAGCAGTTCCAACACCAAAACTTTAAAAATTCATAACTTTTGCATCGATTGCTCGATTTTCCTCAAACTTTCACTGATGTGTTTTACTAATGTTACTGCTTTCACTCAACCCACATTGCTCTCGGGGTTTATGTTCCCTTTAAGAAGCTCTAAAATCAATCCTACACCAAATTCAGTTCAACTGATCCTAGAGACAACTGTTGGATCTGTCAGTCCTCATACTTTCTAGATTTCATAGGAACTGTTTCACTTTTATAAGCTATTTGGGAGCAAGAATATTTTGCTCAGGACTGCTATGCCATTTTGTAGAATATGTTTTGAATGTCTGTGTGTCCTTCTTGGCTCCATGACATTTGCTCCTGCGACAATTGCTCCAATGAAATATATGAAGAGTTTGTTCGCAAAAACCGATAAGTCTATATTTGCCAAATGGAGATATTTGCGATTAAAGGTCAAGAAAAATAAAGAGAATAATAAGAATTTTTTTGCTTCTTTTGACCATAACTTCAAAAATGTACCTTTATATGTAGTGACCAATATATCATTTAAAAGGTATTATTTTGTACTTCATGACAGAGACCATACTTCAAAATCTTCAAAAATGGACTTATCGGTTTTTGCGAACAAACTCTTCATATGAATGCTAAGCTAAACATATTAAAATTCTATCCACTATAAATATAAACCCTAACCTTAAGCTTAATCCTCACATCAAACTAAACCTAAAACCATATCACAACCCTAACTCTAACCCTAAGTCCTGGGAGAAAATAAAACCGTAGCAATTGTCACAGGAGCAAGCATTGTGTCACCGTCCTTTTCAATTACATCTGATCTGAATCTGTCCCAACGTAGGTTCAATGTTTGGCTTGATATAGTTCTCATGCTAAGTCAAATCAGGGACCAGGTGTCAAGGAGGAATCTCCTGTATCCATCAGAGGGCATACTTTGAGATAATAAAGTTGATACTGGTACCAACTATTCCAGAATAGCGTTAGAACACAAATACCTTGGTTGCAATGCATTGTATGCCCCAGGTATTCAAATATACCACCAATGTTGAAAAAATATGGATTGTAATTTGAGTGTCAGGAGGCAAGTGTATTTCAACAGGTTGGAAGCTGTGCAAAACAGAGCAGCGCGATTTGGTAGAGGTGACTACTCTAGGCACAGTAGCATAACAAATATGAAGCATGAGCTTGACTAGGAACTGCTCAAACACCGACGCAGAGTAGGACGCATCAACACATTCCTTAAAGCGCCTGCGGGTCGCCTATCTATCCCAGTTTGTAAAGCCCTGCGTCCAATCCAAAGGGTTCTCCAGAAGTCATCATCTACAAGTTATATCCCAATCGCCACAAACAAAAACTGCTAAGTACTCATTCATCCCAAGAACTATAACAGATTGGAACGTGCTCCCACCGACAGTCACAGGCGTCACAAACAAAGACTCATTCAAAGCAGCAATCCTTCATTACATCCAAGAGCAAAGCAACTAGTTTCTAAACCTCTCTCTCCGCGCAATAAACACCAGCGCACCCCCTGTCTGGTTGGCCCCTACTTAGGGGTGTTTGACAGTATCATAGAAGAAGAAGAAGAAGAAGAACTTTCTAGAATGGTATGTGATGTCATTTGCCATCTGATGGTATTGATTCAAGGTGAAAATATAGGATCTACCATCAAAGTAAACCCTGTTTGCCCCAGGATTTATCAGACAATGTTCATCAAAGTACTGTGAAGTCATGTGAAATATAGTGTACTTTATTTTGCTTCCTGCTCCCATAGAAACTATTAAGGGTGCTCTGTTGTTTTGAATGGAATTGAATTGAATTGAATTGATTGTTTTATTGTCCACAATGCGAATGTGGAAATGCGCCTTCCACCAGCGTTACATACAAGAGATACAAACAGGTAACAATAGTTCAAAGAAGAACATACAATGTATGCGTCACAAATTACAAATAACATGAAACATAAATGTTTTGCAATACTTGTTGCAGAAAATAAAGGTGATAACCGTTATGGGCAATTCCACGGTAATGACGTTACGTGGAAGGATTTTCATGAAATTGTTTACATTGTAGTTTTGTGAATGAAAGCACCTCGGGCTTGTGATTAACATTGATGAATGAGTTCATGAGAATGAAGATATAGGTGAAAAGTTTTTCTCTCAAAGTGCATTTCTTGTCACATAGCAAGTGAAAATGTGTCGATAACTGACGTTACGGAAAAAGGACATGGAAAATTATGGTGTAGATTTAAATTGAAATATCTCATGTCCCTGACTTGTAAACTTTATGTGTTTAATATGACAATATACCTAGGTCCTTAGGAACAGGTGTGCTTTAGATATTTCCTTTTAGCACCATGCCAATTTTAGTGAAGGCATGACGGTAACTGACGTTACGCTTACATTTGCCATAGGGTTTACACATGCAAAATCATGATCGGGAATAGTTTTGTGATATTTTATAATTCTGACCTTTCAGAGTGATTTGTTTGATATGAAATCATACCTTGGTTCATCAATTACAAATACACAAAAGAAATGAAACATTAGTCCATTTTCTTTGTGTTCTATGAAAACTTAAAAGTAAACATGTCAGTAAGTGACGTTACGTAACTGACGTTACACATACTTTTGCCATGGGGTTTACAGAGAACTGATTTATTTAACAGGTTATTATACTACTGCAGTATGCCAGTAACAATCCCAGGCATTTACTTAGCAACAAATTGAAACAAAATCTAAAGAAGCAAATGGGGTGGCGTGGGGTCCTTAGGGGGCAAGCCCCCCCCCCCCCCCCCCCCATGCCATACCAAATGTAGCACAGTTGAGCAAAAATAATGGAAATGTACCAGAGGATATTTCTTGACATGAATGCTTATTCAACAGTTATGATTACACAGAGCCATTTAGATTCAGCAGTCCAAGTATGAATATTGTCATAACTTAAGGTTTTTTTTTTTTTTTTTTTTTTTTTTTTTTTTTTTTTTTTTTTTTTTTTTTTTTTAAATGAACAGGAAAGTTTCTATCTAGACTGCCCCACCCATAATACCCTGCAGTACTACACAAAACACAAATATTATTGTGCATGAAAAAAAATATCTTTCAGGTCATGGGGAAAAAACACATACAAGTTTCAACACATAAATATGCATAAATATGTATCAAAATCTACTGTGATATACTGTATTTGTTCTTCTTTTCTTTATCTTTACTCAGGACTTCTCCTTCAAGGCATTGTTAGGGCCACAAATTTAAAAAAAAATGATCTCCATCATTAATTGATTTAAATGAAAAGTGTTACACTTTTAATATTTTTCTGTGAAGAAGAAACATGCTTTTTTGGTCAAAAGGGCATTATTGGTTTATTCCTTGCTTGAAGTAATATTATTGTTTTTCTTTTCCTTTTAACTGGTATATCAAGGCTTGCAAATACCTCCCAGATACCAAGAAATAGGACTTTCCAACGAAAGAATTCTAAGATCAATATAAACAAATCTTCCTGTTCATAATTATCATGTATTACAAAATATCCCTGCATGAATGAAATCAAGTAATCAACAAATATGAACAATTTTGTTTCACCCTAGAATCACCTCTCACTTTGAGCATCATCATTGTTAAGTTTCAAGCAGTAATGACAGTACATGCCTCATGTACCATGATACAAGATGTGCCACATTAACTAAACCACACATTTAAGTGTGAGCGAAGAAATATATATCTGTTTGTGCATTTGCCTTGAGGTTGAAACTTCACTAAGCTTCCAGAAAAAAAGAAAAATACTAGCAAAAGCAATTATTAGTAAAGATTATAACTGTTGGTATACAGCTGTACACAAGCTTTTTAATAGAAAAAGATGTTTACCATGCAACCACATCATTGATTAGGCCTACAAACTTTGGTAGCTTTATCATCCTGTGGGACTGTGAATGTACTGTATAGTAATTTGAGTGCATTATTGCATGTTGTAAACCTAAACTTCCAGATGATTTAACCTTAAACTTGTGCTGAATCAAAAACTCAAGCAAAAAAAGAAGATAGTTGTAATAAATAAAGAAATAAATAAGTTCAAAAAATAAAATAAAATGAACAAAAACAAATGTATCCACGGACATACCATGGTGATGACATCATTCCCTATCAAAGGGATTGTTGCTCTTTGTTGATAACCTTTGACTTCCCAGGTGTATTGAAATAGCCTAAAGTCAAAAAAATTGCCTCAGTTATAATTACTGTCATGGTAGCTGACGTTACATAATGGTATCTGATGTTTCGGTAACTGACGTTACACATTTTGAAGTGTTCATTTTGACTCTCCAGTATGCCAAGTATCCTTATTTCTGGTATCAAAAGGAAGGCATATGGGCATAGATTAGAAATCCCAAGTTACATCATACAGCTCACTTTCTTTGATGAATAAAGTAGAAAATTCCTTGTTTTTGGTAACTGACGTTACATCCATCATTGTCAAACTAATTAAAAGTTTTTATCAAATTCTAGAAAGCAACCAGCTTTCTTTTTCTATCATGTGGTAAAAGACTTCTCTGGTAAGTGCATACATATGAAAGATTGTTGTTTAGAGTACTAGTAAAGTGGATATACAGAGAGTAAGTTATGTGACATTACACTCTTTCCTACCATTGGTTATAGGCATATTTTGGCAGCCATTTTGAAAATCAAAATGGCCGCTTTTATTGAAAAACATAATAATTCTTAAAACTTCAACTCAAGTATCGTCTGATGATAAATGGTGTTTGAAACAAATATTTTGAATTTTGGGCATCTGTGTCCTCTATACCATGGAATTGCCCTTATATTCATAATACATATTATATTATATCTCATTCAATTCATCAATTTAAATAAATTCCATAGTTGTTATAATTATCATCAAAAATTCAACTTTCAACAAATCTCCTACTTCTAATCAACATTATTTTCCTTCATTTACAACTTATCATTCATCTTCAAATACATTATCTTCTCTATAATATATATATTAACATAATTAATATATTGTTATTATAATTTATTGTTATAAATTATTATAATTTGTATGGAAGTTGTTTTCTTGTTTTACCTGCATTTGCCCAGATATTTATTTTCTTTGGCTTATTTTTTCTGATTTTGGTAAATGCCTTTAATCTTCAAAAGGAAGTGAAATTAGTGATCATCAAACAATAGATTTAAAAAGTTTGATAGGGAGAAACAATGGGAAAGGAACAAAACTTTGAGTGAAGATACTGTCCTTTAGCTAAAAACAAGGCTGCCAACTCTCACTCATTGAGAGTGAGACTCATTCATTTTAGTCCTTTCTCACTCTAAAACTTTAAATTTCATTTGCATGCATTTCTATTGATCTCACTCATTTTGACTCCTAAATTACAGCATTGGCCTATGGGAGTCTTACTCTCAACTAGTTTCCAATGTTGGCAGCCCTGTAAAAAATTATCTGTTGGTTACCTAACTGTGACATGGCTGGCTTGGAAATTGTTCTATTTGATTGTTGCTGAAAGTGTAATCATTGTAACAACTCCTTAGAGTAAGTGGTTAAAGTGTAACAGGGTTTTTATTTTGAGCAGCTCATTTAACATCTAGAACATATCTTTTAAACATTTAATCCAAAAGCGAAACAAGGTTCAGAATTCTGAAGGTTTGTTAGTTTGCACAGTATATTTTCTGATTAACAAACCTTGTTTCATTTTTGGATAAACGAACCTTCAGAACAATGAACCTGATTTTATTTTTAGAATAACAAACCTAAAGACCGACAAACTTTATTTCATTTTTCCAATTGACAAACCTCTGGAGTAACAAATCGTATTTCATCTCTGGAAGTGTGAACCTTCGGAATTACAAACCTGCGGAATACGGCACAAATGTTCAATTTAAGAAACCTTTTTTTTTTTCATTTTCGGATTAACAAACCTCGAGGTATTGGGAATTTGTGTGTTTTTAAAGGACAAGATCACCTTTATATACATGTGGATTGAGTGAAGGCAGCAATATTTGTAGAACACATCAGTGAAAGTTTGGGGAAAATCCGACAATCCATTCAAAAGTTATGAATTTTTAAAGTATCTGTGCAATCACTGCTGGAGGAGAAGACTACTACAGTATATGTGACAGTGCACCTCAAAACAAACAAAAAGTCGCCAGACATAAATTTTTAGTTAAGACCATATTCTGAAAGAGCAGACTTTAAGCTTTAAAATGATGTATAACTCAAAGCAAATGGATTCTCCTAACCTATCTAAATATTGGAAAGAAAGCACAACCCCAGAAAAAGTGTGAACTGAGAAAAGAGGCTCTGAAGTACAGTGTCTATTCAAGCGCTTAATCTTTACCAAACCGTGCGATGAATGGGACAAAAAACAGGAAGTAAACCACTGGAGTAACAACAATGAAGGGATTATCAGATTAAACTGAAATTAAATATGTCTCATTAACACATTCTTTCCATAATCAATGCCAACTTTCAAAGCAGTAGCACTATCCTTGCAAAAGTTATTCGAGTTGAAAGTGAAGAGTGTGGACAAGGTTTTTCAGAAATGAAAAAGGGATTCTGAAGACACACCTAATCACACTATTCTATCAAAAAATGTTCGAGATAAACTGCTAAAAAACACACTTTCCTGCCCGTTTTATGATACCAAATTTTAGCATAATGTAAAAGAAGACCTGCTCTTTTAGAAAATATGAAAAAGTCAAGTTTGGCTAGGTTGACCCATTTCACTTGTTTTCAGTCCTCACGCAAAATCAGTGTGTGCGACTTTATGTTCGTTTTGAGGTGCACGGTCACATATGATGTCACATGCGTACAACAATATAAGGCAAATAAAAAGAGAATTTCACAAAACTTGACTTTCTGAATAAAGTGCACATTTCTTCGACATGTTACTGACTTATGTTAGGGGTAATATTATTTCCACTGACATCTGAAAGAGAGAAGTCGAGTGTTCTTTTATTATGTGAGAAAAGTGAGAATATCTTGAATTTTCTTTATACTTTCTTTATATAGTTGTACTCATATGACATCACAAGCTATAGTAGTCTTCTCATCCAGCCGTGACTGAGCAGAAACTTAAAAAGATCATAACTTTTGAAAGGATTGTCCGATTTTCCTCAGACTCTCACTGATGTGTTCCACTGATATTGCTGCATTCACTCAACCCACATGTCTATGAAGGTGAACTTGTCCTTTAAATGATGAACCTTCAGAGTGCTCAACAAACCTTACTTCCTTTTCAGATTGACAGATTTTCGGAATAACAAACTTTATTTCATCTTTGGAAGTAGGAACCTTCAGAATATTGAACCTGTGGCATAATGGCACAAATGTTTAGAATAACAAACATTATTTCCTTTAAAGATTAACAAACCTTTGGAATAAACATCACCTGATAAGGTTACGTAAGTAAGTGCGCCAATTGTGACATTTCTCTAGCGTAATGAATGACAATTCTCAAAAGGTCACATCTCAGTTAAACTCAGCCAATTTTCAAGGGGCCCATGGAAAGCAAGGTAGTCATAAATAGTATTCATGCAGCCATATATTTCTCTGCATATTTTTCCTTTTTTATTTAAGCATTTATAACAGATTTATTGCAGTGGTTTCATTGTGTTTTTTTTTTTTTGCAATGAATTCTCTCTGCAGCTCTGTTTAGCCAATTGTTATTGTGTTTATATGCCTGTTCCTGTGCCCCAAGTTCATATTGAAGCAAAAGAGAAAGGCCTTTGTAATCACCATTTATTCATCGGTATCTCTCTTGCATTTAAAGGGGGAATGATGCCAAAATGTGTGTGGATTGAGTGAATGCAGCAATATTAGTAGAACACATCTAGGTGAAGTTAAAGGGACTGTACAGTACTGGTTGATGTAGGGATTCATGTTTTGAACATTCCTAAGTGAGATAATGAAAAGCCTCTTATGAAATATGAAAGAGCATGTAATTTTAAGAAGGATTCAACGTTTATTTGATGAAAATTGGTTTTCAAATGGCTGAGATATCCAAAAAAGTGCTAATAACAGGCGACATGTCACAACTTTATTAGGATCTCTTTGTTTCACCTTGTTTTTGGATATCTCGGCCATTTCAAAACCGATTTTCATTGAATAAACTTTTGATACCCCTTAGAACTGCATGCTCTTTGACATCTCATAGAGTGGTTTCTGAATATCTCGCAAAACGTTGAAAGCTAAATCTACACCTCGACCAGAACTGTACACACCCTTTAAGGAAAATTGGTTTACAAGTTTGGGATGAAATATCTTGTTGACCATGGTTACTAGTGTCAGATGTGTTTTGCCCTGACTGAACTGTGTTTCTGAATAAAATCATGGACAATTTGAATTGTTACCTGTGATGTAAGTACTGATGCAAAGCACATACCTGTAACTACCCTAGCATGGTGTGCTCTGTTTCCTTAAGTAGCACACTCATGACTGTTCTTAACTTTATATCTGTGTTGAATTGAGGTATTAAATGGTTCTCTTATCACCATGCATGATGTGCTCTGTTGCCTAAACACACTCGTGACTGTTCTTTGTTTCTGTGATAAATTGAGGTAATTATTCTTTTATTACTGTCTGTCCATGTTTCTCCATACATCAGGAAGAGAAGACGATTTGGTAGCCTTGATTCCATTCACTGATGACAGATTGAAACCGAGGAGAACGTGAGTCGGGGAGAGTTCCATAGATTGGCACGTAAATATAATGTGACTAGTTTCACATACAATGTACTTTTGATGGCTTAAGATTTTATTGTACGTGTAAAGGTCACTTTTGAGTAGGAGAAAGAGAAACACACTTGTGCTGTGAGTGAGGCAGATCTTATCATACGTATAGAACAGTCTTCTTCCTACTTGTGGATCTTAACTTGTCATACATTCTACCAGGTGGATGCCAGTGCTCCAGTACAAAAACATGTTCACTGTATGTTTGGTGCATCGTTCACAGCAGAATTGCTTTGCCTCCAAAGCATTCTTGCCAGGGAAATGAAGCATTATATTTATGTGTTCAAACAAAATGCAAACAAACAAACAAACAAACAAACAAACTAAGAATATTAACACCATTAACAACAGAGGTAGTGCATCAGTGCAATTCAAGATTCATATGAGATATATTTATATTATACATAAAGATAAATACACATACGTGCCTTATCAGTTTTGTGCAAAGGTGATGGGGGATTGAATGAAATCGTAACAGAATAACAGATAAATACTGAAGAAAGTCATGGGGGAACTAAAAGGCCCGAATTCACAAAGGTGTTTTAAACGTAGACCATGGCAGGAATTAAGACCATGGATGGTCTGAAATAAGCGTGAAATAAGTGTATTGTCTTGCGTGACTGTGGGTGCGAAGATTTGAGCACTCTCCTCAAGCGAACTGAATCGTACTGAACCCATGCCAGAGGAGCGCTCAAACGCTCCTAAAGAACACGCCAAACTGAACCGAGCCAAAAGTGGACCACTTCCCTATGTGCTCCAAAAGGGTACCAAAAGTTTGCATGTGAAGAATGTGTGTAACATGCACATACAAGTATTATACTGTACATCGTGATGCAGAGAGTTCATTCTCTTTGTTTGGGACATCCGTAGGTAGTTAAGCGCACCAAGTGAATGGCCCTCTTGATAAAAAATTTGTGACCCCCTCTAAAAGTAACTCATGAGGTATGCTTTCTCCACAGGTGCTCGAACGCTATAAGTCTGACACAGTACAGTTCAGTATGCTTTGGTTTGCTGTAGAGCACTCGAATGCACCCTGTGTGTTTTCCCTATGCAGGTGGCTGTATGTCTTCCTCTCAATATTTGCCTGTGCTGTGGTTGCTGGCATCCTCGTAGCCTTCCTCATACCCCGGCCGATTCTTCTACAGCAGCTTGGGGACGTCCAGACAGTGGCCACCTGGTACAACACCTCCAAACCTGAAATGAAGCTCACTCTGCAGGTAGAGTAATGTGCACTTGTACACCACTTTTTTTCTTTTTTTTTTTGGTAAAGTTCCAGGCAATGATTACATAGAATAGTAACATCATCAGCAGAGACTCCAACTCTCCCGTTTTCGACGGGAGATCTCCCGCCGAAAACCCATTTTTGCAAAATCTCCCGTTCTCCCGGTTATGATTTAATTTCTCCCGCCCTGGCTCTGTGTCTCCCGTTGGAAAGGATTTCTTACTTATTGCTATCATATGTTGAAAAAATAAGCCTTAGCTAGCACAAGAGAGCATCTAGAACCTGGGAATTTCGCGCTTCGCACCCACCACTTGGAATCTCCCGTCTGCTAGGGGTTTCAGGCGGGAGAATCTCCAGATCAGAAGGTGCTTTGGGTTGGAGTCTCTGCATCAGGTTGTACTGAGCATGGTAACAATTATACAGAATTTAATTATTACCATAACATAGCAAAGGAAAAAAGAAGAAGAAAATTAAAAAACTTTGTTTCTTTGAATTTTGTACTGCTGTCACAAAAAAAAAACCCACCAAAATTATAAAAAACAAAGTAAAGACAAAAGGAACCTTCTTATCAAAATGGAGAACCTAACAAGCCCATACCCCTTTCCCCTCTCCCCATGGCAAGTTTCCCCCTGCTCTCGTCTGAACCGTAGATAACGTTTAACCCATAAACCTAAATTAACTTCCTACAGCCACCTTCCCAACATAATTTAATACACAAATATACTTTGCCTTGAGGGTTTCTTGTTAAAAACTATAGGAGAGGTGCACCGAGGCCTATAGTTTGAACAAGAAACTCGAAATTAGGCAAAGTATATTTGTTTTATATTTTGGATCAAAAATTCAAACAAAAGAAGGGGAAATGGGGGGAAATGCAAAACGAGAAGTTGTATGGTGGATGCAATGTTGTGAAGAGATCCTACATTGACCATAAGAAGCATGCAGCAGCACACGATGTCAGAACTGCATGCTTTGTGATATTAGTTAAAAATGTTACATTTTAATTGTGACGCACGGTGTGAAGCGATGCGCAATGTCAGAATTGTTTTTATTGCATCACAATTGTTTTGTTAGAAATTGATACATTTCACAGAGTGACGATACGAGCAGTGCGCAATGTCAAAATTGCTTTGTGACGTCACAATTGTTTTAATAGAAATTGTTACATTTTAGAGAGTGACGGGTACAAAGCTGTGCACAATTTCAGAATTGCTTTGTGACATCATTTTGCAAATAGTATACTATTTGCAAAATGTCGACATAGAAGTGATGTAATTTTGCAAATAGTACTTTATGGAGTGTCAACTTTCTGACATAGCTGAAAATACCTGTAATCACGTGAAGCTCTTTCAACCAATCACCAGAGGATAGATTTTTTATCCAAAATATAAAATGTCCTATTTTCTATCCTCTAGTCCCCTTTCACCTATCCTGCATCTGCCCCACCCTTCCTGTGAATGCACACATACACATACACACACACACACACACACACACACACACACACACACACCAGAAAATTTATAAATTATACATCTTTTTGTGTTTGCATTCATGGACACAAACATACATGTTTGCAGAAGCATAGTAAGCATAGACTTTTTATTAATTCATTTTATATCTGTTTTGATGATAGTAATATGATTACCTGAGCATGAGTTCATAAGCATGTCAAGTACAAATTAATTTTAAATTTCGATTTGTTTTGTACTTGTCATAGTGTTAGGGGAACCCATGTACTACATGTATCTGATATGTGTTGCAAAGTCACATACCTATACATAGATGCGTGTACCAGTTCCTGTAGCACATAAGCGAGATTACTTCAAATTGTGGTGAAAGGATAATTACCTGCTATTGTACTTTCAAGATGCAGATTCATCGTAAAATGAATGTCCTTATTCAAATTTCCTCAGAGTGCTGTTCAGTATAAACCCCAAACTCTCTGCAACTTGGATTGATCAAACGATGAAAACTTTTAATAGCATTGTGCAACATGCTGTACTATTAATAGGGGATCTAACTATTAAGACACTTGGAGAGCTCAGACCTCTGCCAAGCCAGCAACTCATTTCCGTCCATACACGCATGCAATTTCACAAAATATAGAAGCTGTTTGTTTACATCATCAGCTTCCAGCTGCGCGGCTCCCGAGCATGCACTTTTAGTAGTGCGCGTATCTAAACCTCCAGTGCGTGCAGTGTGAACCCCCAAGTTCATTGACCTTATATGCCAAAAGATTAAAAAATCCTTTAAAAAATCCATAAAAATATCCAGATCACTACCAAAATTTAATCATCTATTCCTTGTGTCATTATCAACTTTTCGTGCAAGTTTCACTCGAATCCGTTCACAACTTTTTGAATTATTTTGCAAACAGACAAACCAACGTCAATGATCACACAACCTCCTTCCTTGGCGGAGGTAGATGTATGTAGTTGTGAATGCCCAGCTTCAAGAATAGATCTTTGTCCAATACAGGGTATGTGACTAGGACCAGTACCAGGTCAGCAGTAGGTGTGGGAGGATGGGAATGTGTTGTGTGATGCAACACATTGCATCATCACATTACCTGTATAAAGTGTTAGATCATAAAAAAGAAAAAGCATGGAAAGCTGACAATTTTGGCAATAAACTTGCACATCTTTCTAACTTCTTTTGGGGTTATTTGCCTTCAATAAAGTATGGCAAGTTATGTGGCGATTTGGAACTTAGCATCTGGTAAACTCATATCTGTCAAACTCCCTCCCCCCCCCCAAAAAAAAAAAACAACAACAACAACAAACAAACAAACAAACAAAAACAACACCCAAACCAAAACACACAAATGATTATTACTTTTTTCATACATTATATGGCTGTACCTTGGCTTACCCATATAAAGACAGATCATAAAAGAAGGAAATTGCCTGTAAAGCCAAGTCACAGCAGTATTGACAGATGATGAATTGCAAATTTTGCACATTAACACATTAAGGTTTACAGAAAATGAGTCAGAACATGTTTTGAATGAAATTATGAAAGTGATCATTTTTGTGTTTACCAGACGGACTTTGAGGTGTACAACTACAACTTCTTTTCGCTCACTGAGCAGTCGATGTCGATCATTGCCAGATGGAGTGAGCAAGTGATTGGAACAAATGTCACTATGCTGAACGCCACCACCGGTGGTAGGCAGAGTCATCAGGTATGGTGTGCACCTTCTCCTTGTCTTTCCTGTGGTCTTACAAACGTACTTCTTGAAGAAGGAGCAACCTAATTCAAGGAACAAATCATGCATGTGAAGGGAGAGTTTAGTTTACTTCGACAGAAAACAAAGCGCAAATAAAGACCCACAGAACAGTGAAACATGGCACATTTTGTGTAATTGTGGTAGGGTAGGAAAGCCCCTCCCCCAACTAAAGATTATGGATTGCTAAATACATGTATATAAATTTGTTTTCTAGTGTGTGTTAGCCAACACATGTACAAGACTTGTGCTAGAATGACATCATTCCCTCGCCTATCATACCATAATTGCCAACGTATCAGTCCAGTGAAAGGAGAAGACCCAAAAGGTGTGTTCGTGTTCTGTTGTGTACAATAACTTTCTCATTTCTTATCAAATTTTGAGGAAAGGATTTTTTTTTCTGTTCCGTATGTGTGGCTTTGGTTTCTTTGTTTTTATGTCATTTCTTCTTTTTTTTTGATGTCATTCTCGTGTACAGGAAGCCCTGTTTTAACAAGTTTGCTTACGAAGTACCACTTTCAACAGAGCGTATTTTGCAGCCCTGATTTTCCATTTTTTTTTTTTACCTATTCTCTTTTTAGTACGTTTTCATGGCACCCGTTATAGCACAGTAAAATCTGTAGTCCAGGTGACCTTGTTATATTATTATATTATAATTTTCCTGTAGCTTGTGAATGTACATAATCTTGACCAAACTCTTCACATAAAAAAGATACAGGCAACAACCTTTGATCAGAAATTTAGAAATGAACCTACCATATTTCCACATCTTTTGAGCCAGGGAAGAATAACATTGTTTTCATTCAAATAATAGGATTTGTTTTGTCTCATGTAAAGTGATATGATTTGTCCTGTTTCTATCTTTATTTTTTCTTTGTTACAGGAATGAAAATGATGTAAAATCTATTCAGTGAAAAGCACTCCCCATTGTATCAGGGAATTTTCTTCAGTAGCAACTGACTTCAATGTGATGAACAATCTTGTGTATCAAAGATAATTCCTTTTGTTATATTGATGTTATTGCTGTGTACTTTGGTCTCACTTCATAAATTTGGTTTGTGATTTGTCACGGCAGTTGAAAAATAAAATTAACTGTCCATTTGTATTTACCCTTGTCTTATAGTTTTCAGCCAATGTGACAGTTACAATAACAGAGAGTGTCTTAGTGTAAGTATCAGAGTATATTTTGTCTTTGATGGGCTTTACGATGGATTACTGTAAAACCAGAAATATTCACAACATTAGATTTTTGTCGAGCCCACCGGAGGTGTGCGGAGACTAAAGGATAGCCTGCGGCGTCTGTCCGTCCTTCGTCCGTCCGTCGTCTGTCCGTGACGCTACAAAAACTTGAATAACTCTCTACTGAGGATATCAATTTCAATCAAACTTGGAGGGAAGAGTGGTTATACAAAGTTACACATTGTACCAAACATGAAGGTCACCTCAAGGTCAAAGGTTACAGGCAGAGGTCAATGGACTTTAGGGCCCAATGTTAAGTTTTTACGGCGCATTTCTATTATGGCTCATAACTTTTGATGTATATGTCCGTTTGTGACCAAACTTAGATGGTAGATGTCCCTTGGGGAGTTGAAGGTCATCACAAGGTCAAAGGTCACGGACAGGGGACAACATACTTTTAGGGCCCAATGTTAAGTTTTTGCGGCGCGTTTCGCTTATGAATGATAACTTTTGATCCCTATGTCCATTAGTGACCAAACTTGGATGGTAGATTTCCCTTGGGGAGTTGAATGCCATCGCAAGGTCAAAGGTCACAGGCAGGGGTCAACAAACTTTTAGGGCCCAATGTTAAGTTTTTACGGCGCATTTTTATTATGGCTCATAACTTTTGATCCCTTTGTCTGTTTGTGACCAAACCTGGATGGTAAATGTCCCTTGGGGAGTTAAAGGTCACCACAAGGTCAAAGGTCATAAGCGGGTCAATGAACTTCGGGGATTTAGAAAAAATTGATTTCTTATCGAATGGGCAAGACACAATTTGGCACTTGCCTTGTCGTGAATTAGAGCCAGTGACCTTTTTCATGGCATGAAATTTTTGCAAATTGTCACTGCCATTCAATGCATAGTGTGGACAAAAACTTTTGTATGCATTTTGCTTTCACAAATCTTGGCTCATTGTGAAAATCCCAAAAATTTTATGCATGCAAAAATGTATGGTTTTCCAGTATTCCTCATGACCTCTGATACCTTGATGTTTTCAAAGAAAATGTAGCATGCACTTAATACAGACACTTGCTGTGTGATAGTATCAATATCTAGAAGTGTTGGTCGAGAAATTCATTTTAAAACATAATACATTTTGTGCACCATGTACGTCTGCTCTCTTTAAAGCTGCCACTGGCAGTGCTGCAGGTGTATGCATGTCAGCTAACCTTGCACAAACTTACTTCACAGTCCAATCAAGTCCCTCCAAGAACTCTCAAGATTAACCCTTCAGTGACCAGCACATCAGAGTGTCATTGCCCGAGAGCATGTCATAGGTTTGGTCAACAGAGATATGAGGGGCATACAGGAACTTGGGACTTTCCTCTGAAACTTGATCAAGTGCCATTTTCTGTTGTCAGGGGCTCTGCTGGGTGCGCATGGCACCACTAGTTCATAAGAGTCAATGATGCCCCTCACCGACTCACATGATATGCACAATTGCAATGTCAGTGGATGACAAATAGAGCTTGTGTGCATCAAATTGCTCTCTTCTGAAACATTTTATCAAGGTGCAGCTTAAGCGCTTAATGACTGTTTAGTGATGCAATGCACTTTAATTTCATTTCAGCAAATATCACAACAATTTTTTGAAAAAGCCCCAATGCAGTGCAATACCCAATACTGTACTTGATCAAATCAAGTTTGTTACTCCAGTGTCTGTAATTGTGTGAATCATCTTGGGCTGTTTATTCAAATGATTGGGTTTTATTAAGTCCTTGATTTATAAGTGATTTTCTTCATCATCTTCCTGTACATTTGGACATTTTGGGAAAGTAAAATTCATGTTCAGGCAAGCGTTCTGCAACAATTTGATAATCTACTCCCCGTCTGGTCAAGTGGTGGAAAAAAAAAAAGAAAAAAGTTATGCAGCACCCTGACTTCATCATATAGTTGAGCTATGTTGTTCTAATAAGAATCATCCAACTATCCTTTAGAAGTCAGTACTTGTGTGCTATGACAGAGCGCATAGCATGAACTTATCGGGAGAACACTAGCCCAATAGCATGTCTTTCCTTCTATATTCCTCTCCCCAAACATTATTTTTGTCTGTTTTTGTTTCTTGAACCCACAGAGCATAACAGAGAATTTCATGTCTAGATCAGAAAATATAAGGAGTAAAGATCTCAAAATTATTTCCATGATGAAGCTTATGAATTGTTAACTTTAAGCATCCATAAATGAAGGAATGTAAAACATTGACTTTTATTCCATTGATGTTTTATGGAATTTACACACTCCAGCTTTATTTCATTCAAATAATGTTTATACATGAGGCTACCTTTGACAACGCCTGATGAGTTCTAGAGAAGCAAAAATAGATAGAATTCTATTCAAGTTTCAAGTTTCAAGTTTTTATTTCATATTTCCATTTCTCAGTGATGGGATTACAAAATGATTGACAATAAAACAAAAGTACAAAACATATACAACCATATCTTATGTTTGAAGAAAAAAAGACAAACAAACATTACACACAAATATAAATGGTCATTTTCATCTGAGGATATCACAAATAAATGTCAGAAATATGATGGGGCCTACATAAAAGCAATGATGCTTGTAAAAACTGTAGGTTCCTATTGTGGGTAATTACCACTTCATCAGCCATAGCCAACTGCACAGTATCCACTGTGAATCTTTTCACATCTACCGTGGATTTGTTGTTGTTCATTTTTTTTCACCCATTTAAGACTAGTCCGTGGTATTTGCTGGCGGGTATGTATGTTAAATGTGTGGTATAATAAAAATAACTAGTTCTTAACTCTTTATATGCCACGTTCGCATGCCCGACTCAATTAACAGTGTGCCAACTTCGCATATTCTGCTCAAATGCACAAATTCACCCAAACCGATCAATAAATCGCTAAATACCACAGAACAATGAAAGTGTTTTATGTGATTCCGTTCCTCTCATATGTAACTTGCTTTTCATGTGGTGATAGACAAGCAAGCGGTGTCCCCTACTGGATTTGCGTGTAAATTCTAAGTTTCTGTCACTATTTCATGTGCAGATGTCATGTTTTGCTGTAATGTAGCTACTGGTCATTTGAAAGAAAAACATACCGGGGTACCTACAATTTCCATGAAAGCAAAACTTGACATGTTTTTTACAACTTTGCTCACTACATGTCAAGTTTAGAAATCTATAAAAGTCACATAGATTTGAAAAACAGAATGTTTTCTCAAAGTATTTCAAGCTACCTTTCATTTATGGCTACGTTATTGACTCAGAATGATGTGGCACCCAAGGGGTTTCCATCACAGCACATAAAGCGTTTATGGGCTAGGATCAAGTTTGTTAAAGTTGTGTTAATTCTTGTCTTTCTTCTCACAGATCGCACTGTGTTGGAACAGCAACACCAAGTCATTTGATCTACATGCAATTCACGTGAGTATGGATATGCTGAAATTTTCAGGCCTCCACCCCAAAAGAGGCCTGAAGAATTATGTTTTTAGGTTGTCCATTCATCTGTCCCAAATCTCATCATGATTCCAAAAAATATGTACGAAGGATTTTTTTTTTTTTTCCGAGGGGAAGGGTACACATGATGCAAGTAAGCTACGTACTTGAAGGGTCAGATGCCCTGATTATTTTTTTTTTTTCCAGCAAAATCCTGCAAGATCAAATGTTGCAGACTTTTGCTAATTGTGGAATTTTCGTTTCAACAAAGAAAATGGTGTAGCTGTGAATTATATTGAAGATTTGTCACATTAACCCGTTCCTTCCGCAATTCTCTGAGTGCCTTTAATGCCCCCAAACGAGATTCTTTTCGCCCGTCGACAGAGAGGCACACAGGTTGGAAATCCAGCTGTGTGAAGGCAGCCAAGCGGTTCATTGTGTCCCCCTTTCTACAGTCAACTACATGTGCCCGTGAACAATGGAAATATCGATCGGGTGCGAGGTATGAATAGAGCGTGCGCTGATGAGCTCTCAGAATCTTTTGTTCTACACAAAACCAGGTACCTGAATGAGGTGACTGGGGTCAGCGAACCCGCATTTCTAACTGATCTCAGCCTTGATCATTATGTACATGTTCGTACGAGTTTACAGCAGAACAAGCAAAAAACTAAATCAGGAAAAGGTACATAATACTGTAAAACCCCCTTTTTTAAACAGCAGGAGAACAAATCCTGATAGAATAAACTCTGATCTTTTTATCTTTGCAATATAACACTCTTCACGCTATGATTTTGATAACATAGCCTTAAAAGAGGACAAACTGGGAAAAGTATTGTTACATTTGCTTGCATGAATACATCTTTTTCCTATAAGTAAAATATGGTTTACCAGTATTTTGTTTATATCAATCTCTATAACTCCAATTAATACAGTCTTCACATTAAGGGATGACAAATCTATAATCGTAAGAAAAGATGTTATTTCCCTCCAAAATGTTTGTGACACCTTACAGTTCCACATAATGTGTTCAATCGTTTCATTCTCAGTACATCCAAATGAACACAAAGGGGAATATACTAACTTCATTTTAAACAACTTATAATTCAATGGTAATTTTATTAAGTATCTTAAACTGAAATTCTCTGCTTCTTGCATCAATTGACGCTTGCACAATAAGTTTACGTGCTTTACCTATATCCCGCTCTGTCATATCAAAATTAGACTGCATTCTAAAAGTACTAACAGGCGTTTCATATTTAAGTTCTACTAATAAATCATTAAAAAGATGTCTGCTCTTTAATCGGGCACTCAGACGTAAGCGTTCCGGAAGAACGACAATGTCTTTTACGACTTGCTGAAATTCTGCACCAACTGATAAAACCTGTATTTCTGTGTTCTTTTTTAACAGCCGACCAAATACCTTGTAACCTCAGATAATCATTAATATCAATACCAAATTCTACTTGTAAAACATGAAAATCTTTAACATTCTGTTGATGATCAATGCCAACTTTCAAAGCAGCAGCGTTATCCCTTCTAAAAATATTGGAGTTGAAAGTGATGAGCATGGACAGGGTTTTTAAGAAATGAAAACAGGACTCTTTGAGAAACACCTAATCACACTATTCTACCAAAAAAGTGTTCCAGAAAAACTGCTTAAAACCCAATTTCCTTATCGTTTTATGATCCCAAACTTTAGTATAATGTAGAAGATGACTTGCTCTTTCAGAAAATATGAACAAGTCAAGATTGGCTAGGTTGACCTATTTCACATATTTTCAGCTCTCACACAAAATCAGTGCGTGCGACTTTTTGTTTGTTTTGTAATGCACGGTCAAATGTGCCTATCTATGCCAACTGTCTGACCTAGACTGTGTTTTTAAAACCTCTGTTCCAATTTTTTTCTTTCTCGTCGTGAAGGTCTGAATTCCAGTATCGTTTGATGTCTCAAGACCAGCAGGAAACTGACATTTACTACAAGCCTGTAAGCTGCTCACCTCTTCCTGGCCCATCGTAGCCCCAGATGGATCTCCGACTTTAGCTTCGTGATGATTCCATGCATGCAGAAGAAATCATGCAGAGGAAATCGAAATTGGCCTGCCTAAGACTATGAGAGACATCTGCTTCTTGAAGCATCAACATTTTATGAGCACTATATGGAATTGGGAATTTGGATTTTGAAAAAAAAAATCAATACTAACACTCACTGCTAAAAACAGAAACAAAACCATAAAAGGAAAATAAATGACAAATAAAAATACATTGTATCCTCCACCAACAGTTAAGGTGCACTAACACTTTCACTTGTATTGTTAGATGTCAACCATCAAATAGTTTTCAACTTCTAGATGTAGTTGGAGGGGAATGTGAAGGGTGGTGGATTCATTAACACCTGGCTAGTTATGGGTAATTATCCTGTTTGTTGTGGCCATGAATTTCATCCTGTTAGTAATGTCAATATTTTTGGTGAATACATAAGGAAACGTTTTCTAGGGCAAACTGACAAGTTTTTGTATCAGGCCAATTTTGCATACATACTGGTAATGTTTTTCATAAAGAACATGATTGTATAAGATTCTATGAATGTTGATAGGCCCAATCGTGCATTATCTCCAAGTGTGAAACGTTATTTTTCATGACATGATACATGATTTATCTCCCAGCTCCTTTCAAGGCCAAACCAGTGTTAGCAGCATGCTAGGAGCTTTCTGAGAAAAGTCTGAAATATGCCATCTGCTTTTTATACCCCCGCCAAACGAAGTTTGAAGGGGGTATATAGGAATCAGCGGACGGTCGGTCGGGCGGTCGGTCGGGCGGTCGGGCGGTCGGTCCGTTGCAAATCTTGCGTCGCGAACTACTTCCTCAGTTTTCAACCGATTCCCATAAAACTTGGCACAGATGTGTGCCTTGGGTTGTAGATGTGCAAGACGTATTTTTTGACAGTACCCAAAAGTACGTTGCCATGGTAACGGCATATTATGGGCAAAAATGGGTACAAATCTTGCGTCGCGAATTCCTCCCACAGTTTTTGATCAATTTTTATGAAATTAGGTACAGATGTTCATCTGAATATGTTAATGTGCAAGACACATATTTCAGCAGTGGCAAAAAGTGCGTTGCCATGGTAATGGCATGTTATTGGTAAAATATCGGGCAAAATGCTTCATGGCAAAACTGCTTCATCAGTGTTCTTCCAATTCTCATGGAATTCATATTGAATGTTTGTCTTAGGATATAGGTCAGCATGACACATTTCTTGACAGTGACAAAAAGTATGTTGCCATGGTAACAGCTCACATATTATGAGCCAAAATGATGGAAAATTTTGTGTTGCAAACTACTTCCTCAGTTTTTGCCCAATTTCCATGAAATTTGGTACAGATGTGTGCCTTTGGTTGTAGATGTGCAAGACGCATTTTTCGACAGTACCCGCAAGTACGCTGCCATGGTAACGGCATATTAATGGCAGAAGATCAAGGAAGATCTTGCGGATTTAACTACTTCCTCAGTTTTTTGACCAAAGCTTATGAAATGTTGTTTGGCGGGGGTATAACCAGTCGCTGTAGCGACATTTCTAGTTTACAGAGTGAGAGAGTCAAGTTTGAAAATAAATGTCTTAATAAGTGTGATTACATGGTGACAGTCATGCTGCCTATTTATGCGATTCAGCATGTATTGATCTAGGTTCATTTGTATATGAGCTTTACCAACTGAACAGTGTGACAGGTTTTGAAATTGGTCAAGTTATAGGACTTAAAGTTGTGTTGTAGTATTTATTCGCTGTAGTTTGCAATATCGTGGGTTCTTTTTCAACATCAGCCACTTTGGCATTCAGTCTTGGACGTGTAATTCTTGCATTTTTTGTTATATGTAGGTTACCCATAAAGAGCACTATAAATAAGTCTTAATATTCACTGTATGTTTCAGTTTCCATTAGCCAGAAGTACATGTTAAATATGTTTTGAATAATAACCTTTAGATTACATTTAATAATGTGTCTATATGCAATTTGGGGTTACTGGTAATCCAAACACATCTTCAGATTTTGATAACCCATAAAGAGTGCTCTAAGAAAAGAATTGAGTGCTTTATGAAGCTTTCAGCTGCTTCACATCTCATAGGTATCATTTTGGAGTAATAAAAGTCGATCAGTTCAGCAAGACTGTAGGCTCCTAAACTTACAGTTGCCCCAGACACTGGCACGTGATCCTTGGCTGATTTAATCAGAAGCATGCTTTTGGAAGACAAAATTTGCCAATAAATCGTGCAATAAGAACATATGAGAGGTTGATTTGGCGTGTGTGTGTGTGTGTGTGTGTGCGTGTATGTGGATGTGCCTGTGCGTGTGTGTTGAGGCAGTGAATGCGGGCGTTTAGCTTGGGAATACAGATGGGTCATTTTTGTTAAATTTTTGTTCACTCTGCAATGCTCATGTATTTGACCATAATGAGGGTGCTCATTTGTAAATTGTGTGTGTTTGTGTGTGTGTGTGTGTGTGTGTGTGTGTGTGCATTTGAGAGAGAGAGAGAGAGAGAGAGAGACAGACACACAGAAAGGGGGGGGGGAGGGAGTTGTGAAAGGAGGGTGGGTAACATTTTTGAACGAACATTGATCAACAGTTGCTTGATTTACCAGCAACCTCTCACTTGATTGCTTTGTCTTGGGTATGCATTTTTTATTTTCATGATAAAGAAGTGTAGATTTGTCCATATTACTAGCCTAGCTGCTTGTATTGTAGGTAAATATCAGTCTCCATGTTTTGTGTTCAGTATTACAGTCAAAGTTTGAGGTTATTTAAATTATTATGTAGGCCTATCAATGCAGTTTGTGAATGAAATAGCGAATATTTGAATGTAGGCCTATTTACATGTATACTTAGTCACTGACAAAATTTATATTAGAAATGAAAGAAAGATATTATTCAGAGGGGTGAAGGTTCAGATGTGAGTTTCTTCAATTTGTCTCCCTCTACAACTCACATCTAAACCAAAAGATTTATATTCTTTCGTGATTGTGTATGATCTAAACCTGTATTTTGTTGTTCAGTAGCTAGTGGTTGTATATGCACTCGGTGAGAATAAAGAACGACTACTTCAAATATGATCAGTTAAAGGACAAGTTCACCTTCATAAACATAAGGATTGAGAGAATGCAGCAATATTAGTAGAACACATCATTGAAAGTTTGAGGAAAATCGGACAATCCGTTCAAAAGTTATGATTTTTGAAGTTTTTGTGCAGTAACCGCTGGATGAGAAGACTACTGCAGTGTGTGAATAACTTAGATGTCACATGCGTACAACAATATAAGGAAAATATAAAGAAAATTTCACAAAATTTCATCTTATGAAAAAAGTTCACATTCCCCCGACTCGTTACCGACAAATGTTATGGGTAATATTATTCCCCCTGCCTTTAGAAAGAGCCAAATCAAGTGCTCTTTTATTATGTGAAAAAAGTGAAAATATGTTGAATTTTCTTTATATTTTCTTTATACTGTTGTACGCATATGACTCACAAGCTGTAGTAGTCTCCTCATCCAGCGGTTCCAATACAAAAATTTTAAAAATTCATAACTTTTGCATCGATTGTCCAATTTTCCTCAAACTTTCACTGATGTGTTCTACTAACATTGTTGCATTCTCTCAATCCTTGTGTTTATGAAGGTGAACTTGTCCTTTAAATTTACACACCACACAATTTCCATGCGTGTTTATTCGATGTAGGCGTGTATCCCATTTTATAAGAATGTGACGTTTTATGCATGAGGGTAAGAAAGTTGAACTGAGCAATACGTGATGCATGACGCAACTCCCTTACCTCTACTTTTTAATCTCTTAGACCGGGGGCCCAGAAGATTTATTCAGCTGAAAAGGGTCACACTTTTTAATGGTCTCATCATATAAGGATTTGTCCAAGGGTCAATAAAATGCATTGCTGGCAAGTCACATCCTGTACCGTAAGCCTAGGGACCACAAAAAGGGACCCCGAAAAATGGATTTATTCAGCCGAAGGGGGTCACGGACAAAAGTTGGTGGATATTGTTCCTTTGGGTGTACTTATCATGAAAACAGCAATGCCAGCTATTTTATCCTGTACGGGGCCCCAGACAGTAGCCCCAAAGGGCCCCAGAAATATGGTGCTATTCAGCTGAAAAGGGTCACGGCTAATTTCTTTTGCAATGGAAGTAGTTCCCATCAGAGATATCCAAAACACCAATGCCAGCTATTTTATCCTGTACGGGGCCCTAGACAGTAGCCCCAAAGGGCCCCACCCCCCATAGGCCTACGTACAAACACACACAAACATTGATTTTATTCAGTTGAAAAGAGTCAGGGCTAATTTCTTTTGCAATTGAAGTAGTTCCCATCAGAGATATTCAAAACACCAATACCACCTATTTTATCCTGTACGGGGCCCCAGACAGTAGCCCCAAAGTGCCCCACCCCCCATAGGCCATACGTACAAACACACACAAACATTGATTTCATTCGTGCAGCTGAGAAGAGTCACGGCTAATTTCATTTGCAATGGAAGGAATACCCATCAGAGATATCAAAAACACCAAAGTCAGCTATGTTATCCAGTACGGGGCCCCGGACAGTAGCCCCAAAGGAGCTCCCCCCCCCCCCCCCCCCCCCCCCCGACACACACACCCACACTAGTTTCATTCAGCTGAAAAGAGTCACGGCTAATTTCTTTTGCAATGGAAGTAGTACCCATCAGAGATATCCAAAATACCAAAGCCAGCTATTTTATCTTGCACGGGGCCCCAGTCAGTAGCCCCAAATTGCTCCCCCCCCCCCCCCCACACACACACATTGATTTTGTTCAGCTGAAAAGGGTCATGGCTACTTTCTTTTGCAATTGGTAGTAGGCATACTCATCAGAGATATCCAAAACACTAAAGCCAGTTATTTTATCCTGTACGGGGTCCCAGACAGTAGCCCCGAAGTGCACCCCCTAACACACATACACACACACACACACACACACACACACACGCACACACACACACACACACACACACATTAGTTTCATTCAGCCAAAATGGGTCACGGCTAATTTCTTTTGCAATGGAAGTATACCCATCAGAGATATCCAAAGCACCAAAGCCAGTTATTTTATCCTGAACGGGGCCCCAGACAGTAGCCCCAAAGTGCCCCCCCCCCCCCCCCTCTCCACATACACACACCCACACACACACACACACTAGTTTCATTCAGCTGAAAAGGGTCACGGCTAATTTCTTTTGCAATGGAAGTAGTACCCATCAGAGATATCCAAAATACCAAAGCCAGTTATTTTATCCTGTATGGGGCCCCGCACAGTATAGCCCCAAACACGGGTAATTTCTTTTGCACTGGAAGAAGTACCTATCAGAGATATTCAACACACCAAGGCTAGGGCTAGATGTAGGGCAATTTGTCAATCAGTTGCAATGAAAACATCACGACGGAAGAACTTCATAAATTTGAATAACACCAAGGCTAGTTATTTCATCCTGCACAGAGCCCTAGACAGTAGCTCCACAGTGTCCCATCCATTATACATGTACTGTGAATCAGCTGAAAATGATCTTACAAATTCTCTTGTAACGTTAATATCAGGGCCTACTGAACAGAGATATCACAAACACTAAAGCAAGTCATCTTATCCTGTATACGGGGTCCCATAGGTTACAGTAGCAAAACACTCAAGAAATTTGCAAAGGAAGCATACTTCTGTATAGTGCACAACCAAGATGACCATATCACGAAAACCAGTCATTTCATCTTGTACTGGGCCCAGGTTACAGTAGCCATAAAGTGCCCCTCCCCCACATAATTATTATGACATCATTTAGCTGAAAAGAGTCATAGTTGTTTTTCTTTTACAATCGAAGTAGGCCTTAGTTTACATCATAGATACCCAAAACATCAAAGCCAGTTAGGTTTTCCCAGCCAATTTCGCACTTTTGTTGGTTCATTAATTTTGAGAGAAGGTTCGAATTCGTAAAATGGGTATTCAAATTGGCTGGTACCCTACGTTCATTCAAATTCGCCTTGACTTGCCGAAAAGTGTATTTCAGTCATTAAATTTCGCAAAAGACAGTCAAATTCCAAACGTGTTCATTCAAATTCAAATCATGCTATTTCTTTGTTTCAGATCTTTTTAACATGTCTTTCTATGTGTGTTTTCGTTTCATCTATAAATCACTGTTATAAAGCAGTAAAAGTGTCATATTTCTTATCTAGTATAACTGGATTTGGTTGTTCTGTAACCAGATTGGTAACGCTCCTTCTCTTTCATATACATGTCATTATAGGCCTATACGTGTACCAGTAATGCAGCTTAACTTCATTTTTTATAGTAATGACAGCACAATATATACAGACGTATATCTCTAGAAGACATAGAAAGAATTATTTAAAAAAAAAAAACATTTGAGGATCATAACCTTGACTTCTTGTAACTGGCCGACCGCTCGTAATAAAGCGCTCGTAACGGCCAGATAATTTGTGGCTTCTTACTTCTTTGGATTCAAAAAGCACGTTAAAAAATGGTGTCAAAGTCTCTTAAACGAATACGAAAACATGAAATGCTATGATGCTTACAAAACAATAACTACGACGAAAGAAAATAAGGAAAGAGGCCAAGCATGAACATATCTGTTTAATTGACTGCAGAACATGTTAAATTAGATGGCCAGAAATCAATTTGAATGAACGAGCGCAGCATGCAATCACGTGACTATATCATTATGAATTTATGAATGAACGGATAGTGGAATGGTACTTGTCTTATATATGGATTTCAGTTGAAAAAGTGTTATTTAGAATAAGGTTAGAGGTAATGTGAATGTTTCAAAATAAATTTGAATGAAGAGATTAATATGACATTGAACTACCATGTCATCTAGGCGAAATTTTTGCTAAATTTAATTCAACATTAAAGAATTCGATTAAAAGAGGTGCGATATTGGCCCGGATGCAGGGCCCTTGACAGGTATAGCCCCAAGGTATTCCCACCCCATATGAATTAATTGTTTTTAGGTGAAAACAGTCTTGTATGCCTATTTTCCTTGGCAGTGGAATTAACAGCTGAGATACGTAAAACACAAACCCATCCAGTTAAGGGGCCCTCAGCCAGTAGCTGGAAAGTGCTCCCGTATTATTTTATTCTAAGTGAAATGAATCATTGCTATAATTTCTTTTGCAATGGAAGTAGTACTCAAGGAGGTATCAAAAACACCGAAACCAGTTATATAGCTGTACGGGGCCCCACGGAGTGTTCCTAAAGTGTCCCCACATGTAATTCCACTATCAAGATCTGCATCCCGATCTATTCATTCTGTCAGATCGGAGGGACTGATCGGGAGAGAGTGGCAAAAGTGTACGGGGACCGGGAGCATCGTAGCAGCAGCGTTTGGGTGATGGGTTGGATCTGGCAATTTTACAGATCGGGAAGAAATTTTGAACTGGTTCAAAATTTCTTCCTCATCTCCCCATCAAGATTGACCTATTTTGAATCGTAGCTCAAACGGGGAGAGAGCAGTGACAGTTTAAATACCGCGGGATGAGCGTAACAATTCCAGGTTTTTCTGACCGTAGTAACAGCGGCACAACAACGGGAAATATAGTCTAAACTAGACACCGACGACATGGTCCCGCTGCTACGCCGCTTTCTTGATCAAAGCACGACCTTCCCGCTTTAACGACGCTCTCACTAAGTTCTCTACTCTCGTATAAAATCAAGGCCTGTTCCTACGACGCTTCATTCCTGCTTCGATAACGCTGTTGGCCGCTTTAGCTACGCTGTTCCTACGCTTTCCCAGACTCAATTATGCACGTCTTCCGCTCTCGCCGCTCTAAAATCGAACGTAGCCGATACGCTGGAAAATGTTTGCCAGAACAGCAAAACTGATGATGATGAGGAGGACGCGTTGTCGTTGTCGCGAAAATGAAGACGAAGGAGCGCATATTTAAGAAGAAGAGATGCAAACAATAAAGAGAATAAAGCAAAACACTTTGGAGCTACTGTACGGGACCCTGTGCAGGATAAGATATCTGACTTTGGTATTTTGATATCCGATGGATACTACTTCCATTGCAAAAGAAATTAGCCGCGACCCTTTTCGGCTGAATGAAACCAATATATATATATATATATATATATATATATATATATATATATATATATATATATATATGTGTGTGTGTGTGTGTGTGTGTGTGTGTGTGTGTGTGTGTGTGTGTGTAGGGGGCACTTTGGGGCTACTGTCTGGGGCCCCGTACAGGGTGAAATAACTGGCTTTAGTGCTTTGGATATCTCTGATGAGTACTACTTCCGATTGCAAAAGCAAGTAGCCGTGACCCTTTTCAGCTGAATAAAATCAATGTGTGTGTGTGTGGGGGGGGGGGGGGGGGAGGGGGTAAGGGGGCAATTTGGGGCTACTGTCTGGGGCTACTGTCTGGGGCCCCATGCAGGATAAAATAACTGGCTTTGGTATTTTGGATTTCTCTGATGGGTACTAATTCCATTGCAAAAGAAATTAGCCGTGACCCTTTTTCAGGTGAATGAAACTATTGTGTGAGTATGTGTGTTGGGGGGGGGGGGGGGCACTTTGGGGCTACTGTCTAGGGCCCCGTACAGGACAAAATAACTGGCTTTGGTGTTTTGTATGTCTCTGATGGGTACTACTTCCATTGCAAATGAAATTAGCCGTTACTCTTATCAGCTGAATAAAGTCAATGTGTGTGTGACTGTGTGTGTTTGTACGTAGGGCTTATAGGGGGTGGGGCACTTTGGGGCTCCTGCCTGGGGCCCCGTGCAGGATAAAATAGCTGGCTTTGGTGTTTTGGATATCTCTGATTGGTACTCCTTCCATTGCAAAAGAAATTAGCCCTGACTCTTTTTAATTGAATAAAATCAATGTTTGTGTGTGTTTATACGTAGGCCTATGGGGGGTGGGGCCCTTTGGGGCTACTGTCTAGGGCCCCGTACAGGATAAAATAGCTGGCATTGGTGTTTTGGATATCTCTGATGGGAACTACTTCCATTGCAAAAGAAATTAGCCGTGACCCTTTTCAGCTGAATAACACCATATTTCTGGGGCCCTTTGGGGCTACTGTCTGGGGCCCCGTACAGGATAAAATAGCTGGCATTGCTGTTTTCATGATAAGTACACCCAAAGGAACAATATCCACCAACTTTTGTCCGTGACCCCCTTCGGCTGAATAAATCCATTTTTCGGGGTCCCTTTTTGTGGTCCCTAGGCTTACGGTACAGGATGTGACTTGCCAGCAATGCATTTTATTGACCCTTGGCCACATCCTTACATGATGAGACCATCAAAAAGTGTGACCCTTTTCAGCTGAATAAATGTTCTGGGCCCCCGGTCTATTATATACAACAACAATTTAACATACTTCTCAAACACTGCCCGTAAGAGGGCAGCATAACACACTGGCGCTATAGAACACACAATGTCTTTATATTTCGTACAGTGTGTATTTGAAAAAAAAAGAGGTACACTGTCCATGCATATTAAATTTCAACTGAATTAATCTGATTTACCTTATGCTGAAGTTAACTTTCCCTCCTCGCTTTGCTCATTTCGCTCAGGCATTATAACCAACATCATTCTGCGTTACCTGCCACCCCGGCGGCTTGCCATGGCAGGTGGTCTACTTGGAACACTGCCGCTCATTCTCGGCAGTCTGTCACAAACGCCAAGCCAGCTTTGTGGTTTGACTGTAATATCAGGTAAGAAAGAAAAAAAAAACAACATTTGGATCTATGTACCAATATTTTAGAGTGAATGGCACATTGACGCACGGCGCATTCGTCTGCAATACTACTGACTGTCTCGGACAAGGCTTTTAAAGGACAAGTTCACCTTCATAGACATGTGGGTGTAAAAGAGAAAGCAGCAACATTAGTAGAACACATCAGTGAGAATTTGAGGAAAATCATACGATCCGCTCAAAAGTTATGAATTTTTTAAGTTTCTGCTCAGTCACGGCTGGATGAGAAGACTACTATAGCTTGTGATGTCACATGTGTACAACTATATAAAGAAAGAATAAAGAAAATTCAACATATTTTCACTTTTGTCGCATAAGAAACAAATGCTCAACTTCTCTCTTTCAGAAGGCAGGGGGAATAATATTACCTTTAACATACATCAGTAACAAGTAAAGGATGTGTGCACTTTATTCAAAAAGTAAAGTTTAGTGAAATTTTCTTTTTATTTTCCTTATATCGCTGTACGCATGTGACCTAATGCACTGTAGTAGTCTTCTCATCAAGCAGTGACTGCGCAGATACCTTAAAAATTCATAACTTTTGCATGGATTGTCTGATTTTCCCCAAACTTTCACTGATGTGTTCTACTAATATTGTTACAATCACTTAAACCACCGTATATGAAGGTGGACTTGTCCTTTAAGTCTCCTGTTGGCAATCAGCTATAACTGTACGTAGCCAACTTAAAGGCTTGCTATAATGTGTCACTTTTGGTTCTCCTCGTCTAATGCCAAAACTGATGATGCTGTTTCAGAAATGCAGTCGTCCTATTCTTGTAGAAAATAAGTCACACCGACGAAATCGAGTTAACAAGAATGGGTTTACAGTAAAAATGATATAGGATAAAGAAGATTTTGTTGAAATTGGATAGCAACAAATTCGGGAATTTCGGTCACAATCACTCATGTATAAGTAAAATGAAACAATAACTCATGGCCAGCTCTAAACCGCCCAATAGAGTTTTTTAAACATTTCCCCAAATGATTCAACACTTCAAGAATTATTTCGATTAAGTTTTTGTGATAGTTGTATAAATTGACTACAATAAATCGTAATGAAGTACATGGATTAATTGAAATAAATTTGAGCTCATTTACTGACATTGTAACGTTATACATTTCCGTTACGAAACGAGAGTTAAGTTAGTTTTTCCTAATGAACATAACATAATTGCAAAAGCAAACTCAGCAACAAGATTCTAGGGACCAAAACAATTTGATCCTTAGATCAAATTTTTTGTCACATCAGTATTATTATAGTCAATAAACAATACAAGAACAATACAAACACGACAAAAAGGAAAAAACACATTGGCACTGGGGAAATTAGTTGGTTACATGAGGTATTTTGCGATAAAAGATCTCTTTATATCGAGTTTCTACTTTAATTGTTGCTCTCAATGAATTCAGAAGATACTGAATGTCGCTTTTTAACAGAAATTAAAGGAGATCCCTATTACTATGTGGATTCTAAGCAAGTGAACGAACTGCTTCTGATTATAACTGCAACCCTTTATCTATCATATCCACATTGCAGGAGGCGGATACGGCCTTGCAATTTTGTCCGGTTACTCGTCAGTGGTGGCTGCTTCTGGCGACGAATACGGGTTGGCCTTTGCTCTGTCGATGATGGGTGCAGGAGTAGGTATGATGCTCATTCCAGCACTCACACAGTCTTTGTTCTTCATCTACGGATGGAGGGGAGCGATATTGTTACTGGGAGCATTAAACCTCCACTCCGTCGTTGCAGCAGCCACGTTAAGCCCCGAGATACTCTCAACACAACTTGGAACACATGAGCCTAGCAGGGCCAGGCCGAGTGTCCAGCCACAGATACGGTACATGAGAATGAGAGTTACCAAGAGAACATGAAAGAAACTTTCGGGTGGGTACATAAAATCAGACAAGCAGCATGCGGACATATAAGAGCTTACCTTGAGTCTGGCCGCCTTGAGATTGCTCGAGTAATTCTGCAGATATGCTTCGTTATTCTAGCTGTCATTCTGTATGGCATGATTTACAGCAGTTGGACGATATTCGTCATCCCGGATGCAGAGTTGAAAGGTTATCTAAACGAAGATGCAGTGCTTGTATCAGTATCAGGTGGAGTAGGAAACATCATCGGGCGAATCATGTGCGGTCTACTTCTCAGAGTGAAACAAGGCATCTTCAATGCCAGCTCTCAGTTTATCACAATGAGTGCTGTAAACGGCGTGGCTCTGATTGTGAACTCCGCCACGTCCAACTTCTCACTACTTATTAGTCTGGCGGGCATCAGTGGACTTGCCATCGGCGCCGGAGCTGTTCTTAAGTCTCTGCTGATCATGGAAATGTTTTCCACTGAGAGGCGTACCTTGTCCATAACTTGCGCTATGCTGTCACAGGGACTTGGGGAAGTTTGCGGTGGAGTGTTGTCTGGTATGTCAATCTATTCTTCTCTGAGTTTCACTAAGGGTGTGTGCAACACGTACACATTCAGTATAATGCTGAATTGGAGAATTAAGTTTGAAATCGTCTCCAGAGGCGGATCTAGGAATTCTGGAAAGGGGAGGCGCCTTTACAAAATTAAAGGGGGCGCCCCCCCCCCCAATTTTTGTTCTTTGATTTATTTTGTTTTAACATGATTAAAGGGGGGGGGGGCGCCCGGTGCGCCCCCGCTGGACCCTCCAATGGTTTCACATGCATAGCCGAGCAAAAAAACAAAACGAAGTAAATCAATTCAAATCACTATTTTTATTGAAATCTTCTGACATATACCGCCGAATGAGATTCGCTTTATTATCTCAATAAGGTCATCAATTCGTTAAGCATTAAACAATTACACATATTTTTTTTTTAAGTTGAGAAACACAAGTCCTCTCAGATGTTCACGTTGATTGTACCGTATACTGTATACCAGTGAGTCTATTCGATCCTTCTTTTACGTCCGCTCTTCTACATTGTTACCTGTGTACGTAATTCTTTGCAATATGTTGAATCCATGTTATATTTAATTTTTATCACTACACGTACATTGTGGAATCTAGTTTGCTTATGTCCAAGATGGCACGCGTACGTTTTTCACTTTTTCTTTTTTTCTTTCTTTCTTCTCTTTTTACTTTATAATTCAATTTCATGTCAGTTGACATTGGCTCTTTTGATTCTGTTGTTTTATATTGGGTTAAATATAGTTTCGTTAATTCATTATTCGTCTTCTTATGCATTTCTGAGGGTCCCGTAATGTACAAGCTTTGCTTTTAAGTGGGAACCTTCATTTCCATTCTTATCCCTGTTTAGTTTGTAATATGCATATATATGCATATGTTATAAAAAATACAGTTATATTTTCTTCATTCTGTTACTCATTTTCTCATGTATTTTGTTAATTTACGATTTTGCCATTACAAATGAAGAGCTTGCTGCCAAAAGTGGCTAAATCCATCATTTTTCAATCGATTTAGCGCCTCTTTGAAGCAAGCTCGTCAAATATAAAACAAAAAAAAAGCTGAAATGAAACCCCATGTAATGATAGTAGACATGCTTATTATGCCTATCATTGTTCATTATTGTTCAATGATTGTTTCGAAGTTGATAAACGCAAAGCTGTTTTGAAAGCCCTTTAGGTCGCCCTACTGCGGTTACGCAACCATGCGTTTCCAGTTTCTGAAAAGACGCGCGCCACGTAAAGTGCACACGAGTACGTGTACACAGGTGTATACATACAGCTGTGTGTAATGCACGCATATGCTTGGAACAAGGAGGTGTTTCTTTCACCAACAAGGTTTGAGAAATAGAGTAACAACAGTCTCATTCCCTTTGATCCCATGTCTCATGCCGCCACTCAGAAATATTTGAAGTATGTGCTAAACTGGAGCTGCCTCACAGATAGGAAGACAATTGATTCACGTGGCATTGTATCATGACTCGTCACTCTCAAAGGAAGATTATGTCTTTATGATGGTAATTGCTTTTCGCCGTCCCTTCTTAGAAAACAAGCGGCACATAGTACACGCAGTCAGGGCTTTGAAAAGGGCTCTCGAAAGGGCTATGGAAAGGGCTATCGAAAGGGCTATCGAAAGTTGATAAACGCAGCCGACGAAAACAAACGGCACATTAATAGTACAGGGAGTGGACAGGGCTTTCGAAAGGGCTATGGAAAGGGCCATCGAAATGGCTATCGAAAGGGCTTTCGAAAGTCATTTAAACTGGGGAAAGTTGATAAACACAGCCAAAGGAAGATATGTCTTTATGATGGTAATTGGTTTTCGCCGTCCCGTCTTAGAAAACAAGCGGCACATTAATAGTACAGGCAGTCAGGGCTTTGGAAAGGGCTCTCGAAAGGGCTATGGAAAGGGCTATGGAAAGGGCTATCGAAAGTTGATAAACGCAGCCGACGAAAACAAGCGGCACATTAATACTACAGGGAGCAGACAGGGCTTTCGAAAGGGCTATGGAAAGGGCTATAGAAAGGGCTTTCGAAAGTCGTTTAAACTGGGGAAAGTTGATAAACACAGCCTTGGTTAGTTTCAGTCTGATAAACATGTCAATATAATGTGAAAAAAATTGAAAACCACCTGCAATACAGCCTCATATTTTCCGACAACGCACCATTTTTGATCAACACATTTCATTATTTACTCGTGATGGAGAGGAAAAAATAGGAAACAACAACATTTCAAGATTGATGCATTTCTGCCAAGACAACAGACGGAAACGGATTCCATATTCTCCCCTTTTCTCGAAGAGAGAGAGAAAAAAGAAAGAGCACCACATAAAAGAAATGAACATACTCAGCAATATTTTATGCTATTTTGCTATATTGATGCTATATTTCATTTTGATGTGATGGAATCACTTAAAGCATATCATGGATTTTCTTCATCAGTAATGGCCCCAGACCACCGGGCAACCGCTAACGTCGAGCTCTGTTATACAGCATCTAAAAGATAGAAATATTTCCACCTCAGAGTGCAATTCGACATCACAGATGGTCAAATTTACGGATGCTTTTCGTTATTCCGAAGGTTCGCTATTCCGAAAAACACAAAGTCCCTATACCTACAGATTCGTTAATCCCAACATTTGTTGCGTCTTTCCGAAGGTTTGTTATTCCGAAATTTCGTTAATCCGAAAATGACATTCGGAACAATGAACCTTCGAATGAATCTTCGGACTAAAGAGCCTTCGGAATAACGAACCTTCGGAATAACGAGCTGTAACCAAATTGACAGAGTGCAGAATTTAGAGGACCAGAATGGTACAGGAGTTTCATGAGATTGCTTCCGCTGCGAAGTGTGTCGGAGGCTTTGGGGCTGTTCGTCCGTCCGTTCGTGCGTTCCAGTTCTCGTTGTAACAACTCGATAGATATTAATTTTTTATCTACAGGCCCTTTTATACGCGCTGTTCAGACTTCAGGCGAAATATCTGACGAACAAAGCTCAAACATTATTAAATGATCTCTAAGAATGGTTAGTCCAAGGAGGTAACTTCTTGTGGTCGGAAGTGATCGTCAACATTCGGTCCAATGATTATTTTGACACTAACAGACTGGAGGGATGATGTCATCACCTCGTTAATTTCCATTGTTGGTTGGAATAATGTGGGACCATAAAACTCCCAAAATTTGAATGAGAACGAGTATTATAAATTATCAGACAAAGGTTCAACGCAGCATTGAATTGAATTGAATTGAATTGAATTGAATTTATTCATTTCATTTCCATTTACATTGCATTGAATTTTACATTGCATTTTTGCATTTTCATTTACATTGCATTGCATTGATGATTACATGTTGACACATAATATTACAGTAATATAACAGCATGAATTAACAGAATAACTGTAGAGTTACTATACAAAACGGAAATGGGGTGACCCAACTAAAAGCATAGCTTGTAAAATTTGTAGGTCACCATTCAACGAGTAATATTCATAATTATGTACAGAGTGATTGAGAATATAACATATATACAGACTCCTGAAACATATTTACATAACTTATACATATATACATCTTAAAGATGGCAAAAATGAAAGAGAAAGAGAGGGAGAGAACGAGAGAAATAGAGGAAATAAAGTGAGAACCAAAGGGGGAGAGAGGAGGAAGAAAAAAGAAAAAAAGAAAGAGAAAAATAAACAATGGAATTAGAATGAATAGGATTCCACATGAATGATATACCATATAAAAATGATATAAGATTACCTTATTGGGTAAAAGTGTCCAGATATTTGGTATAGGATTATAAAAAACTAGTTACATCGTAACATATTTACTCAAAAGACTTAGTTTTAATTTGTATTGGAATGTTTTGAGGCTTATGGTTTGTTGAAGAGAATAGTCTAAAGAATTCCAATATTTTGGTCCAGCGAAAGCAAGTGTATTGTGTTTAAAATTGGTTCTAATGGATGGCAGGTGGTAAGAAGAAAACTGCCGAGTGTAGTAATTGTGCACTTGTTCATTCGTAACAAAAAGTGACGAAATGACTTGTGGAAATTCAGAATCCTTCGAGCTGTACATAATGGATCCTAGATTCATAAAATATGTATCCTGTACTTTGTTGCACCAGAAATAATTCTCACTGCCCGTTTTTGGAGTAATAATAATTTATCCAGGTATAGTTTTGCTGAGTTTCCCCAGGCAAGAACGCCGTAATTGAGATAAGGTAGTACAAGGGTTGAGCATAGCATACGCAATATATTCTTTGGAAATATAGATTTTATATTATTGATAACGCCAACATTTCTGGAAAGAAGTTTACTTAAATAGCATATATGCATTCTCCAATTCAATTTATCATCTATATGTAGGCCAAGAAATTTTGTATTCGTGACTTTGTCTATTTGCACATTATTAAAGAGTATATAATGGCCTGGTAAAGATGATAATGAATTGCTAAATAGCATATAGTTGGTTTTCAAGAAATTCAAAGATAACTTGTTGGCATGGATCCATGTAACTACAGATTTCAGTTCTGAATTTATAATATTCAGTAGTTGGTGTGGATTTTTGTGAGTGAAGAAAATACTAGAATCGTCGGCAAATAATATGAAAGAAAGAAGTTGTGACGATTTGGGAAAATCGTTTATATACAAAATAAGAAGTAGGGGACCAAGCAGCGACCCCTGTGAAAAATCCACAGGGAATCTTTTGCGAATCTTTTGTTTTAAAGTAAGGTACTATATACATCAACTCTCTATTCCATGCCGCGAAAGAAGCGCAATCTTGACCTCGTGCTTTGGCGCAGCAATCGACGTGGTGTAATAATGACGCCAATTAGTTTTTTTTTTTTCCTGATATCATATGCGGCGTATGACAGTTTACTGTTAATTAGGTAGAATGCATGCGAAGAGATAACTGGGAACTCTCACAGAATCACGGTAAGGTTTGCCCGATCCCAATACATGTAATATCCTTTACTCTATCATTTTGTGTTGTGGTGTCACTAATCTCTTTATGCAGACAAAAATATTGGTTAGTTCGACTGCATCTAATTAAACTTTTTGCGATCAATGAGGGCGAATATAGAAAAAAAAGGTTAATAATCACACCTTTTATATGAATAATTTTATGTATCTAACTGTTCTCAATTTTGTTTTGTGTCAACAACACAGGATATCTCTTCACCATTACCACGTCGACTGACTCGGTATTTTTAGTGCTGGGATATTGTTCATTTGCAAGCAGCGCCCTCGTCCTGCTTGTACGTCTACACACTGCCATTGCCAAGCTGTCGACAAAAATCTCCTCGCCATCATGAGAAAACACTCCACACACTCCCTTGCTGTTTGTGTGTGTGTGTGTGTGTGTGTGTGTGTGTGTATGTGTGCGTACATATGGGGTGAAGGGGTATGATTCTGATTAACTAGAAATGTCGCTATGGCGACTGGTAGGGCCCGCCATAATGCATGATTCTCATAGTACGTATTGACAATGCGTAATGACAATTAACATAATCGGCAAAATATCAAAATGGCAATCATGTTTTTTCACAAAAATGTGTTGAATGTCCACAGTCCTTGAACTAGGTTTTATTGGATGATATGGCTATATTTTCTAAGACAGCATGTATTTTGGGATTTGAGGATTTTTTACTTGACTTTTGACCTTTTCATAAGTTTTATGTGCATTGAGTAGTTTTCGAGGTAGGGAGAAAAAGTTTAATCTCATTTTAAATAGTAAATCTTTAACATCTTAATGTGGCCTCTGACACTTGACCTTTGACCCTAGAATTCCCAAGAGAATCACTGTACTGTCAAACTGAACAGGCATAAAAATGTACTAAGTTTTATGATGATACCTTGAGCCATGCACTTATTAATTCCTTTATAGATGTGGAAGAAAAAGTGAAATTTAGAACTTTCATTCGACATTTGACCTATGACCTTTGACCTTTTTGGCAAAAGGAACATCCCAGAGAATCTCTATTGTGGGAACTAATACATGTATACACCAAGTTTTAAGAAAAAGCATGCAGGCATTGCATAAATAGTAAGGAATATGTGAAATTTTGAGGAGTTAACCTTGACCTTGACCTCGTGACCCCCAAATTCCCTAGATAATTATTTCCACTCATGCATATAGGACCTACTAAGTGCCGTGAAGACACCTGAACCATTTCCGAGATATGGAGAAAAAAAATGAAATTCTAATATTCTCACCTGAACTTTTGACCTTTGACCTCATGACCCAAAGCTTTGTCTAGAGAATCTTTATTTGGTAGTACATGCATACACTAAGTTTCAAGAATATATCTTCAGGCATTGCATTGATATGGGGGAAATAGTGAATTTTTGAGTATTTGACCTTGACCTTTGACCTTAAGCATGTGCACCCAAAAATTGATAGGCACAATTCGCCCACTCATGCATACCAGGTTTCATAGAATACCTCAAACGGTTTGTAGTTACGCTGTCCACAAAATTGATTACGGACGGACGGACGGATCTAAGGACGGCAGAACGGAAGGAACGACGGAAAACCCGAAAACATAATGCCTTCGGTGACACTCCTTGGCGGAGACATACAAAAGAAAAATCAGATTTCCTTTTATTAATTCAAATATGATTTGCATATGAGTTTTATTTACTGCAGGTTTTTGACTCATGCTGTCCTTTCATTAAATCTTGTCTATTTTATTTTCTGCAATTCTGCTGTCAGGCAGAAGTTTTTGAGGATGATGAAGTTGATCAAAGTGAATAATTGTATTGAAAGACTTATGTCTGAGCTTTTATTGGAACACTGTTAAGTACATATTTGTAGACTTTTGTAAAATATTTATGTTTGCTTGTTTGTATGAATCTACCTTTTTTATCATGATATCGAATGAAATTCCAATAAACAAAGTATTAAAAAAAGTATGTGCGTGTATATGTGTACGTTTGTGTGTGTATGCGTGTGTTCTTTTTGGTCGGGAAAATTTAACGGGCAAATATACCACGTACACATAGGTGTACCTCCCTGGTTCTACGAAACAGTATGAGGTTTGGAAAGCCTTCCTCTCCAAGAATGCTGACTGGGCATAAGAGGGTTTGTTTTCGTTTTGCAGTAGTCACGTATGTTAACTTCATTTATGCATTTTCATAGATTGGTTAGCTGTTTGATAATGTAATTGGTATGAAATGAGCGTATTGTTTTTTTTTCCATTTCCAGTTATACCATATACATAACATTTTGTGCATACACCTTATTATTATATTGTTATGCCGTCTTTCGGTAGCGTTGAGCTGAGCAAGATGTGACAGACACATAGGAGAATTCAGTATCGTCCAAACAGATACACATACTGACATTATGAATTCTACACTGCAAAAACATCGGTTTTAGATTTAACACCATGGGTGTTAAATCTAACACTTCAATAGAGAACCACACCCACAGGTGTTGAAAATGTATTGTGACGGTGTTAAAAAGTATTTGCCTGGCACTTCGTGGTGTTAATTTGACACTGTGGCTGGTGATATTTTTGACACTGCGCTACAGTTAATTCAATAATGACACCGCATGGTGTTGATTTGATATTGGTGGTGTTAATTTCAATGGTATAACACCCGTCCAGCTTCAATAAAGGACCACACCAACTGGTGTTACTGTGGTGTAAATGTGTTGACACATTTTTTCAAAAATCAAGTACTTTATCGGAAAATTCTTTATCGTCTTGTTGAAGTTCAAAATTAACAAGAAGTGCAGTAACTAAGAAACTATTCAAAAAACAACTTTAAATTTTGAAATGACACCCAGAGGTGTTAATCTAACACCATGAATGAGCACCGGAAATTTAACACCTGCTTGGTGTTTCATATTTAAAACCGGACTTTTTGCAGTGTACGTAACTTTGGGGCGTACGACTATTTCTATAGTTGTAAGACCTAATAATACATGGCGTTCCATGCCAAAGACACTGGTTTGATTCCAGGTAAAGACCAATTCTTATAACTCGTGCACTCCCCCTCCCCCCCCCCCCCCAAAAAAAAAAAACCACACAAACAAACAAACAAAAACAAAACAAAAACACAACAACAACACCAAGGTAAGCAGTATGTAGGAGGATCTTCCCTTTCCTAATCCAAAAAATGAATTGAATTGAATATATATATAATAATTATAGGCCTTAGATGCAAGAAATGTTGTGCCAACGTTTAAACTTCCAGGTCGTGGAGACATTATATAGGCGTAAGACAGTATAGTATTCCACGGGAGACGTAGCTCCTAATTCTTACTCTTTCCTTTATTTTGTATTCGAGCTTTCGGCCACGTTGGCCTTCATCAGGATCTATACAAACAAAATGATGAATGCACCACTGCCAGTGATATTGTAATAACATGACTTACATGTATATGAAATAACATCGCTACAAAGCAATATATCATGGCATGTGCACAGAACATCCGCATATTATATACACATGCAGTATATACATTGGATATAGTAATAATACAATTATATGAAAAAGGTATACATACATTTTGCGATAATCGAGTAGCCGCTGTTATTGATACTCGATTATCGCAAAATTTTTGCTCAACAAATTTTTGGGGAAATTGTGGTTACCATGGCAACGCTTTCTCCGACAAACATACCAAAACATGTCTTGCACATCAGGTACTACATCTACACCTCAGTGTCATTATGTACACCAAATTTGAGTTCAATTGCTTCAAAACTGTGAAAGTAGTTCACATCGCAAGATTTTCAAGAAAATATGGAGTTACCATGGCAACGCCTAGTCAGGTACAAACACAATGTCTTGCATAACTTAATCTATAGATCATTACACATACCAGATTTGAAATAAATTCCTAAAATACTGTGGAAGAAGTTCACTCAACAAGGTTTTGTAAAAATTTTGGTTAGCATGGCAAAGCTTTCTCCGACAAACACACACACACACACACGCAAAAAAAAAAAAAAAAAAAACATGTCTTGCACATCTAGTTGTTTTACTTGATATGTCGGCAGCTTTTGATACTGTTGACCATTCCATTCTCACCCAGACTCTCAGATCTGTTGGTGTCACAGGACTTGCATTAGAGTGGTTTCAATCTTACCTTGCCAGCCGTTCACAATATGTTAAGATCAATGACAGTAACTCTGATCCGGCTGCACTTACTTGCGGAGTCCCGCAAGGGTCTGTAGGTGGACCACTTCTATTTTCATTATATCTTTCAAGGATTAGACACATTTTTGAAAGACACGTTATGTTATGCAGATGATATACAAATATTTGTATCCTTTTCACCAACCAGGACTGAACTCACTGAAGCTGTAAAACGATTGGAATTATGTATTGATGATGTTAATGCATGGATGGAAAGAAATGGTCTCAAATTTAATGACAGTAAGTCAGAATTTATTCTGATAGGATCCAAACAGATGTTGTCTAAAGTGAAATCTGATACATGTTTTGTTAGGATTGGCAATAGTAATATCAAGCCTTCGAACAAAGTTCGTAATCTTGGTGTTGTTTATGATGTAAATCTGACATTCAAAGACCACATTTCATATGTATCCCAATCTGTCAGATTTCATTTGCGTAACCTGGGCTCAATTCGGAGATATTTAACTAGATCAGCAGCACAAAAACTGATGCATGCTCTTATTTCGTCTCGTCTAGATTTCTGCAATTCTCTGTTTTGCAGCCTTGCACAAAAAGAACTCAGTAAACTGCAACGTCTTCAGAATTGTGCCGCTAGATTACTTACTTTCAAGAAGAAAACTGTGCATACTACCCCAATACTTCGGTCCCTACACTGGCTTCCTGTAGAAAAACGTATTAACTTCAAGATTCTTCTTCTTGTTTACCGTACATTGCGTAAATTTGCCCCTGTCTACCTTCAAAATACTCTTCATCTTCACCAACCACCACGTTATCTCCGTTCATCAAACTCGCTAACATTACAGGTACCTCGAATCAAGCATAATTGGGGGGATCGGGCTTTTTCAGGATGACCCCATTCGGGGTCTTCATGACCAAATTCCAAGTCATTTCTGACCCGGAACGGTGTATGACCCCAACGGACCCAGATCCGGGTCAGGTCTGACTCGGGTCTTTTTAGAGTGTGTACCCCAAGTTTCATCGAAATTGTTTCATAACTGTATAAGGAGTTCGCGACGCAAGATTTGCAATGGACCGACCGCCCGACCGACCACACGCTGATTCCTGTGTACCCCGTTATGCACTTCGTGTATGCGGGGGTATAATGATTTGCCAGGGGTTTTTCCACTCTTATAGACTAACTTCTGTATGGACATGAGAATGATCCGTTAAGTAATGCATGAGTTAGCACACCACATTGAAGCCACAAAAATGGTAACTTTTCTTTAAAATAGCACAAGGGTTTTTTTTGTTTGTTTTTTTTTCTTTTACGTGAAAGGGAATTTGTCAGTTCTGTTTCTGGTATTCATAAATTAAACACTGATATTTGATTTACTATCGTTTGACCCCCTCACAAGTAACTTGACACTTTTAACTTTTTGTTGTTGTTTTATCATTTGGATGAACACAATTGTGGAGACGATTTACACTTATAGTCTTTAAATTGACAATCATTGACAATCACATGCGTTTTTGCCCGATTAACAATTCAGGACATGTAATGTTGCGACAAGGATTGCCGCCCCTACACGGATTGTCGCCCCCGTCACGGATTGTCGTCTGCCGACAATCCGTGACGCTTGTGCAGTTCCCAGTTTTTGACCTCGAAGGCGACAATCCATGATGGCAAAAAATTTGTTGCGACACGGATTGTCGCCCCGTCAAGGATTGTCGCCCCGGGCTCGGGGTGGTTCCTCCGGTGTTAAGCTTTGGTGGGATGGGTATGACTGGTAAGTTATGCGTATGTGTGTGTGTGTGTGTGTGTGTGTGTGTGTGTGTATTTGTTGTGAGCTGCCTGATATGTGATGTGTATGATTTGTAGGTGCGTACAGTAAGTGACTTGTGTATGGGTTTCCGTATTGTTGTTGTTGTTGTTGTTGTTGTGTGTGTGTGTGTGTGTGTGTGTGTGTGTGTGTGTTTGGAGTATAATAATACAATATGTAGAAACTGTGCATGTGTGGTGGTTGTATAGTTGTAGTGGTTTGTTTGTCTGTGTGTATACGTGCGCCTGTATGCTTACGTGTGTATGTGGTATATAGTGGCGTATGTGTATATCAAAGGGTATGTGATGGTGCGTGTTTTCAAGAAAATATGGAGTTACCATGGCAACGCCTAGTCAGGTACAAACACAATGTCTTGCATAACTTAATCTATAGATCATTACACATACCAGATTTGAAATAAATTCCTAAAATACTGTGGAAGAAGTTCACTCAACAAGGTTTTGTAAAAATTTTGGTTAGCATGGCAAAGCTTTCTCCGACAAACACACACACACACACACGCAAAAAAAAAAAAAAAAAAACATGTCTTGCACATCTAGTTGTTTTACTTGATATGTCGGCAGCTTTTGATACTGTTGACCATTCCATTCTCACCCAGACTCTCAGATCTGTTGGTGTCACAGGACTTGCATTAGAGTGGTTTCAATCTTACCTTGCCAGCCGTTCACAATATGTTAAGATCAATGACAGTAACTCTGATCCGGCTGCACTTACTTGCGGAGTCCCGCAAGGGTCTGTAGGTGGACCACTTCTATTTTCATTATATCTTTCAAGGATTAGACACATTTTTGAAAGACACGTTATGTTATGCAGATGATATACAAATATTTGTATCCTTTTCACCAACCAGGACTGAACTCACTGAAGCTGTAAAACGATTGGAATTATGTATTGATGATGTTAATGCATGGATGGAAAGAAATGGTCTCAAATTTAATGACAGTAAGTCAGAATTTATTCTGATAGGATCCAAACAGATGTTGTCTAAAGTGAAATCTGATACATGTTTTGTTAGGATTGGCAATAGTAATATCAAGCCTTCGAACAAAGTTCGTAATCTTGGTGTTGTTTATGATGTAAATCTGACATTCAAAGACCACATTTCATATGTATCCCAATCTGTCAGATTTCATTTGCGTAACCTGGGCTCAATTCGGAGATATTTAACTAGATCAGCAGCACAAAAACTGATGCATGCTCTTATTTCGTCTCGTCTAGATTTCTGCAATTCTCTGTTTTGCAGCCTTGCACAAAAAGAACTCAGTAAACTGCAACGTCTTCAGAATTGTGCCGCTAGATTACTTACTTTCAAGAAGAAAACTGTGCATACTACCCCAATACTTCGGTCCCTACACTGGCTTCCTGTAGAAAAACGTATTAACTTCAAGATTCTTCTTCTTGTTTACCGTACATTGCGTAAATTTGCCCCTGTCTACCTTCAAAATACTCTTCATCTTCACCAACCACCACGTTATCTCCGTTCATCAAACTCGCTAACATTACAGGTACCTCGAATCAAGCATAATTGGGGGGATCGGGCTTTTTCAGGATGACCCCATTCGGGGTCTTCATGACCAAATTCCAAGTCATTTCTGACCCGGAACGGTGTATGACCCCAACGGACCCAGATCCGGGTCAGGTCTGACTCGGGTCTTTTTAGAGTGTGTACCCCAAGTTTCATCGAAATTGTTTCATAACTGTATAAGGAGTTCGCGACGCAAGATTTGCAATGGACCGACCGCCCGACCGACCACACGCTGATTCCTGTGTACCCCGTTATGCACTTCGTGTATGCGGGGGTATAATGATTTGCCAGGGGTTTTTCCACTCTTATAGACTAACTTCTGTATGGACATGAGAATGATCCGTTAAGTAATGCATGAGTTAGCACACCACATTGAAGCCACAAAAATGGTAACTTTTCTTTAAAATAGCACAAGGGTTTTTTTTTTTTGGTTTTTTTTTTTCTTTTACGTGAAAGGGAATTTGTCAGTTCTGTTTCTGGTATTCATAAATTAAACACTGATATTTGATTTATTATCGTTTGACCCCCTCACAAGTAACTTGACACTTTTAACTTTTTGTTGTTGTTTTATCATTTGGATGAACACAATTGTGGAGACGATTTACACTTATAGTCTTTAAATTGACAATCATTGACAATCACATGCGTTTTTGCCCGATTAACAATTCAGGACATGTAATGTTGCGACAAGGATTGTCGCCCCTACACGGATTGTCGCCCCCGTCACGGATTGTCGTCTGCCGACAATCCGTGACGCTTGTGCAGTTCCCAGTTTTTGACCTCGAAGGCGACAATCCATGATGGCAAAAAATTTGTTGCGACACGGATTGTCGCCCCGTCAAGGATTGTCGCCCCGGGCTCGGGGTGGTTCCTCCGGTGTTAAGCTTTGGTGGGATGGGTATGACTGGTAAGTTATGCGTATGTGTGTGTGTGTGTGTGTGTGTGTGTGTGTGTGTGTATTTGTTGTGAGCTGCCTGATATGTGATGTGTATGATTTGTAGGTGCGTACAGTAAGTGACTTGTGTATGGGTTTCCGTATTGTTGTTGTTGTTGTTGTTGTTGTTGTTGTGTGTGTGTGTGTGTGTGTGTGTGTGTGTGTGTGTGTGTGTGTTTGGAGTATAATAATACAATATGTAGAAACTGTGCATGTGTGGTGGTTGTATAGTGGTAGTGGTTTGTTTGTCTGTGTGTATACGTGTGCCTGTATGCTTACGTGTGTATGTGGTATATAGTGGCGTATGTGTATATCAAAGGGTATGTGATGGTGCATGTTTGTGGGCGCAGTTTTGTGCCTGCATGAGTATCTGAGGGGTTTGGTGTTCGTGGGCTACGTAGGCTCTACGTATGTTTGTTGTGTGTGAGCGTTCGTGTGTCTACGTAATGCCCCAGTCACATAATGCTCTGCGTCCGGCGTTACGTCCAAAAAAGTCATTTTTTCTGCGGACTCCCGCGGATCCTTTGCCGTCACTAGAAAATTTATTCAAAACATACCGGGAAAAATGCGGGCGATACGGACAAATACGGCCAGATGCGAATACTTGCGTCCACTTGCGGATATTCTTACGTATTGGCACATAATAGTTCTGAACACTTTCGGAGAGTTGCGGATATTTTCGGATAGTTACGGATAGTTACAGAATGTTGTAAATAATTATGGACAGTCCTGTTTTCTGTGACGATCCCTGCTAAGTCAGTGTATTATGACAGCAAGGTTATCACATATTGGACTGTCTTACATTGTACATTGGCATGACTGGGGAAAACTGAAATTCAATACGTACAAGTTGCGAAAAAATTCGTAATCCTTTAATTTGCTTTACAGTGATAGAAGATATATGAAATTTTGAACTTGAGGTTTAAATCTTATTTGTGCAACTCAAATATGAATAAACTTCATAAATGTAAAGAATACATAACATAATCATACCACAAATATGATACAATATAGATCGATAAGTTAAACATTAGAGTAAGAAAACTATTACAGTCATGGAATAGACAAACTGTGGTTACGTTATTATCGTTGTGCAGCGATATTCATGACTTACTGGGTTATGTTAAGGAGATTTTTATAATAAAACAATGCTTATTAAATTTCCAGAGAAAAAAAAAGACATCAAGACTTTCAAACACCCCTCCCACACCTAAGTACAATATATATATATACCAAAAATGTAATGCACATTCCATGGAGCGTAAAGTGGGTAAGACTATAGAGAAATACTAAATTCATTCTCAATTTTCAATTTGGTTTATTTCACTTCCAACAAACAAAATAATGTAGAAATACAATGAAACACTCGAATACACAGATGTCAGGAAATCAGTACCACAATGTGATGAACAGAATAACATTGTAAAAGAGATACAGGTAAATTATCAACAGAGATACAAATATCTGTTAGGTCACTGTTGTGAATGCATAAACAATATTGCTGGAAATGGAGGGGACTGCTAAAAAGCAGGGCTCGTAGAATGTAGTCCCCTCATACAGAAAAAAAATATGATTGCAACAAACAACAACAACAACAATTTCCCTAAACGGTAGTAAAAAAAAAGACAGACAGAGTAATATACACATACATGCACACATACCAACGCACATTAACAAACACAAAGCGGCTCTCTTATGAGGAAAGATTGATGAGAGGATAGAAAGATAGCAAGGAAGGTAGGAAGTCCGAGGTGGAAAGGGGGGGGGGGAGGAGAGGGAAATGGTGGGTCATAACCAGGGCACTGGAGGCACAGAAGCACGGGCTCGCTGATAAACAAAGAGTAGTGAGGTTACCGACGCAACGACGATTTTGAAAATCAAAAGTAAAAAAAAAAAATGAATTATTTTGCTGCATACGAAGTGTTTAGATAATTCTATAACTTTAAAGAAAATGTATTAGAACTTAAAGCTTCTTTTATATGATTGTCAAGAGAATTCCAGAATTTTGGTCCAGAAAAGGAGAATAAAGATTTTGCAAAAACCGTCCTAGTCAAAGGCAAATGATATTCATTGGATTGACGGGTTTAATATTCATGAACAATTTCATTCTTTAAGAAAATTGAATCAAACACAAGGGGGAGAGAATGGTTAGTGAGTTTATACATAAATTGTCCTAATTGCAAACGATAAAGGTCAAAAATTTTCAAAATATCATTTTCGTGAAATGAATTATTAGTATGACTTCTCCACGATTCGTGACAAATGATACGAAGAGCTTTTTTCTGTCATAATAATATTCTGTCTGTATAAGTACAAAAAGTGTTTCCCCATCGGAGTATACCATAGTTTAAGTAAGGTAGTATCAAAGTAGAATATAACATAAAAAGTACATTTTTGGGAAGATAAAATTTAACTTTGATTATGATACCTATATTCCTTGAAATAACACGTCATGCAGAATCAATATGCAAATCCCAGGAAAGTTTATTATCCAGAATCAAACCTAGAAATTTGATGGAAGAGACTTCTTCTAGCATGTCTAGGAAAAACATTCCAGGAAAACATTTCTCGTTAAATTTTCCGGCGAATTACTGAACAGCATGCATTTATTTATTTTTTTTTTGCAGTTTTTTGCAAATTTATTGACAGTTTGTTCGCTCTTATCCAATGGAGTAACTTAGTTAATTCACCGTTTAAAGTATCAATAATCGATCAGAATCAGAATCAGATAAAACACATTATTATCATTTGCAAATAATAAGAAAGAGAGGATGTTTGAAGAATTTGACATATCATTGACATAGAGAATTTTATATAGTTATCGTTGTCACACACCTTTCCCGGCCAGAAAAGTGAATGAAATGCTGTCACCCCATTCCCTATACCCAAAATATTACCTTTTCGAAAACAATATACATTCAAAGAGTGCAAGAAAAAAAGTTTAGCACCAAGGGTCAACCGATGTCATGAGTATATGAGTGCCACCTAAAATGACCATTTTGTGGGAGAAATGTCATAATTTGACCATGCGGTACTGCTTCTCCACTGATCCGATCGTGTTGTGGCATTCCTTCAGGTAAATGCGCTGCTACTTGGCAACACGAGTTGTGTGACTTCCCACGAGTCTCTGTGTTCCCATGCGAGTGGAAAACGGAAAACGTCGAAGGACGTAATCGTCCGCAGCATCCGTAACTCTCCACAAATATCCGTAAGCGGACGAAAGTGTTGAGATACGTTGACTTGCGGTTACTTTCGGATACTTACGGTGGACGTAAATGAACGCAAACGGACGGGAGGTAAAATTTCTTGCGGATGGTCTGCGTCCAGGCTACGGATAGTTACGTTCAGTTACGGATAATTACGTTTGGTTACGGTTACTTGCGTAAGTCTGCATCCGTAGAATCCCTCTGCGAAATTTTGAACATTTCAAAATTTCGCAGGCTTGGCGCCGTCATTGTGCGTTTCTTTACGGATGAGTTACGGACAGATACGTCTACATACGTCCCTGCGGATGCCTGCGTCCACGCTGCGTCCCCCTGCGTTCACTCATCCGTATCTATCCGCGGCGGACGTAATCCATCGTAAAGCACTGTGTGACTGGGGCATAAGGCCCCAGTCACATAATGCTCTGCGTCCGGCGTTACGTCCAAATAAGTCATTTTTTTTTTTCTGCGGACACCCGGGGATCTCTTGCTGTCACCAGAGCATTTTTACAAAACACACGGGAAAAAATATATGGGCGATACGGAGAGATACGACCAAATGCGGATACTTGTTTCCACTTGCGGATATTCTTACGAATTGGCACATAATTTTGTTCTTTCAACTTGCATAAACTTCCCAATAGTTCGGAACACTTGCGGAGAGTTGCGACTATTTACGGAGAGTTGCGGATATTTTCGGATAGTTACAGATTGTTATAAATAATTATGTACAATATGACGATCCCTGCCAAGTCAATGTATTATGACAGCAAATTTATCACATATTGGACTGTCTTACATTGTACACTGGGGAAAACTGAAATTGAATTTACGTACAAGTTGTGAAAAGTTTTCACATTTCTTTAATTTGCTTTACAGTAATGAAAGATATATGAAATTTTGAACTTGAAGTTTGAATTTTATTTGTGCAACTCAAATATGGATAAACATCATATATGTAAAGACTACATAACATAATTATACCACAAATAGAATACTATCTAGATCGATAAGTTAAACAGAGTAAGAAAATATTACTTACAGTCATGGAATAGACAAACTGTGGTTACGCTGTCATTGTGCAGCGATATTCATGACTTTCTGGGTTATGTTAAGGAGATTGTTATAATAAAGCAAAGCTTATTACATTTCCAGAAAAAAAAATCATTAGGACATTCGGACACCCCTCCCACACCCAAATACAATATTTAAAAAATGTAATATCCATGGAGCGTAAAGTGGGTAAGACTATAGGGAAATACTAAATTCGTTCTCATTTTATATCGTTTATCGCTGTCCCACACCTTCCCGGCCAGAAAAGTGAAAAAAATGCTGTCACCTCATCCCCAACCCGAAAATTGCTTTACGAGTTTCGAAAAATATACATTCAAATAGTACAAGGAAAAAATGTTCAGCACCAATGGTCAAGCGATGTCATGCGTATATGGGTGCCACCTAAAATGACCATAATTATGTGGGAGAAATTTAGTAACTTGACTTTGCGGTTCTGCCTCTCCACCGCTCCGAGTGTGTTGTAGCATTCCTTCAGGTAAATGCGCTGCAACTTGGCAACACGAGTTGTGTGGCTTCCCACGCGTCTCTGTGCTCCCATGCGAGTGGAAAACAGAAAACGTCGAAGGACGTAATCGTGTACAGCATCCGTAACTCTCCGCAAATATCCGTAAGCGGACGAAAGTGTTGCGATACGTTAACATGCGGTTGATTTCGAATACTTACGGTGGACGTAAACGAACGCAAACGGAAGGGAGGTAAAATGTTTTGCGGATGGTCTGCGTTCAAGCTATGGAGAGTTACGTTCGGTTACGGGTAGTTACGTTTGGTTACGGTTACCTTACGTAAGTCTGCGTCCGTGGAATTCCTCTGCGAAATTTGAACATTTCAAAATTTCGCAGGTTTGCCGCCTTAATTTTACGTTTCTTTACAGACGAGTTACGGACAGTTACGTCTACATACGTCCCTGCGGATGCCTGCGTCCACGCTGCGTCGCCCTGCGTCCACTCATCCGCATCTATCCGCGGCGTACGTAACCCATCGTAAAGCACTGTGTGACTGTTGCATTAGCACGCAGGAGATAATAGGAACGAAACATTCAAGCGACACAATTCCCACAACACGCACAGCGCTCCATCACACACACACACACACACACACACACACACACACACACGCACAAACGGACACTAAAATTATCATGTGCACGCGCACATACACACTTCCTTGAAACCTCATCATGACTTATTACATGTCATGTTTGCATGGATGTAGCCATGTAAGTTATGTGTTAGTATTTCAATGACTATGTCCAGAACGATATTACCCAGCAAAATGTGCTTCAAGGGCGGGCGACAATCCGTGCCGCCAGCCCTTGTCACGGATTGTCGCCAGACGACAATCCGTGACGGGGGCGACAATCCGTGTCGCAACATGTAAGCCTTTCTTGCTTTGATTATTTGAAGTGTGTTCACTCAATCAAGTCACAAGGTCTAACCCGTTATATTCACACAGCACGACATCTTTGTCTGATATACTTTACTTTCTTTGCCTCGTTTTATCATTTTTGTGACTAAAGTTGTTGTTGTTTTTTTAAAGGGGATTGCAGATTACAAGCTCTGCATTTTGGCAGTCCCCTCCATTTCCAGCCATTTTTCCTGCACTTGTCTTGAAATTATAGAATTGTATTATTGTTCATAGTTTGTTTTTCATTACATTGTTCTATCATAAGAATTATGTGTATTCAAATGTTGTAATCATATGTGTTGGAAATGAAATAAAACGGAACGAAATGGAATGAAATGAAATGTACGCACTGTTGCATGTTGGTAGAAATGTCTGTCAATTCCATTTTTTTTTTAAAATAAACTAAATGGGTTTTGCTGTTTAGGAGGGTTGTCCAAAATGGCATATGCCATCATCATGTCAATTGCTGTGCTGACATCACACATTGTATAATTCGTGTCAAGGCAGGGCGCCATATGGAATAAGCTAGGATTTCTAAAAGTCATAACTTAATGTTAAACGGATTATCTGGATTTCAGCAAACTTTCACCAAGCAAATCCTGATATGTGCTTAGCGGCATTACCCTTATAATACAAGTGTAAGACATAAAGGTCGTTTTGTGACGAAAGGTAGGTTTAAAAAGGGGAGAGTAGTGAAACTCGTTGGTGCGACCACTTGTGGTATGCGCCAACCCGCAGTCATTTTACTCACACATGCTATTCACTTCTGACGGACGAGGAAAAATGCAACATTCAATTTTTCATCTACTTATCATATCATGTTTTCTTTTTCCAATTCTTTCATTATCTATTTCACTATCTCCTTATCTTTCTTTCTCTCTCTCTCTCTCTTTCTCTCTCTCTCTCTCTCACACACACACACTAATTAGGCAGATTGGTAGCGTGAAGTCATCTCCTCATGCCATTCTTTTATTCGACAAAAATAACTTTGTTAGAAAGAATCCATATAGAATCAAAAGAAGGTAAATCTAGGTAGAGTGCACATGACAAAAAATATCAAAAGCTGTAATTTACACCTAAATCAACAAGGGTAGCCTCTTCAGTGACAGCAGAGTTTTTCGAGAAGGCTTTACATATTTCATTAACAAAACACAAAATAGGTGAAATTCTTTATCATTTCATGTAACACTGTCATATTTAGCACATGGGAGAGCAACTCAACCTCAAGGCGGTATGTTTGAGTTTTCTCAAGCTCTCCCATTGAGGGCGCTATTTACCAAAATATAAAGAAATATATAGGACATATCTGAAAACATGATTTTCTGTATTTTTTTCTCCTTAGTATGTATGTCTTTATTTTTGACCAAAGGTTTAACAACTAAAACAATCCAAGTATGTCTGTTAGAATCTAAATTAGATCTAAACTTTTTATTACTAATACAAGATATCATACTTTTTAATTTTGAGTTACAAAATACAAGGTCACAAAAGGAATTACCAAACATGTATTTATCACTTTTACCAATCAGATAATAATTTTTAATTACCACATCTATTGTAAAAAAAAGGAGAATCAAAGAATTATATTTTTTTCGGGGGGGGGGGGGGCTACTCAAGGTACCAACCGCTGCAACAACCAACAAATGCAATCTATACACAATCAACGCTACTATATTACGATTTACTTTTCCTTTGGAGGACCATCAGACTAATGCCAAAACTTTGGTTTCGAATGTGTCAAAGCTACGGTATGGAAGTTTGAAGAAAATAACATGGACCTCACTTTAACTGAGGAACGTCCTTGAGCCACTGTAATAAGTGAACATCTTCGCATTTCATGCGGTATGAATCTGAGCTGATGTTGATCATTCTTATTCCCTTCACACTCGAGTTTGTGAAAGAAAAGGTAACCATTACAGAATAAAAGACATTCCAATTTCACGTTGTAATCTGCAGATCCGTTTTGATAGCTCCGATATGATAAAATCTCCACCTTCAACCTAGCTTTGTTGGCTTATACCCTTAAATGGAAAATAAAACACGTTTGCAAACAAGGAAAACATGATGACCCAGTGCTGTACTCTAAAGGGTATTAGATAACGGAAAATACTCTGCACTCTTGAAACAGATCTCTAACGAAAGAAATGGCTGCGCTGAATTTCACTTCATCCTTTTCAGCAAAGTACACAAAAACAGCAGTATTACAGTAGTGTCTTACATTTCAGAAGTCAAGAAGCTGTTATGTACATTGTTGTTCTTCCTTGTACTCACATTCCATTTTCTTTGTGGCAGAAAAAAAACAGATAAGGAAAATAAATAAAGTGTACAACCACACTTTTGTAATCTCTTTCCTTTCTCTCTGTTCTTATGTTCTTATTAATTTCTTTCCGTCTCTTGTAATGCAAAATAAAACATGTTTGCAAACAAGAAAATGATGATGTACCGCACTCTGAAGGGTATAAGATTACGGGAAGTATGTTGCACTCTTGAAACAGAACTGCGCTGAATGTCATTTAATCCCTTTCACCATACAACAAAGTAATGGTATGTATAAACACCACTAGTATTACATATTCGTTAACGAAAGTGCGGCATTTTCATCTTTTATCATAGAAGGCAAGGAGCTTAAGGACGTTGTTGTACTTCCTCGTTTGTACAGATGACATTCATATTCTAATTTCTTTGTGGTAGAAAAAAAAAGGCAAGGAAAACAAATATTGTTAATAACTACGCCTTTGTGATATCTTTCCTTTCTCTCTGCTCTTATGTCTCTTATGTCTGTCTCTCTCGAAGTGATCAAGCCACACCAAATTCTTTTCAGAGAGGATGACCACAGTCAAAAGTTCACTTTGAGTCAGTGACTGGGCTTTCTGTATACTCATAATGACAGAGTGAAGTCTTCTTAACATGCACCTTTGTGTCAAAAAAAGTTTCAAAATAGGCCTAGATTCTGTGATGAACTGAAAGTACTGGGCAATGTTATTCTCAAGGTCAGACATCCGGGTTTTTATGTGACAAGGGGTCACGGAGAGCGATGGATGGAACGAAAACAAACCCATGTAGTCTTTTGAGATGATACTATCAACTTTTCTTTCTTAATAATCACAGATTACCTTTTGTTTCTATACGGATTCTTTACATCTTTTTCAAAAAGTTCAGTGGAAAATTCCACGAAACCTGCGTAACTCAACAATGAAAACAAAGTGTATGTCAATGTGATCACTCAACTGTTTTCTAATATCAAATTATTGTTTATATCTGAGCTCTATGTTTCTGTCATCATACATATTTCATATAATGATCTATTGTACAGTGCAAGTAATTGTCCTGACGTGTACGCCAAATTTTCAAAATTCTCCAAGTGATCTAGAAATCATTTTGCATATTAAATTTAATACCCTTCACAATAATATTGTTATAATGCTCACGTGAGCATTTTAAAATTTTGTGCACGCGCACGTCCGGGCGCGCGTCGTTTGCACCAATATGAGCGTCCTTTGAACAAAGGAATTAGTTTCAATCATTGAGAATAAAGTTCGTCAAATGTCAAGTCTATCCGTCTTAATATGACTTTTTAGTAGCCCGTCAAATTTGCTCAGTGCGTACGTCAATGACGATATACAGTGTCAAAAAAATGCGAAATAAAGTGCGTATTTTAAATTCGTTATAGGATGGACAATGATTCCCATATTGAACTAAAATGATGAGTTGTGGATGTCATTTCATGGGTCACTGAGGCTGGAAATACAATTATTACATGTCTATGAACTGACAATTATGAAATTTTGAAATGACGTCATCAAATGTCACAATTATTCTTCAGAACACATCTCGGGTATTCTTGGACAATTGTCACCTGGCTTTCAGTATATTTCAATTTATCAGATTCCCTATCGAAGCTATCATTCAACAAATCTTGATTTCGATGACAATATCACTGTGAAAAAAAGAAGAAAACCAATAGAATTTAATCTTGTATAATTTGACACTTGTCGGTGTTACGTCTATGGCAATCATTCTTTTTTTTTACCGAAATGCTTATCACTGCTTATCGACATGATTCTGCTCATTGAGCAGTTGCTGTCTTATCCTCGAACGATTTTCTCCTAGATTTTGACATGTTGTAGCTGACGCTTTGGGCTATTGTATGTTTGCCATTTGTTAGTTAGTTAGTTGTTTTTTTCTTCCCTTGTTTATTTTGACAGCCGGGATCTTGCCTAAGAATTCGGTTGAAGTTGAAACTTAGCCTTCCCGATTTAGAAAGATTTTGTGGCTTCTCGTGTGCAAAGTTTTAATCCTGGAGAGAGTGTTTGTTTTTTCCAAACTCTGTTCTTTAATAAACATCTCCAAAATTATATAATGTGGCACAATACTGTAGAAGGTTACCGTTTGTTATTACGAAGGCTCGTTATTCCGCATGCTCGTCATTCCGAAAGTGAAATAAGGTACGCTTTTCCGAAGATTCGATAATCCGAAATGAAAAAAAAAAACCAAACAAACAACAGAGTTGTTCGTTATTCCGAAGGCCCGTTAATCCGAAAACGAAATAAATTTCGTGATTCCGAACGTTTGATTGTAAGCACCTTTTGCTTATTCGACTTCATTCAACTCACTAATGTACTTGCTCAGAGCACTAACTTACAGTGGCGTATCTAGGGAAAACGGCGCCCGGGGCAAGCGCGAAAATTGCGCCCCTAATTTCTGAAAAAGTGTTCAACCCCAACCCCATCCCGGTAGGGACTTCAAACAAAGTCCACATGATATGCTTTTTCAAGCACTTTAAAGGGGTCTTTTGAGGATGATTTAAATGTAATGAATTTTGATAAATTTTGGCGAGCGAGCGCAGCGAGCGAGCCGAAAATTTTGGTATTTCAGCTTACAAAACATGGAATTCTAGTCATTTTTTGCTAATCAAATCTTACAATTCCAATCAAGATATAGTGACGGCCTTATAGGCAACGATGATAATTTAAAAAGTACTCTAAATTAGTACGCGCGAGTTAGCCGAAATTTGTATATTTCCACGTCATCGTCACGTCTTGTTCTTATCTCTTTTTTCTTTTCTTTTTTTTTGATGGATTTTGGCGAGCGAGCGCAGCGAGCGAGCCGAAAATTTTTGTATTTCAGCTAACAAAACATGGAATTCTTGTCATTTTTTGCTTATTAAATCTTACAATTCTAATCAAGATATAGTGACGACCTTATAGATAACGATTTAAACCAACAAACTGAGGACTTATAATACTAGTACATGTACTCTAAATAAGTACGAGCGAGTGAGCCGAAATTTGCATATTTCCGCGTCATCATTACGTTTTGTTCTTATCTTTTTTGATTTGTTTATTTTTTTGCGCCCCCCCCCCCATTATTATGTTCGAAATCGTTGGCGTCCTCTCTTGATCCAATCGGCGATCGCTTCAGAACGAATGAAATTGCAGCCGCTGCTCCGTGTAACATTTTTCCTGCTTAATATATTAATGACATGTGTGAACACAATAGACTTTGTCATTTTGTGCGCGTCATCGTCACGTTTTGTTCTTATCTTCTTCTTTTCTTTTTTCTTTTCTTTTTGATAAATTTTGGCGCGCGAGCGCAGCGAGCGAGCCGAAAATTTTTGTATTTCAGCTTACAAAACGTTGAATTCTTGTCATTTTTTGCTTATTTAATCTTACAATCCTAATCAAGATAATAGTGACGGCCTTATAGATAACGATTTATACCAACAAACTGTGGACTTGAAAAAAAAATACTCTAAATTGTACGAGCGAGTGAGCCGAAATTTGCATATTTCCTCGCCATCATTACGTTTTGTTCTTATCTTACTTGATTTTTTTGCGCCCCCTCCCCCCCCCCCCCCGTATGTTCGAAACCGTTGGCGCATTCTTTTGATCTAATTGGCGATCGCTTCAGAACGAAAGAAATTGCAGCCGCTGCTCCGTGAAACATTTTGCTTGCTAAATATAAAATGACATGTGTGAACACAATAGACATTGTCATTTTGTCCGCGTCATCATCACGTTTTGTTCTTACCTTCTTTAAATTTTGGCGAGCGAACGCAGCGAGCGAGCTGAAAATTTTTGTATTTCAGCTGACAGAACATGGAATTCTTGTGTGAACACAATAAACATTGTCATTTTGTCCGCGTCGTCATCATGTTTTGTTTTTATCTTGTTTGATTTGGTTTTCTGCCCCCCCCCCCCCACCATTCTCCCTCCCCTCCCCCCCCCCCCCTTTCCGGGCGAGTTTTTTTTTTCTTCTTCTTCTTCTTCTTTTCTTTTTTCTTTTTTCTTCTTCGTTTTTTTCCTTTTTCTTCTTCTTTTTTTTTCGTTTTTTTTGCGCCCCCAAGGAGTGGCGCCCGGGGCACGTGCCCCCCTTGCCCCCCCCTAGATACGCCACTGCTAACTTAGCTTATATAACTTAAATTATGAAAGCAAAGTTCATCCTATCCCACATAGATTGTACATGTAACGTAGTATAATACTATAATGCCGTTCTTATTCTTACAGGCATCTTGGTAAAGATGAGTAACGCTGTCAGATCATGCTTGTTCCGGTTAGGTCAGGAAAGAAAATCATTATACACTTACACTTGCTGACCAGTGGTAATGTTAGAAGAAGAGCATTAATAAACCCTGTAACGCTGTCGTAGGAGAAGGAGGTTTTTGAAACCCTTCTTCATTAGCGCCACTTCGTGTAGATTTTGAAACTCCCAACATGGATCCCGCGAAAAAAAAATACAAACATTTTCGTACGTTATGAAACTGTTGCGAATTGCAGCAGACGCGACGGTGTTTGTTTGTTTGTTGTTGTTGTTGTTGTTTTTTTTCGTGGCATAAAACGTTCGCAAAATGCCACTGACTTTCAATTCACTGTGTACAAGGCGGGACATTTCGCGTCCATTTTACTTTTGTAAATGTTGGCTCCTCGCAATATTTGCGAAAGTTTCCAGAACACGAAAATTTCTTGTTTCACAGTACGTGTTCGCCTTACCCTTCAAGTACAAGCGAAATAAGCAAGACGAGGCTGTTTAAACATCTGGCGTTTAGGTTCACTGGAACTCAAATTTGCATTAGTTCTTCCTAACAGTCATCAAGGTAGATTCCTTAGTGGATGTGAGTGTGGCTGAGTGATGGTGAAATATGAAGCTCCACGACCACCCGAAAGAGAGCATTCCTTATAGCTTTATACCTCCATGAGAATAATATACATTATAATTCATATAGTGCACTCCCGAAGTCATTTGGACCGGCAGTCGTATTAATCGTTAAGTCGGAATTTCGTTATAGCTGAACAGTTGAATGTATAAATGTAAATAGATTATATTGTGCGACATATTTTTACTTTGTTGTAATGAGAATTCCGTTATAACCGTGTTCGTTAAAACGGGAATGCACTTTACAATAATCAGCCTTATTCATGTTATTGTTGATATTTGTGAACACACTGATAAAGTGGGTCTTCACTTGTTAAGAAATTAGGTATATAGGCAATTTATGTTTAGTTTTTAGTTGATTGTAGGAGTGTTATTATGCTAATTATGATATTTAAGACACTAACATATAGTTTGGAAGTACAAAACGGTGTTACAAATGGATTCCTGGTCTTAAAAAAAAAAGAAAACCAAACAAACAAAAATCCCTTGAAAATCGTATTATACCTGTGTTTTCGGGCTTTCTGCAGTGAAATAAACAACATAAGACATATAGCGCTAATTAGTTGAATATACTAATGAGACTAATAAAAATGATTGTTCAAGGTTGCCAAGGAACAAAGCAAGCAAGCTTACTTCAATACCCATCTTAAGAATGAATAAAAAGCAACACCAACAAAACTTTGTGCTTAACAACATTTTCAGGTCATATCCATGGTATACATTGTATATTACCATCTACTTTACTATTGTACGTACGCAAAATAATACGCTCATTATGCTAATTACGGTATTTGAGACACTTACATATCATTTGAAATTGAAAATTAATGTTATGAATGGATTCCTCGATAAAGAAAACTCTTATGTTGTATTTTCTATGTTTTCAGGTTTTCTGTATTAAAATTAGCAATATATTACATATTTCATATATGCTAATTATGTAATTATGGTAATTATGCTAATGAAAAAAGTTGCCCAAGGTTGCCCAGGTGACAACCAAGCTAAATCTACTTCAATACCCTTCTAGAACACGAATCAACAACAAAAAAAAAAAAAAACAACTTGTACTTAAAACTTTTCCAGGTCTAAAAAGTTTCTACTCGACAAATATATTTCAATTGCAAAAACGAAATAAAAATCATATTAAATGCCTCAATTGGTGAGTGATTTTCTAACTCACTGTTCAAATTATTTGAAAGTCTGCGTATGACCATTGTTTGGAGGGGTATATTTATATTTTTATATATTATACAACTGTATATATAAGGTGTGATACAAGCTATGTATGGTGTCTCTACTTTAAAATTCACGGATGTAATACTAGTAATTATTTGACGTGAGCGTGTAATGATCAATTCGTGTAGATTTGTAGGTAAGGATGTCCGACGTAACTGTAGTTATCAATGTCTCATGTAAAGCAAATAAAACTTACAATTCAATATTTCTCATAAACTACTCTAATAAAATTCGCTGTTACTACTAGTATTTCATTTTTTTTTTTTTTTGCTATTTACTAAACTTAAATGTGTTGAGATCTCTTTGTGTAGAGGAATAAACCGCGAACTAATAAATAGTCTTAGCATGTACCTTCGGCTATTTTAAAGGCCTTTCATTTCAGTCTCATTTGATAATCTCTCATAGATATGAGTGACAGTTTTCGAGAACAGTTTAGTCTGAAGTTAAACACGTTTCCACTAACGCGTTTCCGAAAACATTTGCGTTTCGCTTACTGGGTTCTAGCGTATTGTGTGCACGTGGATGCGCGTGTGCTAGCTTGTGTGTGTGTGTGTGTGTGTGCGTGTGTGTGTGTGTGCGTGTGTGTGTGTGTGTGTGTGTGTGTGTGTGTGTGTGTGTGTGTGTGTGTGTTGTGAAGTTTGATCAATCAAGCACAAGGCTAGGGCAGGTTTCGCATACTTAGTATATGCAAGGCTCGACATTACTGTCCTACTTTGGCAAAAGGAAGCAACTGACATCGAGTACTTATTGAAGAAAATATGTTTTTGGGTAGGCCCTTCAACATGGAAATGTGTGATGAGAAAACATGTCGGTATTCGTGAAAGTCATGTGGTGATGCATTTATGACAATTCGAAGAATTTTGATATTCCCATTGAAACTCATTATTATGTAACTTGCTTCCTTTTGCAAAAGTATAGATTTGTAGCAAACATGAAAAATCTGGCAAAAGGAAGCACGTGACAATGATATCATGAGTATGCTACTTACTTTCTTTTGCCGAAGTATTAGGGAGCTTTAGATTTTGACGCGCGGACGTTTGAGCTGACGCTTGCGCTGGACATTCTCCTCTCCCTGCGTCGTGTGGAAAAGTAGCTTTAGATTACGCTGGGACGCAACGTATAAAAAGTAAAATCGCGCCCCCATATGATCAGTGCATGAAGAAGCTCTCTTCGTCGCAAACTGTGCGGACGTGAAAATAGCCCAGGGCCCCGTTGCATAAAAGTTACGATCAAACGCAAGTCAAGAAGATCAAACGTAAGTCCCAAATGCTCCATTCTGATTGGTTGAAAATCAAGTTGCGTAAGATTTTCTTGACTTGCGTTTGATCGTAACTTTTATGCAACTGGCCCCAGTACGCGTAGTGAAAAACTCAGGCGACGCAAGCTAAAATAGATTGACTTTACGCGCGCTACTGCGCATGCTCAGAACATGTTTTTGTTCCTCTCAACGTCCGCGCGTCTAAAATCTAAAGCTCCCTATTATAGATTTGTAGCAAACATTTTTTTAAAAATGGCATAAGGAAGCAAGTGACAATCATATCATGAGGTTGTAACTTGCTTCCTTCAGCAAACATGAAAAATCTGGCCAAGGAAGCAAGTGACAATCATATCATGAGAATGTTATTTGCTTCCTTTTGCCATTTTTTTTTTTTCATGCAATTGGTGCACTTGCTTCATTTTGCCTCCCGAATATCTCAGAAATGGGCCAAAATTTAACTTTTGGACTTTTCAGTTCAATAGAGCATGCCTCAATATGCCAAATCAATAAAAAAGTCAATATCCATAAAAATATCACTTGGTTCCTTTTCCCAAAGTAGGGCAGATTAGCGGTGGTCCGGGGCCTCCAGAAATAGACGTGGTGGCTCGAGACTGGACTAATTGTTCTCGTATATCTTAATTTTCCGTGATTAAGGACTACATTCATTTCTTTTCAATACCAAACGTACAGCTACACACCCAGACATCTTCACGCATCAATGGGCAAACAAACACAAAAGCCAAGCGGCAATGTATTAAGGACAAAGCATGCAACAACAAAGGGATGATTCAAGCTGAAGCCGTTATACACTGTACTTCCTGTGTAAATTTAATGGCACAAAATACGTTTTACTGAAATGGAGGAAATGCATGACTTTAAAGAATAAGAAAAAAAAAGTGATTACCATTTACACGACCTTTGACAGAAGCTGACTCCACTCATCAGTCTCGCTACCTTCTGGATATTTGAGTCAGAGTAGAATCAAACTTTAACAGATCATTTCACACAGTTGTATTCTCTTTCTGCCTTTTCCTTTTGATGCAAGTGGCTACTTTGGCCCTATTAAAATGGAAAATTAAATATTAAATGCTTTAATCAATCTATGTTCACAAGACCACCAATAAAGTGCCATACACAAACCTGTATCACATACATGTACAAGAACTCTTTGGTTTACACTTTACTCTGCTCCAAATGAGTTGCCTGAAAAAGAACTGTCCTTAAAATGAGTTGCCTGAAAAAGAACTGTACTTTACATTAATGGCCTGTTTGTGAGAAAGGAAACTGAATGCTTGACAAAACATTTTATGTTTTCAAGACAATAAAAGCATTGGCAATAAAAATAGTCAGTATAAACACCAAATGCACTGACTAAAATCTCAACTTTCCTAAACTCAACTGGATTCAACTGATGAGAATACCGTCAAACACTTGTTTTAATAGTAAACAGCTGAACGATGTCATCCTTTGAATGTAAAGTGTATGATGGACACTCATCACCCCTTCTTCCAATAGCAATCCACCTAAATCCACTTCCCCGACCCCAACAAAAAGATACACGCATGGAAGTGAGGGGAAAAAAATGAATAAAGTTATCTAAACACATTTGTCATTTTTTTTTCTGTTTGTACTTTTTGTAACGTAAAATAATGAATGAAAAATGAGATCTGGAAGAAAATATGAAAGAGCTTACTGTGGTTAGTGTCATACTTTGAAAAGCAGACACTGTATCTCTTTGCATTTACAAGGCTTAGCCATTCAACTTTAAAGAAACAAAAAGTGTCTTTTCAAGACAACAATTTGTCATAAACGTGGACATAAAAACAATGCATTTCAAATGCAACTTTTTAATGAATCACTATACAATGATACACACGAAACTATTCTGTATACCATAACCCTAAGAGGGGGGCATTGTTCTTCCACCACCTTGCAATGGCCACACTCTTGGTCTCTGAATAAAGGCATAATTTACCATTTACAGATGAAACAAAAATCCAGCATTAGTTTAGTTCTTTAAATGTAGTTCTAAAATGTGAGTTAGGGATACAAACGACCATTGTAAAAATTTGAATCAGTAAAATCGTTGTGAAGTATTTGTTCAGTGTACAAAATATGAACGATAGTTATAATAAAATTGTTTCCAAATTAAACCATCTACAGTTATGGTTTATTGAGAAAAATACTGATATCTCCTTATATTTTAGGCTTTATTGTGAAAATTTTATAAGGTAGGATGTTTTGTGGTACAACAGACCTATGCATATATGCATCAGATATATAATGAATTTTTTTTTTTTTAAGGGGGGGGGGGGGGGGGGGGGGGGAATCACTGCTCCCAAAGGTAAAAGGGACCTCTAATACGATGTCAGTGGGTGTCTGACACACTGATCACATGTAAGCTTACAATCACTGATCAATTTCCCAATGAAGACATATATGTTCCGTGTTTGGTTGTGCAACTGTATTGTTGTATATGGTATCCATTTACAGAGAGATGACCCATTTCTGAGAAAAGCTGACTATACATCAGTCGATCTACATTGACAAGGCGTAGCAATTTTACTTCAAGCCAACAAAAAGTATGTCTTTTCAAGACCTCAACAGATGAACATGATTAATACAATCTAATATATAATGCATTTCAAATGCAACTTCTGAGTATAAACAATGTATATACAGATATTCTGCTTCAGTTGTGAGTGTCATCACACACCATTCTCCTACACAAAAGAATGAGATCATAATCCCGCTAAATGCAAAGTGAATGAGGGGACCCTCTGCACCTCGCTAACTAATAACACCTAATGAGAAAAGGGCCTTCTTCTCTACAATCCTGGAGGAGTATTACTTGCCACACAAAGCACTACTGCCTACCCCACCACCACAAAGAAACTAAAACTGCTGGGTAATGAATAAAACAAACCAATATGATACAGCAAAAACTTTCAAGTTATTCAAAGACCCAATTTGTCTTTTTCTTTCATTTCTTGCATTGAAATAGAGGTAGAGAGATGGGGTCGAGGGTCCTAATTTTTACAGCACCTCAACAAGTTTCCACTTTAGGTATATCATCTACACATGCTTGGTCCAATCAATTGGTCACTTCAGTGACAGAGAATAAAAATTGTGAGAAAAACTATGGAGAAAATGACATCCAATACCTTACTCTACAGCGAGTGAGATACTTTGTAATGAAGACTGTACATCAGACTCTTTACAACCACACAAGGCTTAGGAATTCAAATACAAACCAACAGAAGTACGTTTTGGTGTTATTGTTATTGTTGTTTTGTTTTTCGTTTTGTTTTTTTAACTTCAATGGGTAAAGCAATTCAAGGCAACAAAAGTATGTTTTTTTTTTTTTAACTTCAATGGGTAACTAATGCTTAAATGACAAAAACAATAGTTTCACATGTAGCTTCTGAGTACAAAATAATATGCACAAATACACGCTACAATGTTCTACATATATTAACCTTAAAACATTTTGTATCGAAGTATAATAGGTAAATTATGCTTCAATGACAAAAACAAAAGTTTCACATGTAACTTCTGTGTACAAAGTAATATACACAATTACACCCTACAATGTTCTGCACATATGAACCCTAAAATGTTTCGTATTAAGTATAATGCATGGAAGATGAGACATGGAAGAAGTGATATCAATGATCTTACTGCAATTCGTGTCATACTTAGAAAAGCAGACTCCACATCTCTTTGCATTTATACAGGTTAGCCAAGCAAACAAAAAGTAGGTCTTTTCAAGACAGCAACAGGTAAACATAATCAAATAACAAAACAAAACATTTCAAATGCACCTTTTGAGTATTTGTATTCACTGATACACACACTACTCTGCATACAATAACCTTTAAACAGCAGGGGAGGGGGTTTCCAAGGTCCCCACTTCTTGTAGTTCATCCACTGTCTTGTACACTCTTGGTCTCTGATGCTTCCATTTATATGTATGTTACTATATGCATGAGGCAAATCTCTCGTTTGAAGAAGCTACACCCCTGTAGACAATGCCAGTGTATATCTTGGCAATCAAGGACTTAAAAACCAAAGACATAAAATACCTGTTTCTTGACCCTGGCCTAATCTAAACATCAGTCACCACCACGGGGGGGGGGGGGGGGGGGGGGGGGGGGGGGGGGGGGGGGCACCCCCAAGAGGAGGAGATTGTTTTGGTTTTGGCATTAGAAAGAATAGAGAAAATTGAGTGCACTTTGAATGGTCTGCCACAGGCAAATATCCTTATCATGCTCTTACATAATGTGACAGCTGTTGCAGTCATTAAACCCTGGCTTGGCCTCCAGGTTTGCCACGCCTGAGTAGAAAGTTATTTTGCAGTGAGCAAGTACATCTACTCCTACTTCTCAAACGATGAATCGTTAGGGGGTATAGCACCCCATCAGCTTCGTTTGGTGATGGGGTCTCGCCTCAAACAGGGGTTTGACGGTATGGGACATATGTATCACCAAAATGATTGGTAAATCACTCATAATCTTCTCCAAACTTCTTCGACATCTGGCTTCTTCAAGTTCAACTCATTTTAACTCTACACCTTGCCCGGTAAATTACTAGTACCTACACTCTACTCACTGTTTTTCCATTTTTGATGCTTTACTTCCACTAGCGTCAAAATTTACATAAAATTTAGAACTGAAATCAGGCAATCTATCAATCATGTAAATTCAGGCCAATTTATGCCACAAAAATGTACCCAGACTGTCCATGACTGTCTGGACAAAGATCTTCCGGAGAAAACACAAAAATCAGCTTTAATAGGTGGGTGACTTTTGCACCAAATTCTGACTATACGGCAATTCACACTGTGACAAAATATCACGAGAATGCCGTCTGCAGTAATGTAAACAATGGCTATGACATGACCATAGCCTGGGTGGCTGGCTGCACAGTTTGTGTGTGTTTTCAGAGAGGAATCTCATCATTGAGTGGAAGTTGTGGGACAGATATTATGCTTTTTTTCTGCAGTAAGTGTTCTAACTACAACATGTCACAGTAAACTGCACAGAAAGTTAGAAAACTTGCACTCCCATCTTCAAGTTTTCTGGCAATATTTCTGGTGCCTTTTGGTACAGTTGTCTGGCAAGCTTCATCAAAATGTGATTTTTTTTTTTTTTTAATTTTTTTTAAGCATCAGTGTGAATGGACCTGTACAAAAAAAAAAAAAATTGTCATTGACATACAACATCTTATATCACAGGACTTTGCAATCAAGGAAGAAAATTCCATGTTTATGGTGGAGAGACTGGCACATCAGGCATCGCAGTCCTTCAAAGTTCTCCAGACACTTACTCCAAGAACATGTCTTCTGCCATTTCTGCAAAATTGAAAAAAAAAAGAAAAAGTAAAAATTCTTATGAAAGAGACACCTGAAATCCTAATCAAACATCCCTGTGACTGGAAATAAATGCCAATGTATACAGGCGATTCTAAAAAGAATTTATAGCCTTGTAAATAACCTTTCTTTCTATATCTGCTATTTTTCCATCGATTAGAGACTTTAAATACCACAGACAAACTGAATATCAAATGGTAGAAAAGAAATCAACATACGATGCTCAGAGGGTGTTTCATATTCTGCAACATTATCAGTGTACAGGACACAACAAACAGGGAAAATCCTGAGACCTCTAAATGCAAAAGACAATCTCACCACTCGGCAGTCAGGGTGACAATATCGGGTAATTTTAAAGATCATGTGGAATTAAAGGCCCAGTAGCCCCATCAAACCATGTATCTATTTCTAACATCTGTTTGGGATAAAACTGCAAAGTTTTGCATGTCAACAGAAATTAGGAGCAACCAAAAGGGATTAAGCACATATATCGGTGGGTTTTTTTAATAAAGACTGGGCTAAATACAAGGCGACTGTCACCCAGAGCAAGATGGCTGCACAGACGAGACAGAGGCACTTGGTATTACTTTTGCACATCAAGTCCAAGTTGTGACTCCAGTATGTGATTCATCTTTGATGCAACTAATTAATGTAACTCACGGGAAATGGAAGATATCTGGGGTGAGTTGGACGTCACTTTCCTTTTACAAATCCCACCATGTAACATAAAAATAATGTTAAGAGACCAAGCATGTGCCTGTGCAACTCCTAAACTGGGGAATGATCCCCAAGTGCAGCAGTCTTTACATCATACTGACTCAAACATTCTAGCATTTAACTATGCATTATTGTTCAGCATACATTTGTATCAGAAGCTTTTGCAGCACAGAAGAATATAAGCACATAAGTTTTGGGCTATATGAATTGATGTATTATTATCATAATAAAATGATATATGCTATGGCACTCTTTCCGTTGATGATATGTCAGTTGTTGTTGGTTTTTTTTTTCATATTGGCAGTAGACATTGTTTAGTAAGGCACTATGGTGTTCAGTTGCTAGGATTTGACTGTTTCACCGACCCACAATTTCTCACGCTATGGGGTCTTTATGCTGCAAAAGCTCCTTTCATTCCAAGTACTTAATGTATCTGAATGCATGGATTCAATCTGACTGAACAGCACATTATGTATAGTGTAGCACAAAAGGGCAACAAAGCAAAACTTCTGTGAAGTCTTACGCTGCTTCAACTGCAGGTAGAGCCTCAGCGCTTCATTTCCAGGTTCCTCCACACCGGGGGCCTCTTCTCCTCCTTCCTGCATCTCCTCCTGAGCCCCCTCCTGAGCCCCTTCCTCAGCAGCTACTCCATCCTCTCCAGTCTCTTCATCATCGTCCCTCCCATCAGGTGGGTCGCTGACCTCATCACTCGCCACGGGCTCTGCAGTGTGAAGTATGATACAGGTATCTATCTCTCTTACCATACTCAGAGAATATGATGCCTAACACCAGACACACACACAAAACAGCTGGGAGCAGTGTTCAAGTGCTGTTACAACTCACCTTATACTCATGAAATGCATCTGCAACATCGTCTACTTGATACCTTTAAGCAGAAACCACCCAAAGGTAGTTTCAAAAAGTAAGTTGTAAAGTTCAGTGGTCTTCAGGACGGCTGGTTTTTCATAAAGCAAGTGATGACTGGAGGAAGTTTTATTGTAACAGAAGATCTTTACTTGAGAAAGGTGTACGCTGCATTACTTGCTAAATATATTTTGGAGTGATGCCAGCTAATGACAAGCCCATGGTGAATAATCGAAAATGCTACTCATAAAACTAGTGGAAGCAGGAAGAGGGATTTATCCTGACAAAATTCAGGAGAGAGAAAGGTAAATAGAATGTACATGAAGGTTATAATGGCATGAAGAGCATGACAGAAATTGTGCTTGACGCTGAGATCACTTCAGGTCCATCCCTCTGCTTTCCTTAAAGTAGAAAATCACTATATTTCAGCAATCATTCTTATTTCATGACATCAGAGAAATCTTCCTCTTGTATGAAAAAAAAAGAAGGAAAAAAGATTGATTATGCATTTTCCCATGGTTGCTCAGCCCGATCGGATTAAAGTGTCTGCAGAGTAGAGGTAAATAAAGTGACCAGCAAACTCTATCATGATTCCTGAGCATGCATAGCAAGGTATGGCATACACACACAGCACATCATCTTGAAATAAACATGGGAAAAATATGATTTCAAACTCTGATAATCAGTGTGTCCAGCTTTTGAAGCATTACAGAGAGGGAAATGGAGCATGCTAGAAGAGTGAATCTCTTTACTTTTAATAGGCAGCACTCAAACTTAAATGTTTCTCTCTTACCGCATGATTTTACATGGAAAAAACAAGTAATCCTGAATATGGACATATTAGATTTATTTCACGAGATTCAAAGTCAGATATGCTGAAATTACACGTTTATTAGCAGATCAATGTATTTTCTGACCTTGAGCGTCCGGCTTATTCAAATCAACTGGTGCTGGTTTGACTTCCAAGGGAATGACTTCTGCCTCTTTGTCATTCCTCTCCTTCCATGGTGACAGCGCCATGGCTTCCATGTTATCTCGAAGAGTTTCAGTGGACTCTGAAAAAAAATAAGCAATAAAATTACAGTGCACTCCCATTACAATGAACACGGCTGTAACAAAATTTCGTTATAACGAAGTAAAACTTCCGGTCCCAAAATTATCATCATTAAAGTCTATGGTACAAAATTCACTTAGAACGAACAAGGCTATAGCTAAATTTTCGTTATAACAAAGTCTTTTCAGATTTGTTTTACTGTTGTGAAGGTTCTTAATTACAAAACACACAGATTCTGATACACGTCGGCCCTAAATGTCCGTTAGTTCAGAAATGAAATGTTATTTTGACGATATTCCTAAGGTTCGCTATTAATAAGGTTAGTTAATCCGACAATGAAATATGGTTCTTATTACGACGTTTCGTTAGTCCAAAAATGATAGGAATTCCAAACGTTCGTTAATCGTAACATTTAAAGAAAAAGGTTTCTTTAATCCGAAAGCCTTCGGGATGACAAACCTCATTTCATTTTCCCATCAACGAACTTTCAGAAAACGAACAATATATTTCTATCTAAATTCTGAACTTTCAGAATAACAAATCTTTGGAAGAGCGAAGCTTCAGATGAACAAACCTTCGGAATCCCGGAAAGGCGAAACTTCAGAATAAGGATCCTTCAGAGTAACAAACCTTTATAATAGCGAACTTCACCGAATCCTAAACAATCACTTTCATTACATGTTTGACAAAAAAACAACTCAATTCTCTTTTTAAATGTAATATTCAAACGAAATTAAAGAAGTACCATCCCATTTCACATTGCTTTCCAGTGTAAGATGAGTATTCTACAAACAGAATATAATACTATGCGTGGTTTCCTTGTTTTCAATATATATTGTATTTGTTCGGTTATAACGAAATTTCGTTATAACGAAAGACAAGGCAAGTGCCGTAATGTGTCTCGCCCACAAACGTACAACACCTTTTTTTTTATTTTGTTCACAAATGGACCTATGGATCAAAAGTTAGGAGTCATAATTAAATGCACAGTACATTGGGGCCTAAAAGTTCATTGACCCCTGCCTGTGATCTTTGACCTTGTGGTGACCATCAACTCCCCAAGATACATCTACCATCCAAGTTTGGTCACAAATTGACTTACGGATCAAAAGTTATGACCCATAATCAAAACACGCCCCAAAAACTTAACATTGGGCCCTAAAAGTTCATTGACCCCATCTGTGACCTTTCACATTGTGGTGACCATCAACTCCCCAAGGTAAATCTACCATCCCAGTTTGGTCACAAATGGACTTACGGATCAAAAGTTATGGTCCATAATCGAAACGCGCCCTAAAAACTTAACATTGGGCCCTAAAAGTTCATTGACCCCTGCCTGTGACTTTTGACCTTGTGGTGACCATCAACTCCCCAAGGTACATCCACCATCCAAGTTTTGTCACAAATACACTTACGGATCAAAAGTTATGGCCCATAATCGAAACGCGCCCTAAAAACTTAACATCGGGCCCTAAAGGTTCATTGACCCCTGCCTGTGACCTTTGACCTTGTGGTGACCATCAACTCCCCAAGGTACATCCACCATCCAAGTTTTGTCACAAATACACTTACAGATCAAAAGTCATGGCCCATAATCGAAATGCGCCCTAAAAACTTAACATTGGGCCCTAAAAGTTCATTGACCCTTGCCTGTGACCTTTGACCTTGTGGTGACCATCAACTCCCCAAGGTACATCTACCATCTAAGTTTGGTCACAAATACACTTCTGGATCAAAAGTTATGGCCCATAATCGAAACGTGCCCTAGGCCCTAAAAGTTAATTGACCCCTGCCTGTGACCTTTAACCTTGAGGTGACCTTCATACTTGGTAAAAGGTAAAACTTTGTATGACCACTCTTCCCTCCAAGTTTGATTCAAATTGAAGCCCAGAGTACATGCAGACTTATTCAAGTTTTTATAGCGTTACGGACAGACGACGGACGGACGGACGGAGGACGGACGGACGGACGGACGCCGCACGCGATCCCTTAGTCTCCCCTCACCTCCGGTGGGCTCAACAAAAACTGCCGGTCCCGAGGATTTCGCTATAACGAGAGTGCACTATTATACAAATGATGCACAGGATAGAGTGTGTTAGTGTAGGCGTGGTGCACTCGAGGGTATTTACAATTGTGAAACATGCACGAGGCGAAGCCGAGTGCATGTTGCACTACATTGTAAATACCCGAGAGTGAGCTACGCCTCCACTAATGCCACGAAATAATCCTGTGCATCATTTGTTTTATAAAATGGGTCGAAAATTCGAAAACTAACATCATTTTTCAGCGTTTTTCACGTACCTTTGTGGGTCAAGACGTCCGAAGATGTTCGTCCCAAACATTTACGCACGTCGCACTCGCGGAAGTCCCGCACATACAGTATACATGTGGGGGGTTGGGTTTCCGGACACTTAAGTTCCCTCATGAAAATTACTTATTTTACATAGAATATGCACCCTTTACCTTAAAGACTTGGGGTGGTATTCTGAAAATCTTCCTAAGTTTCTTCCTAAGTTTCTTCCTAAGTCAGAAACTTAGGAAGTGCCTAGGAAAGACAAAATCGGTATTCTGAAATTTCTTCCTAGGCACTTCTTAATGCAAATTAGGCCATCCTTATTCCCGCCCACGTCCTTTCCTAAGCCAATACGAAATGCCGTATCATAAGGAACTAACCGATGTCTGCCAATGACAATCGCATATTACTATGACGTATAGGGTCAAATACACGAGGGCGCGGCATGTCCCCTTTCTCACGCTCATTTCGCGCATCAAAGTACATGTGCGCGCAATGACTCACAAGCGCGCCTATCACGATGCTTGCAGTTTGCTATTCTTAACAACGTACTTAGGACAGGGGTGGAGCTTTCCTAAATATTTTCCTAAAATTCTTTCCTAAGTGCATTCTAGAATACCAACTTCTTCCTAAGTCAGAAATTTGCATATTCCCGCCCCCTTCCTAAGTTTCTTCCTAAGTCTACTTAGGAAGAAACTTAGGAGGATTTTCAGAATACCACTTAGGAAAAAATCCTGACTTAGGAAGAAATTTCTTCCTAGGAAGGATTTCAGAATACCACCCTTGATATAGACTCCTCATATAGGCCTACTAGACAACATACTCTGAAAACGGCGTGAGAATTAACCTGCCAAATCGTTGGATTTGCTCTTCAAAGTGACTCCATGTACGCGTCCGGTCCCATAACGCTTGGTCTACTGTACTGTACAAAGTGTGCGTATAGTAGAGTATACGTACGTACGCCACACGTTATGCACAAGGCCAGGGAAGACAGGCCGGCCGGCCGGCAGCCCGAACTAGAAGTTGTTTACAGGATTGACAGCGCGTATGCATGCAATTCATCAAAGGAGCCGCCGCGCGCACAGACGATCGGCAATCTACCATAGGATTACATGCAGTGCAATTGTACTGAAGTAAAGGAAGGAGGTGTGTCTCATTTCAGCGCTTCCTATTGGCTACATTCTTGAACCCATTTTATAAACTACAATTGACACTGGCTGCGTTTGTGTTACACATAAGTTGTTAGGGACTAGTTCCACCTTCATCTTCAGTGGGGGAAACACAACGAGAAGAGAATGTTGCATTACATCACCTTTTAGAATGCTCTCCAAACGATCATCAAGCTCCTTGATGGAAGGTAGATTACCAGTAGGGGTCCTCCATTTCTCGGGATCAAAAATCTTACGGAGTTCATCCAAGAGCTCCTTGTCATTTTGAGACATGACCTGACAGACATAAAAAATAACATTTCAATAGGTAAAAAGGTTGTAATCACATTTTACTTTAATCAAATATTGTATATATATATGCTGAAAAAAAATATAGAAATAGCGCCAATGAGTATTGCATCATAGAACATCTAGAAATAAGAAAATAAAATCTAATAGGGTGGAGTAAAAGTTGTCCTTTTCTCCCAACAGATTCAAAAGATTCCACTCCTTACCCCGCAGGTAAAGATTCATACACCCGGGTACAGACTATCATAATGGCTGAAGCATTTTGCACAAAGATACAAAAAGCCACTAGATAAACAACCGGTTGAGTTGTATTGCATAGGCTGACCTTGTAAATAAGCTCTGAATCTGAGAACTAGGACCCAAAAAAAAATAATGCTGCCACCATAAAGGCTTGGTCTTAAATTTGAAAGTGCATCCTTCAATTGAAGTCACTAAAACTCAATCCTCTAAATATAAGCTATGCCTCCCATGCATAACTTGACATTTTGATAAATACATTCTGTAGAAATGAGAGGAATTAAAAGGAGATCAAAAGTATCTAATCACATTCCTCATTTATTTTAACAAGGATTTGTCTGGTATTCTTGAAGATATTTTCTCCAGGGCTCTGCTAAAACACATTTTTGATGGATATAACATTGCCTCTTTTCCTATGAACTGGACAAATATCTCTCTCTCTAGTTTTAAAAAAAAAAGTTCAGTTCAAACAAAATAATACTAGCCAAGAAAGATATGACAAAATAAATCATATTTCCTGACAAAAATGGATCCAATTTTGCTGATTTTTACCCTCTACACCTTTTCAAAGACCTTAAGACATATCATCCAAACTGAAAAATCGGGGAAAAAAATATTTGCACGGATGTAAATTGTTTTGACAGGAATTCATCTTCATTTTTAACAAGCCAAGAGACACAGAGACATTGACACATGCATGCAAACCAGATGGAGGGAAGTTTACACTCCTGTACAACATGGCATAAAATATGCCAAAGTTTGCATCATATTTGTCATGGAATACATACCTGTCTTAGGGGCGCATGGTTTGCCATGACCCTGTGCATCATCGCCATGAAACACTTCACATCCCGTTCAGCACACTCTTCAAAGCATGAATTTTTCTTGGCTGCTGAAAGACATAGAGATGCAATATACAAGTCTTGTTATTGACATTGGCATTTGAGGTCATAAAGATCTATAATTTCTGGCTTTTTTAGAGACATTTCACCTCCTACAACATTTAGAAATAGCAATACTGATGAAAGACCATTTGAACAGCATCAAATCATCCCAACATGAATCAAGAGATGTCTGTTTTACAAGGATATGTGGTTTTGTACCTGATTTCTTATAATACACTCGATGGAGACTGTATAATATATAAACTGTCACAAATTCTACAAGTACTACAAACTATGATGATGGTAATCACAAGACTTTAAACAGGGAATGGACATTGATGATAGTTACAAGTTTCAACAACAGCTCTTGTTTCACCGGGTGGTCCACAACTTAAACGTTAGCATGCTGCTTGATGTTTGGTAATCAAATACTGTCAGTGACAGATGTCTTCCAGAATCAAAACTCTCAGGTCATAAATATACACTCCCTAGGGATATTCTGTAAAAGTGGAAATTTTCGCAGTGTTGAAATCGAAGCGCGAAAAATTAGTCGCGCGAAAAATATCCACTTTTACAGATCTTGACCTTATCTTTACACATCTGACCACAGTGAATGAGCTGTAATACACAGATAAAGTCTTCAGCCAGACATTTGAATAAGTTTGCAGGTACATTTGCCAGTTTCTTAATTCTTGCAATGTGCTTAGAATATTTTTTAAGCTATCAATAACATATTGCATACCTGATCAAGAGATACCAAAATTAAATGCATACTGCGTACCAAAAATGCATTGTAGGGCAAAAACACATGGTGGAGGAGGTATGCATTTCAAAAGCCATGAAATGACCCTACATCAAAATCAAAAGGCTATTATTGTGTAACCAAGGTATCAAATCACTTCTGAATCAGCAATCAACTCTCTCTCTTGGTCAACGACTGTAATAAACCATTGTTTTGACAGCCGAGCCTGTGTCCCGACCAGACCATGCCGCATGTTGTACAAGACTGCCCTGTCAGATGCTGTCCAGGTGGGCTAAAGATCTCAGCAATCAGTGGCGCAATCGTGACAAAATATGGCACACACAAGACCCACATCATAATCTACAAGATTAAGTCTTAAAATGTTCTGAAATTATCCATTTCTAATTCTAATAGCTGGATTATGCTAAATAAGCCTAAGATCTTATTTCAGCCTGTGAAACACTAAGGAAAAGCCTTGAAAGTCTTATCTTTGGTTTGTATATTGATTTTTACATATATTCAACAATTGTACATCATAAATACTTCTAAAAGTCACTTCAATTCTATTGTATTTTGTTCTTTTAATTTGTTATGTACATGTATTTCTTTGTTGTTGTTTTTTGGACTTATGTTTTCTTCTTTGTTTCTTCATTGGAAATTGTAACTGACTACTCTTCTACCACAGTTGGCATAAAATTAATCAAAGTGATTAATAGTAGAAACAGCCAAGTTTTTATGAGTTTCATGACAGAGCACTGTTTTATAAGAATGTACCAGTACATTCCATAGGAATGTACAGGTACACAAAATTGTGCCCGTTTTAGGATGACATGCACTTTCAAAATAAAATTGGCATGACTTTGTAATGCGAACATTGCAAATTTGGTCTCAACAGTTGTAGAAGACTTGAAAAAAAAAAGTGAAGAAGCTTCATGATGAGGCCTTCTAAAATTGCAGAATCATTACACAAAACTTCAAGCCCACCCCCCCCCCCACCCCTTTTGGGTTAAGCAAGGTTTCATGCAGATGTGAATTGCTAAGATCCTCACAGACCAACTTGTGATCACACTGACCCACAAAAACAAACACACACCCACTGACATCAAAACCAACCTGGGTGAATTTGGGCCTCCCCAAGATCAATCAAGTATGCATGAAAATGGGTGGTCGCGATAACGTTTCCATCTGCAAGAGAAAACAAAGAACAAGGATAAAAACAGTAAACTTTTCACAATAATGGCAATCTCTTTCATACAAGGCCTAATGCAATCATTTTAACATTAACTCACACACTACATCTTCTGACAGGAGTAGGGTACTACGTGGCTCTCCAGTAACATTGCATTGCTGTGTGCTTACACAAAATTGAAGCACTGATTAAATTGATTTTCACTTCATATATATGAGACTGCTTCAGAAACACATGTATTCCTTCTGAACTTTTGTCATGAATGTTGATATGATACAAGTTTTTTCAAGTCTTGTATAGTCCTATTTCAAACAATCATGATGAATGCCCAGCCCCTTCCCTTCCCCCATGGTATTGATCAAATAAATGTGTGTACCATGAACATCATTGTGAGTGATTCCGCAGTCGTGGAGGAATTTCATTGCCTTGGCAATGCATGAAATCAGTCTCCACATTTGGTCAGGATGAATGTCGATGGTAAGAATCGACTGGCGGATTTCAAAAAGTGTCTGCCCCTCTATGAGCTGCTGGAAGATGTGGACATATTCTCTGCCCAGGGTAACGAGGTGCAGAACTGGAATGTAGTAAACACTGGAAGGTGTACTTCTGCTCTGCAAGATGACGCTGGCTTTCACCTCACCATCTTTGAAATATCGGGCAAGGATCTTGAGTGCATGTAAGAATTGAGAGGATGGTAAACACACCAGAAGTGTTCAGTTAATTGCCATGAGGCAAATCAAAGATATAAAACAAACGATATAAAACACCTGTTTCTTGACACTGGCCTAATCTAAGCAACAGTCACCGCCACGGGGGGGGGACCCACGAGAGGAGGAGATTGTGTTGGTTTTGGCATGGGCTATGTAGCTCCATGGTGCGTGTGTGTCTCGACAAACTTCTACAATGCTCTCCTTCGTATTCCTGTATTTTCGTTATCTATGGGTCAAATTTTTTCGTTCAAAATTCAAAACGGATGACTATAGAATTTCTCAATAGAATATAAAATCTAAAACTTTAGAAAGAGTAGAGAAAATTGAGTGCACTTTGAATGGTCTGCCACAGGCAGATATCCTTATCATGCTCTTACGTAATACGACAGCTGTTGCAGTCATTAAGCCCTGGCTCGGCCTCCAGGTTTGCCACGTCTGAGTAGAAAGTTATTTTGCAGTGGACAAATACATCTACTCCCATTCTCAAACGAGGAATCGTTAGGGGGTATAGCACCCCATCAGCTTCGTTTGGTGATGGGGTCTCGCCTCAAACGGGGGTTTGACGGCATGAATTGACTAGCAACAACACAATCGGTCACATAATTGATACATTGCAGGTGTTGTAAATTACATGTAAGAGGAAAAACATGTCAATACAAAAGTGTTAACACCCAATCACGAACAGGACAATTCAGGAGGGCGTACCCTTTCAAAAATGTCAATTGATCTGAAATTTAAAGGGACAATACAGTCTTGGTTGAGATAGGGCTTCTGATTTTCAACCTTTTTATGAGATAGTGAGAAACCTCTTATAAAACGTTGAAAGAGCATGATGTACACTAGTTCCAAGAGAGAATCAAAGTTTATTTGATGTAAATTGGTTTTGAAATGGCTGAGATATTCAAAACAAAGGGATGCTAATAAAAGGTGGGACCAACCTTTTACTAGCATCGTCTTGTTTTACTGCATTTACTTTACAGTCACTGTTAGTGACTGTAAAGTAAATGATCTATTATATCTTTAAAGGACAAGTTCACCTTCATAAACATAAGGATTGAGAGAATGTAGCAATATTAGTAGAACACATCATTGAAAGTTTGAGGAAAATCAGACAATCCGTTCAAAAGTTATGAATTTTTGAAGTTTTTGTGCAGTACCCGCTGGATGAGAAGACTACTGCTGTGTATGAATAACTTAGATGTCACATGCGTACAACAATATAAGGAAAATATAAAGAGAATTTCACAAAATTCCATCTTTTGAAAAAAGTACACATTCCCCTGACTCCTTACCGACACATGTTATGGGTAATATTATTCCCCCTGCCTTTAGAAAGAGGCAAGTCAAGTGCTCTTTTATTATTCGAAAAAAGTGAAAATATGTTGAATTTTCTTTTACATTTTCTTTATACTGTTGTACGCATATGACTCACAAGCTGTCGTAGTCTCCTCATCCAGCGGTTCCAACACAAAAATTTAAAAAATTCATAACTTTTGCATCGATTGTCCAATTTTCCTCAAACTTTCACTGATGTGTTCTACTAATATTGTTGCATTTTCTCAATCCTTATGTTTATGAAGGTGAACTTGTCCTTTAATGGTCTACATGGTCTACATCTCTTCATTATCCTATACAGGATGTTTTGGAACCACAAAATGCTAAAGGTTGAGATTTGGAGCATGTGGTAAAATGGTGATATCAATTAAGACATTTCTCAATTTGAGAGGCTTAGTATGCCATATAACTTTACACAGTCTCCCATGAAGTTCATGAGCACAGCCTAGTATACTTTCTTACAGCCATCATAAGACAAGCATTCAGCCATTAAAACACAAACACACAAGTGGGATTTTGTGGACAGTGACAATATTGCTACAACTACCAATCAGACCAGAATACCAGTACCCTTTAACCATTTTCTACCCTTATTCAGGATATCTGAGCAGCAAAACTGGATGAATAAGAAACTTTGATGGTAGCTTCTTTTACTCCTTTTTATTTGGTGAAATCACACCATTGATCAAATTATACTTGAACTATATTTCAATGTACGTATCATACATGCTACATTTCTGTACACTGAAATTATAATGGTATGTACGATCTGCAGACTACTGTTGTACAGTTGTCAATAGAAGACCGAGGTTCCACGACGTAAACAAAACGCATTGCTTGAAGTAGGGGCAAAAAACCATGTTTGTATTAAAAGCATAATTTACCATATGCACATGAAATAAAAACCTGGCATTAGTGCTTTAAAATAGTTCGAAAAAGTGACTTAGAAATAGACACAACCAATGTAAAAAATTTAATAGGTAAAATGGATGTTAGGTATTGTTAAATACACAAAATGTGAACAATAGTTATAATAAAAATGTTTCCAGACTAAACCGTCTACAGTTGCGGTTCATAGAGAAAAATACAGATATCTCCTTATATTTTAGGGTTTATCATGAAAATTTTATATGATAGGATGTTTTGCGATACAACAGACCAATACATATGCATTAAATGTCATATCTAAAAAATTTTTTAAATCACTGTCCCCAGAGGTAAACAGAACCTTTAAGCGCATAGTTCTAGCGCACAGTACACAAACTGCATACTCGCCAGCCCGTGTTGCTGACTTGAATAAAATCGCATGCGAAGATGGGACGTGGGCTGTAACGCTTAGCCCTATGCACTCGCCCATGCAAATAGAGCTAGCCCCCATAGGCAGTCTTTGTCCCTCGGCAAGTTGAGCCATGGCTTCATGATGTCAATGGAACCTCGGCTTGTCTATGCAGAGCGCAACTGGTATGCACGATTTTATAGCCATGGCACACATGCACACATGTAGCTACGAGGCAATACATTCCTGCTTTCTTTCGAAACATTTCTTCTTACCTTTTTCATTGCCAAATAGCACTTTGTTTTCTTGTCTTGAATGACCCAAACCATTCCATAGGTACCAGCTCCAATTTGTTCTTTTTCATCGTACTCATATTCTTGTCTGTACTCTCCTTTCTTTGTCACATTCAACTCCTGAAAAGAAAAGAGAACACGCACATAAAAAGTATGGTGGCCCATATTTATTGGAAAGGGCCTACAGACAAACTACTATCCAGTCTAAGCATAGCTCTAGCTGTAAAAAGTAACCATATTGACCCATGGCAATTAAGTAACCCCCAGTAACAAGCACATGTATGCACACAGTCACTGCAAGGGGAAGAGAAAGGCATTCCATAATTATGCTCATACCCACATGGGAAAGAATAAGTGTCACTGATCACACTGCAATGAATTCAGGAGAGTCTATGACATTGAGACTATGACTTGGATGATTTTTTTTTTTTTTTTTAAGTCTTCATGCAAACATTACAACAAAGAGTATTCACACTTTTGTCATTTTGTACATATTGGGGAAATGAAGATGAGCAGACCTGAAAACAGAGCTTGTGTGGAAAGGTCCCTCTTACAACCAACAACAGTTGAATGGTAACAGTACTTGGGGAAAACAAACTTGTTGTAAGCAAGTACATTGAAATAAAAAGACAGACTTGTACAAATGGCTAAGTTTGTGTTTACACATAACAAAGGTAAGATAATGAGAGAACAGAAAGGGAGAGAGGAAAAATTTTATTTTAGCACTTGAAAAACTGTGATATGGATTCAATGTTCACGAATACCAACAAAACATACTTTTAAGCATTTGGTATGAATAAAAAGTTCAAATGGATCAAAACAATATCTGTCGGACATAAAAATAGTTTGTCAGCACAATGCACCCCACTGCCAAATGGCAGTGGTTAGGCTGCTCAAAATCAACAGATGTCAGGAAACACATGGTATGAAGAATTCAATTTTTTTTTATTATTTGTTAGATTCATTTATCGATTTGAGACGCTGGTAAAAGTTTTCATCTCACAACATTTAGAAACTATTCACTTATTGGACTCTCTCAGGAATTTGTACTCCTAGAACTTCAGTAGATAACTTCTGTTTTGTCATTAGAAAATAAATTTAAATAAAGTCTTTGTTAGAATAAAAAGCATCACTTCAGCCTACCCCACAAGTTACAGCACAAGACACTTCTCTATGTTTTTGTCCACTTTTGGCTTTTTCAACTTCACATAGAAAGGTGTCAGGGCCAACAGCTTGCGAAGCTGCCTATGTGTCGCATGATTCCTCCAATGACAGAGAAGTAGTTTCATCCTGACCATAGAAATTGCAAAACTGCTCATCTCTTGTCTGGGTATCATCCTAATTAGAGCAACCAATCAAACAGAAACACACAAAGTTTTATTGCAAATATTTCATGGATGTTTACATCTCACGTTCTATATATGCAAAGTACATTAGGCTTAATACATGTTTTATGGTTATATCTTTTTTGTCAAATTCTACTCCGATAATTCTAATATTGTTGAACATGAAGCAGATGTTATAAATAAACGTAGAACACTATAAACCAAACCAATACAGGTGCAAAAGAAGTTTTTACCATCTAAACAGAATTGACACAATACATGCATCAAAGCAGTAAACGCAAACAAGTAAGTGCAAACTTCAGTATGCACTGCTAATATGTCTTTGAACATGTCCCATGGTACAATAATTCTTCCCAATCAATGCAAGTCAAAATGAGTCAGATTGTCAAGGAAAGTATTTCAGTCTGGATTTTTGTGGTCCAGATAAAGTTGTACATGTATTTTGTGGACTCAATGGGCAAAGTTCTTCTTACAGTTCTCTCATAAAGACATGGAACAAAGGCCCATTCTCAGTATATATTTTTGGCAAAGGCCTGCAATCTTCACATTTCATTCTCTCCGCAAAACAGTAAAGAGCAATTGTACTTGGACAACAAACATTTAATAATACGTTTAAATGTAAAATGCTCACCAAAGAGCACTTAAATCTTTTGCAAAGAACATTTACAGTGCAGCTCTCTTTCAAGATGCATTTTCTCATATCTTCTCAACACAACTATGTGACAGTGTTGAGGCAACAGCACAGTCTATGGATAAATTATATGAAACTGACATAAAGTCAGCTCCATCCCAGCCCTACCCACGTTGAAATCAGACAATTGAACATCAGCTATGAGACTCTGTATGTTTTAAGAAACAATAACATTGGAGTCCTTCACATAGTGATATAGGCAAATTAGATGAGGCAATGATTGCCTAATGTTGTGTTCACACATCTTCCCACTGTTACTCCAAATGAAATCATACACAATACAGCACTTCTACTACTTGCAGGGCTGCCAACACAGGAAACTAGTTGAGAGTGAGCCTCCCATAGGCCAATGCTATAATTTAGGAGTCAAAATGAGTGAGATCCATAGAAATGCATGCAAATGAAATAAAGTTTTAGAGTGAGAAAGGACCAAAATGCGTGAGTCTCATCCACGCTCAATGCACGTGTGAGAGTTGGCAGCCCTGTACTTGCATCATATTAGTGCAGGGTTGCACAAACTTAGCAATCGTGGCTTGATTAAGGGAGATAGGGTTAAGTACTTATATTGAGTTATTGATTACTAAGTATAATTTGAACATTTTGAACGTCCTTGGGTGCGTTCGAGTGCTCTAAAGCGAACCAAAGTGAACTGAACCAAAGCGTACCATACCGAACTGTGCCAGTTTTGGAGCGTTCGAGCACTCTGTTGAGAAAGCATACCCCACGAGTTGTTTTTAGAAGAGGTCACGCTTGTTTGTAGCAAGAATGTCATCGACCTGGCGCTTGAACGACTTACACCTGTCCCAAACAAAGAGAATGATGTCTTTCCATTGTGACGTATGCGCATGATACGCGCATGCTTTACAGCGAACTTTTGGTACGCTTTGGTACACTTTTGGAGCACATCGGGAAGTGGTCTACTTTTGGCTCAGTACAGTACAGTACGGTACACTTTACGAAGCGTTCTAGCGCTCCTCTGGCGCGGGTACAGTACGGTACAGTTCGCTTTAGGAGAGTGCTTGAACGCACCCCTTGATACAAACTAGGTAGCTAGATGTATGTGCAATGTCATCACTGTATTTTTAAAGGCGCATAGACCCAGTGGGTGCGGGGGCGCTGTTGATGATACTGCCAATCACAGTAGCATCGATACTAAGATTGCCGAAGTTGAGCTGTCATGAAGAGTAAATGACGTAGGTGTTGCTGGGTAATGTTGCCTTCATTGTCTTTCTGCGCATCACTGTCTGTAGTAATGCCAGGGTGTGTGCATATGTGCTTCTTAGCACGACATCACAAAAGAAGTTTGCTAAAGCTGTCATCCTCCTCAGCCGAATCATTATTTCATTATATTGTTCTACCCTTTCAAATGTCAAATTGACGATGGAGAGATGTTTCACTCTAAAGTGTATGTGTTTGTATAAGTAAGCAAACAAGGTAAGGGAGAAGGCAAAGAGAAACTTACAGCTTCACACTGGCTGAGGAGCCTCACTGGACGCCTGTTGGGTGGGCCCTCACCGCCAGCTCCACCACCCCTGCCAGAATCAACCCCATTTCTGGTTCCCGTATGATGAGCGGTAGACTGACCACCACCAGTACAGGAAGCTGCTGCCCCAGTTCTCTACACAGTAAAGAAGGAAGAACTAAAACGTGTGATAACAAAAAACAATGAGTTGGATAACACTATGGATGGTACAGTAGGCCTATTGGTGGAGGCGAGGATTGGGCTTGCAACTTTTTAGAAGATACCATGAAACCACTTGTGAAATTTTACATAGCATACCATTCAAAGACAAATTCTAAGTTTATTTGAAGGAAATCAGTTCTGGAGTGGCTGAGACATCCAAAACAAAGTAAAATAAAGTGATCGTAATAAAAGTTGGGTTCCACCTTTTATCAGGATTACTCTGTATTGGATATCTCAGCCATTTCAAAACCAATTTTCATCAAATAAATGCTGAATTACATAATCTTTCATATTTCATAGGAGGTTTCTCATTTTGTTGCCCCAAAATGCTAGAAACCTGTAGTTAGGTCTCAACCAAAACTATACGATCCCTCTAAACATTTCGTATATCAGTGGTCTAAAGCACTGATACAATATAACCAGTGTCATGAATTTGTACCTTTGAAAAACAAACAGTCAAGAGTTCAGGGGGTTTGATGCTCACCTGAGCTCCACAAGGCAAATTCAACCTTGATGCAACTTCCCTGTGGTGCCCCTTGGTACTAGTATAGTCATCAACTTGAATGTAACTACATGTACCTCTTCACGGCATCTCATGAACAATTACAATGCATTATTTGTAACCGATAATGGTATTTAAAAACAAAATGCAATTTACCAGTTCTACTGGACAGAGAAATGATGACAAACATTAAGTGTTTTTGCTCTCAACAGCACTGTCCCAAGGCCACCATGGGGACAATATTACATCAACATTTCAAATGAATCTGCATCAAGCACCAAATATGCCTAGAACCAGAATGAAGGAGTCACACTCACCGACTGATGCCCACTTCCACCTGCTGCTCCGTTGGCGTTACCATCCATGGACTTCCGAGGGCTTCCTTTGCCCCTGGTCTCCATGTCCTCCAATTCTGCCTTTTCTATCACCTCCTTCTGCTCCTTCTCCTCCTCCACCTTTTTCTCCTCCTTTTCCTTCAACTTCTTCTCCTCCTCCTCTTCCCGCTCTTCCTCCTCTTTCTCCTTCTCCTTCTCCTCCACTTCCTCTTCTTCCTTGTTCCTCTCCTGGACATCTTTTTTCACCTCCACTTCCTCCTTCTCCTCCTCCTCCTCTTCCCCCTTTTCCTCCTCTTTCTCCTTCACCTCTTCTTCCTTTTCCTCCTTTTTCTCCTCCTCTTCCTCCTTTCTCTCCTCATTTTCTTCCTCTTCCTCCTCTTCTTTCTCCTTCTCCTCCTGCACCTCCTTCTCTTCCTCCTCCTCCTCCTCCTCCTCCTCATGATCGTCAGTATAAAGAGACTGCATCTGCCCCAGGACATTTTTCACCTATTTTTGAAAGGGGGAGAGGAAATAAAATTTGATAGTATAACCAAGGTGGGACATCTTATTCTACATTGCATATATTGCTAGCTGTAGTTGATGAATGACTGGTAAAAAGGCAAGAAAAAAAAGAAGTACAGTAAAACATACAGCAGCATCTACAAGCAAACAGTCACACAGTGTTACAGTTTGGTTTGGCAGGGACCATTGCTACACTTAAAACTGCATACATCTCTCAATAAATCAATATGATTTTTCAAACGGCAAACTAGCACATTGACCAAATTTTTCATTGCACAGAAATAGGCTGGTTGCCCACAGGCAATAGAAAATGTCTTTACTTTTGTGTGAACTGACTCTCATGTTGTCTCCATCTATTTCATTTTCATTTTGTGTAACATGTACAGTACAGTGTATCCCTTTGTAATGTTCATTCTGGTTTTTGTTTCATGTTTGTAATGTTACGATAGTTATCCTATATTGTTTACCTGGTTGAATGAATACCGGTAATAATGATAAAAATAATAAGAATAATAATAAAAATAATGATAATAATAACAATAAAATAATGATAATAATAATAATCATTATAATAATCATATTATCAATGATAACTGTACTAATAATAATAATAATAATAATAATAATAATAATAATAATGATAATAATAATACATTTAATGAATTTGAATGAAAATGAGCAAAGAAAATGGGATTCCGTCTCCATTCATGTGAGAGACATCCGGACTACTACACTGGTGCTCTACTGGTCTAGGAATCCAGCAAAGGCCTCAGATTGGAATTCCAAAGGAATCCCATTTTCTTTGCTCATTTTCATTCATTTAAAATACTTCTGGTCAGTTTCCTTAATTTGTTTGCATTCATCTTATAAATCTGACACACACACATACGAGTAAAAATCATCTGTTGGGGAAAGATATATCACAATAAAATTAGACTACAACCGACCTCATATTTGAATAACTTTTCATCCACTAGCAAAGCAATTGGGATCAGGCAGTCTAACCCTGCTTTGGATATAAATTCTTGATACATGTCGTATTGTAAAATGCTCCAGCAATCCAAAAGCATTACCATACGGACAACAAAGGCATGACAAGTATCATTCGGCTCCAGAAAGTCAACAGTAGTGGATGAAGGCTAGCCAGTCAAATATGAGATTGTTAGAATATTACCTCCGCCAAGGGAGGAGGTTAAGTTTTCGTTACCGTTTGTTTGTTTGTTCGGGCACAAAATAACTCAAAAAGTTGTGAACGGATTTAGATGAAACTTGCAGTAAAGGATGAAAATGACCAAGTAACAAATGATTAAATTTTGGTAGTGATCCAATAATTTTTTGCGAGTTTATGAAGGATTTTTGATATTTTGACAGGTAGGGTCAATGAACTTGGGAGTTCAAGCTGCGCATTTTTGAGGTTTTCAAACGCGCACTAAAGTGCGTGCTTTAGTTTCTGCTAGGGCGAGGCGTGCCGCGCAGATGAGGGTTTATGACGTAACAAAGGCTTCTATATTGGGAAATCAGGCGATTTTTTTCAGCATGTATACCGTACCTATGGGTAAAGTGGTGGAGAGGAGAAAAATCTCTTTGGGAAGAGCAAGATCATCGGTGGAAAGTAGCTGCTTGGCGGAGGTCTACGCTCTTAGAGTGCTTTTCTAGCTAATATTTAGATTGCATTTGTAATTTGTAGATGTTTCTCACAGTTTGAATTCAAGTCTAAAAGTCTGGATATACACAAGACATTAAAATTTCACTCCAAATTCGACATCCTTTGCACCATTGGCACACATGAGGGATGCAAAGGATTAGCAAGCAACTCATTAGACTTCATACTGGAAAGTGTACTCTGGTCAACACTCATCAGTATGTAGAGTTCTACAGTTTCATGGTTACCACACCAAATTCATAGACTGCAATGTCAAATTGTACTGCAATGTTCCCTAGCATGTATAAATATGATGGGTTAAGATGAAATTTCTGTTAACAAGGATATGATAGGGGCTATGGCTTTTGTGGCAGTATAAGAAACTGATTGGAAGTGAAGTGGGCTCAAATAACTCCGTTTTTGCACAAGCATGGCAGTGCCACCTTAAACTGGTCCAATAACACTTGAAGGCTGTGGTGCAACAGGTGTTAAGTCAAATTTGTACATTATATAAATGTTCACCTCTTGCTGTTCTTTTTCCACTTGTAGCTCTTTTTCCTCCCCTTCCATGATATGCAGCATCTCCACGACATCATCTCCTTTTCGCAGAGACTTCTGGTCCAGCATGTCCAGGGTAATTTTCTCCAAATTGTCTCGTTGTCGTTGTGTTGTTTCCTCTTCATTCCTAAGTCCCTTGAAGAACTCTTCAAACTCATCATCACTGAAGCAAGCATTCCTCGATACATTGCAGTCTGTAAGCTGCATGTCACTTGTGACATGTATGTCTTTTTGACCTGATCTTTTTTGGTCAAATAGGGTATTTCCAGGGCACGTCTGCTCAAGTTCAACAGTCAGTGCCATTGTAGCCTCTTTGATGTAGGATTTCTGCATTTCAAGAAAGAACAAGCAGGCAAACAAAATGATTAAACAGAAACTCATCATGAACCAACATGACACTGTACAGCAGCTTAAGATCACATACCATTATGAGGCATTTATACAACCCCCAAAATGACTGATCAGTACTGCAACATTAGACATCAGATGGAAATACAGGTATGTTTGGAGATTGACTTACAGTGTACAGTGCATATGAAAAAAGAAAAAAGGGCAATCTAACTTTGGAGTGCTACTATTTTATAATATAATTGTCACCTATGGGGAGCGCAATGATAGTTGTGAGGAAAGGGGAACTCTCTCTCTTTCCATTGATACATAATTATGTTGACAGAAGTCATGCATTAAAGACAATAATGCCTTGCCCGCCTTGGACTACTTAACATAACAATGTCAAATTTTAGAGCTTGGGTATTTGTTCTATGTTCATCATGTCACTGCCGGCAACCAGGGACAGCCTGGTGGTAGTGTCGCTGCCCGGAAAGCAGTACATGACAGGTTCAAGTCCCGTAATTCCTTTTTCCGACATGTTTGCTAAATTACAGATCAGAAGTTGCGATCTTACAAATTTCATTTTTTGGAGAGAGACAAACTGAAGTAAATTCAAACCTCAACAATGACAAATTGCACTTTTTCCAAGTTTGAGTGTTATCGTTAAGGAATGAATGTTTCACTGAATGGATCTGTCAAGGAAAGTGGTTAATTAAATCAAGAGGCCAGCCTGCAATCATGCAGGTTTGTGTTTAGGGTTTCTTCTACCATCTTATGGTCCATAACCTTCAACATGGCCATATTGTTGACAACTGGAATTGGTCACTCCCACAAAGGCTAATTACACTGTAACCTATTTTCCATTTTCTCTATTCAAGACATGGTTTGTCGCTGCGAGCTATGTGTTGAATACGAACAGAGAAAAATGGACTATGTGGGTTGGCCTTTGTGGGAGTGACCAAGTTATCAGACAGGTGGGCATATTATAGGTTATGGACCATAAAATGTTAGAAGAAATCCTATCAAATCACAAATCGTCAATGTAAACCTGCTTTCGTACAGGCTGGCCCATTCTTCTACTTTCATTGACAGATCTCTTCCATTCAGTGAAACATTCATCATTCCTTCATGTGACACTCAAACTTGGAAAAAGTGCAATTTGTCATTGTTGTCTTTAAAGTTCATGTGCTCACAATCATGCATGTCATTTGACAACATATTTAGGTACCAACAGGAAGAAGACAAGCTCTCTTTTCCTCACAGCCAACACTGTGCTCTCCATAGCTGGCAATTGATGAAATAGTAGCCCTTCAAAGTTGGATTACTTTTTTTAATGCTCTGTATAGTAGTTCTTGCCCTGTGACATGATGTGATGGTAGACAGTTGGTGCTGCATTATCAACAGAGACTCCAACTATCCCGTTTTCGACGGGAGATCTCCCGCCGAAAACCCATTTTTGCAAAATCTCCCGTTCTCCCGTTTGAGATTTAATTTCTCCCGCCCTGGCTCTTTGTCTCCCGTTGGAAAGGATTTCTTACATATTTCTATCGTATGTTGAAAAAATAAGCCTTACATAGCACCAGAGAGCATCTAAAACCCTGGGAATTTCGCACTTCGCACACATCAACTTTGAGTCTCCCGTTTGCTGGGGGTTTCAGGCGGGAGAATCTCCAGATCAGAAGGTACTTTAGGTTGGAGTCTCTGTATCAACACTGCCAAAACCTGTTCAAAACTGGAAAAATATGATGCAGAGCATGCGACTCCTTCAGGGCAAAATCTCTAGCACGAAACTGCATTTATAACCAATTGTTGCATTACTCTACTCAACAATATTAGCAACAAAGAAACATCCCAAAGTTCTGTAATTCCTCACTCCTTATTGTGCTGATTTTTGGACAGGATATTTCACCTACACAAAATCACTTGATGTGTGTATAAGTACAACATTAAACAAGGGCAAAGCTTCGCAGCTATACAGTGGCAGGGCCCTCAGGAAGAATTCACAGCTTAGGAAATCTGATGAGGCAGCCCTGGCTGTATGTTCATTATATCACCATTGCTTTTTATGTCATGACTGATTTTTATTACTTAACTGTTATCACTTGTTACATTATTTTCATGTTATAAATAATATCCTGATCAAAGTGGTGCATAGTGCAAAAATCATGGTTTTGTATGTGGTGTATACCAGACACACACACACATCAACTACAAAATATATAGATGCCCCAAAAAGCAATGAAAATAAAGAAGCTGAGTGGTACCGGTAACTTGAATCCTTTCATAAAGCTAGATAATGGAGAGCAGATAATATGTTACAAGCAAGTACATCCTTGGAATACAAACACAAGCCACTTCCTTGTTTCATGAGTATGATATGAGAATAGAACTGAGGTAATCTATGTATAGCAGAATAAACTTGGCAATGACTGAGATCTCTTCCGAGAAATAGGAATGCTTTGCGTACGAGAGTTCATGTTTCGGTACATTGTAGGTCTACAGTGCACAGCCATTGTACAGTGGGAGAATGCCATGCAATATACCTTCCTGGGCAAAGTACAGCACCAACACATGCATGTATCACACCCATTCCAAAACATGTACCATTCACAGACCTCAGTATGTACAATGCTCTGTTGCAACAAATAGAGCACAAAATATTAGATGCACTTGACAGTTAACTTACCAAGGACAATATCAGTCACAATCTACGGTGCAATGACAGCCATAAGATATCAATTATCAACAAGTACCGGTACCTGGTTTACGTACATGTACTTTGGTCAATGTTTGGAACAAATATGAGTCACTGCGTCATAAATAACAATTGATGCTAGACACCACCTTACCAACAGCGGGCGCTGATTTATGTCACTTCAAGTGAACTTTGATACTAACAGAGTGGAGCACTGAACATTTCCCATATTGTGATACCTACTTAATTCATATCAAGAATGCTCACTGCTGGTATTAGTATCAAATTCTATCATCCAAATACTCAATGAGTACCAAGACAAGCTGACTTCATAATTTTGATTACAATTAAACATTTTAATCATCCCTCCTAAAACCATTCACCAAAGCTATGTATGAGCTATTACAATATTAGTTCACCAGTACATTTTTTATTCTACAACTTTCCTCGTCCTCATTTCCTGTCATCTGAGCTAGTTCTACTGATTTTCACATTAATGGGACTGTACATCAGTACTAGTTGAGGTGGGGATTCGAAATTGATTAATCCTAAGTGAGATAATGAGAAACCTCTTTAATGAAATATGAAAGAGCATGTAATCTTACGAAGGATTCAATGTTTATTTGATGAAAAATGGTTTTCAAATGGCTGAGATATCAAAAAAGTGATAATAATAAAAAGCGACAGGCCACGCCTTTTATTAGGATCTCTTTTGTTTCACCTTGTTTTTGGATATCTCAGCCATTTCTAAACCAATTTTAATCAATAAACTTTTGATACCCCTTAGAATTGCATGCTCTTTGACATCTTATAGAGTCGGCTTCAAATACATGTATCTCGCAAAACGTTCAAAGCTAAATCCTCACCTCAAACCAGAACTGTACACACCCTTTAATCTGTATTCAATGACTTGTCTCCAAGCTAGCTTTGTACTCATGTGCTGTAAAGGCCTGCCCTCATTTATAGTTTTGATTATTAAAAGCTTCTACTATATATAGGTTCATGGTTTTGTTGATTTCACTTAATTGATTCAGTGAGTGAATTCATGATGTGCATTAATTACAGTCATTAAGATTCAGTGTCTTCCTGGAAGAAAGGAAAAATAATACTTTTTCATTTTTTTTAGTATGAATATTTGGAATGAGGTAAAGTGTACATGCAAGTATGATGCAGAAATTATTTAGTCTTTGACATTAAGGGGGCACTACACCAACAAAATTGAAAATGACATCACATATTTTGCATTTATGTCATGAAGAATTTATCAAAACCCCATAAAACTATATATGTACATGTTGCTAGAGATGTCAGCAATACATACATTATAATATATAATATTATGCATGGTTACCGTGGGAACCAGATGCCTACAGGTGATTGGTTACCACAAAAATGCCTACTACTACTGTAAACTTTGGCATTTTTAGTTCATATTTGGTCGATAGATGCAACTCAAAAAACCAAAGATTTTAATTGACTATTTTTGAAAAATGTGTTTTCCAGTTGTCATGGCAACCGGTATTAACAAATCAGAATTCAGCTGTCAATAACTTAAAAACTAAAGCCACAAAGTGCTCAATTACATTATTAAGCATCTCCTTCTGCATAAGTGTACCAAATTTGGGAAGAAAATATTGAAGCATTTTCAAGTTATAGCAACATTTGTAAACAAAGATTCTGAGAAAACAGCATTTGAAAATGAACATGTCACTTTCAAACAATAAAATACATAAAAAAGTTGCATTCGCCATATTTCAACACAAAATTGACCTCAAAGTACAGGCAGATGCCATTTCTAGCAGTATATAGACATAAATATCCCTCAAAATATATGTAGATTCACTTAATGCACTTTTACAAGCATATTTTGTCAAAATTATGATTTTAACTCACAAAAACACAGTACAATGATTATATTCAGTGTTTATCACACTGCAGTCCCACCTATAGAGTTTTGAATATGTGTTCTTCCACTGCAAAAAATGTACCTTCAAAAGGGTATCAGAAAAAAGGAATTTTAACCACTTTTACTGCATTTTTTTAGTGTAGAACCTACTGAATATTGAAGGTAAGAACCTAAACTGTCACTTAAAAGTAAAAACAGAAAATTGGAAAAATTTTCAATTTTCGGTGTAGTGCCCCCTTAAGGACTTCTTCCATTTTCCACATTCATTTCAATCAAACCATACTGGTAAAATTTGATTACCAGTCACTAATGAATTATGGGGTCTCAAATGACATAAATCCAGAAATGTTCAAGTACTTGCGCTGATACCCTGACACAGAAACATACCATGATGGCAATAGGGCATAACCCACACTCCTCTCAACCCCCCCCCCCCCCCAAAAAAAAAAAGAGTGATGACTACCGGTACTCAAATCACAATTAATAAAATAATCACAATGGATAACACTAAATGAAACTATGGATAACATACAGGTAGCAGTGACAGGGCAATTAATGCAAGTTACTTGTTCCAGAGAACCCCATTTTTTAAACAAAAGAACTAAAAGACAAAAATGAAAGGGGTGTGGGTGCCCCCTACCCTTTAACAAAAAAATTGTGTGCTGAGGAAGTTTTTTTTTCTTTAGTTTTTGTTTTTGTTTTGTTTTTTTTGCTTGTCAAGCGATGAAACCCACAAGTGGCACCAGAAATATTTTTGCCGTTCCCCCCTTTTTCGGAATTCCTGGATCCACCCAGGGCTGCTTCAAATAATGCAGCTGAAAACATTACTTTACATTTAATGCTTGTATGGTTGAGCACTGTGCTGGTAAATGAAACACAAAATATAATCTTTCTTAATTTGTTATTTTCTATCTATACTATTCTTTCTCCTAATGCTTTATTTCAAAGTAACACCATACCTGCCGATGAGGAGTGTGTAGAGCATAGAATTATTTATTACCTCCACCACGGAAACAAGTGAAAGCTTTCATTGCCATTTGATTGTTCTTTGATGGTTTGTTTGTTTGTTTGTTTGTTTGTTTGTTTGTTTGTGTCTGTCTGTGTGCAAAATAACCGCAAAAGTTGTGGACAAATTTGGATGAAACTTGCAGGAAAAGTTGGTAATGGCATCAGGAACAAATGATTAAAGTTTGGTAGTGATCCAGGAAGTTGTATTGGGAAGTTTTATCAATTTTTTTAAAGGATTCTTGAATCTTTTTAGAGATAGGATAAATAAACTTGGGAATTCAAGCTGCTTGTATTTGAGGTTTGCAGAGCGCATGCTCTGCTCGCGTGAGATGATGCACAGCTGGAAGCTGCTGACGTGAACAAAAAGCTTCTATATTGGGAAATTGGATGATTTCCAGCAATTGTGTATGGTTGGAAATTAGACTTCTTGGTGGAGGTCTATGCTCTCAGAGTGCTTTTCGCATTATAACGCATTGCTGGACTATATGGTTAAAAACAAAAAAAAAACAAAACAAAAAAAAACAACTTTTGCAGCAGGTTTGTCTTGTACTCCCTATATTTATTCAAATAGGTTCTCAGAGCTATTACTGTATAACAGACATATTTTTGTTTCACACACTATTCACTGCATAATGCAAACAGTAAAACTGTCCCATAGGATACTGTGCATGTTTTTTGTAAACAGGACTGTACAAATTTACACTGAAAATTGTGATTGATAAAAAAGTGTTAATTGATGAATTACATAGACAGTGCAATTTCTGCTTAGCTCACAAAATATGATTTTTCAGAATAAAGTCAAAGTTAAAAAAAAAAAACATATATGGTCCCATATGATGCTGATGGATAAATGACCATAAAATAATCTATAGATTAGCAATTCTTAACATTTGTGACCCTGCACCACAAAACCAACAGAAAGTCACCAGACATTGATTTTTAGTTAAGAGAATGTTCTGATGGAAAGTTTTAAAATGATTTTTAACTAAAATTAATTTGACTTTCTGATATAATGAAAGAAAGGCACACACTCTTGAAAAGTGTGTGCAGAGAAAAGAGGCTCTGAAGTATATTGTATCTGGTCTATTCCAGCACAGACTATTAATTTACCAAGCCATATGCTCTGCAAAATGAATGGGACAAAAAAAAAAAAATGTCTCATGCTCACCTGAGTATCGCAAGTTCAACTTCCATGCATTCTTGCAGACTCTTACCTGAGAACATTGGAAACTTGGGGGGGGGGGGGGGGGAGCTTTGGAGAATACTATTGAATACTCCTTAACTCTTAACGTGCCATGGTCGCCGAACGGCGACCTTAGTCCTGACGTGCCATGGTCGCCGATCGGCGACAAAGAAGAGCGTGAAAAACATTGATCATTTAAGTTCTTGTGGTAACATTATTTGTTACACCAAGAAACTGACAATGATATGTACTGGTAGCTGACTAGTATAGCCATCGTTTCCACTAAAAATATGAGAATGCTTACATTGGAAAATTTTGAGTAAATATGTGATTTTTCGGCTAGATGTATTTTTTTTGCGTCGGGAAAATCCGCAGCGAGCGCACCCTCTGCGAGATGTGTATAGATGAAAAGTCTCATTGGTAAACCACGCGTGTGTATGCTATTGAATCTGCGTGTATTGTCTATGCGGTTCCACTTGTATTGTTCCGCTTGGATGCTGTCCGGTGGGAAGCTGCTTTGATTTTGTCCCTCAAAGAGGGTCAGCTTTCGTTCGTCGGTCAAGTCTTTCATCCTTTTGTTTTGGTGAACTTCACTAATCGCCCCACGCTAGCGTACAAAAGAAGAAAACGCTTTTGTTCTTGTCTATGCACGTGTGGAATGAACGGAAAGTAGACCTGTAAACTATGCCGCTTGGTACCACACGTAGTTCCTAGTTTGTTTTTGGCGTGATCATCTTCTCCTAGTTCGAAGCGAATTGAAAATATAGAGCGTAAAAGATGAACATTATTTTACTTAGTTCAGTTTCAAAATTGTAGGCAGCGTTCGCAAATCGCGAAGAGAGCTGTTGTTTTGAGCGACTAAATGCAAATAGTACAAATACAAATCAACACTGCTTTTGACCCAAAACCGATTTTTTTTTTCTTCTCAAACTTACGAAAGTGACTGGAAATAAACCTACCTGGTATTCTCCGTGATTGTGGCGCCAACTGACTGTATTGGTTTTATTCCACGGATATGATAGTACATTATAGCACCTGATTCTCTGTATGTGACGTTGTGCACGTGAAAAGCAGTCAAACTATGTTGTTTTTATGTACTAGTATTTGTGTTTGTGCTTGTGTCCACCGTTGCATTTTTTTTTTTCTGTTAGGGTTTTTCTTCAATTGGTCTTCATACTGTACGTTTTTCGGCGTGCCTTCTCTCTTATTATGTTGCTTCTTTCATTCCCTATACATTTGAAGAAAACCATTTTTCACTCATTGTGCATGTCTCCGTATCCGTATAATTTGTCATTGTGCTGCCGTATTTTGGAGGATGTTTTGGTTCTTGTAGCTTTCCGGCTATAAATAGCGTGTAAATAACCTTGGCTATGGGAACAGCAAATGTCTCTAACTACGTACTCTCGAATTAGCGACCAGAATCGTTGCGAACGTCAAGAATATATATTTTATTTCATTTGGCCAAAAAACAAAACAAAAACAAAACAAGCAAAAAAGTACCATCGACAGTGGATTGGTGTATCATAGAAATTGCTTACTCAACCACGCAAAAGGATCAATAATTATTTATCATTTCATGATGAAAAAATCGAAGCAGTATTGTTTATCGTTTATCGCCAAGCGATGATGCAGACACAATCCCTACAGCACAGGCTCGATAAAGTAGAACATAATTCGATCAGTAATTCGTAGACAGCCTATATCAAATTCGCAAACGGGTTTTCTTGTTTGATTTTGATTTCAACTGTTTAGAAAGCTCGAAACCTAAAATTTGATAGGTTTCCAAACATTCATTGCTCAGTGAGACACCGAATTAAAGTATATTTACGTATTTATATTATTTGTTGAGCTTTGCTTATGGGCAATTCCGCAGTTAGGTGGACATGACATGGATAAAAGAAATGTGCCTCTTTATCATACTCTTTAATTTAGGTTTCAACTAATGCCATGGATGTTCACCAATCATTAAGGTCTTTCAAATTCAGTAGATTTTATTTTTCATATTCATTGATTTTGCGAGATCTAAAACCATCATTGAAAATGTACATGTGGGACTGGGGACGCTGAAATTCACTTAAATGCAAATTACAGTGGGTTCCTTTGACATTTTTTCCTCAAAGTTTTGCTATGGGTAACAGATGAATACATTTAAGTACTCCAGAAGTCATGTGACATTTTGTCAATTACAAAAGGGTGAAATGACCTGCGGAATTACTCCGGACAAATGTAACGTTACTAACCGTAACGTTACTAACCATGCTTTTGGGGGTCTAGCTAAGAAATTATTGGTCGAACTGCTAAAAAAATTTGTGTGAACATTTGTCATGATGCGATAAATGAAATTAATGCAACACTTTGTTTGAAGTAACTTTAATTTTTGCACACTTTTTGTTACAAGACATTGATTTTTTTGTCATGTCCTTTGTTCGTAACGTTACTAACCAGCCTTTTAAGTTGCCATAGCAATTCTAATATTTCGTGGATTGTATCCATTTTTTTTCTGTATCATAAACCTGGGAAAGATGAACATGTTTTTGTCATAATTTTGACTTGAAATGAATAAATGGTAATTTAGTAGTAAAAACAAATATCTAAATTTGTTCAAATGTAACGTTACTAACCGCGGAATTGCCCTTATCGTTTTATTCCTACCATTTATCATAGAGACATATTATTTTCCCCGAGTCGCAGGTGAAGAGGAAAATGTTCAAACTCAAGCAAATCGTTCAAAATATTATTACGTAGAACTTTAGATGAGAGAGAGATAGAGAGAGCATGACCAACGCAAAATAACGTCAAACTATTTGTTAGCATGCAGATCTTGAAAACTTCAAACTATTTGTTAGCATGCAGATCTTGAAAACTTCAAACTCAGATCCCGCTGTTCAGTCCTTGGAGCAAATCAGTGTTGGAGATCACACAAAAAAAAAGAAAAAAAAAAGAAAAGAAAGAAATGTCGGATGATGCTGCTTCATGACAACTGTGTCACAGCGCAATGAAGGTAAATGATAGGTTTGAATTCAATTACGGAACTAACATCCATCGGCTATTATAAACGGATGAAGGAACTTCAGTAGTAGAGTGATGTTATAATTTCCATGAACAATCAAAATGATTCTGATGGTAACAAATCGCTCGGTATGAAACCTATATTGGCAGGAGCTAGAGATTTCCGACGCCATGTGAAAGTACGGAATGTGCCGCTGAATAATTTCATATTCAGATAATCAAATGTGATTAGCGAATGAGACTAAAGACAATCAAAGACAGCAAATATTGAAAAAGCATACCAGTAATGTAAAACTTGATTTCATGTTTGTCGTTTACGCACGTGTAGGCTCAATATATCACCACATACAGTTTTGTCTTCTTGTCACCAATTTTGCTATGCAGATCAGGCCTACTGTCAGGGGGCTTTTGATTCTTTCAAAGTGTTATTCTTTACCGTAATCATTTTGTTAATTGTAATTGCATTGTTTGCCCCTTCATCATGATATGTGCAAGCTGCTTCTCTTTTCACTGTTTATCTGTGTCATGTTTCAGTGTCTTGTCACAATTTGTTATTTTCGCTGTTCTGATCTGGCTTTTGAAAATTTCAAATCTGACTGAATTTATTCGTTTGCAAGATGCAATTACTTCACAACTCTGGCTGCATAGTTCACAAGTAGGCCTACAGCGCTATTGAACTTTACTATTTTAACGTGGTATGATCGTTTCGAGAATGAGAGGGCTCCGCCCAACGTAGCGCTATTTTACCGAAACATGAAATGAATGGTGAGCTTTTCCAGTTGCACGCACGTGGCTTCAAACACCAGCGCTGGGCTTGCAAGCACGTGGTGTGCTACTCCGAGCGACTGACCTCGTGGTGCTGAGATTGAACAAGTCAGATCTAGCAAAACCCACTTCAGTTTGATTTCCCTGTATTGGCAATATAATAAACATGTAAGTGGTATACTATCGTGAATTAACTTTGTTATAATATTTTAGTAATGTTGTGATCGGAAGGACAGTGGCTGGCGATAGGTTGATCGGATCAACATTCTTGATTGGGTACGGCGTTAGAACAATAAAATCCGGAAGGCGTGTACACTTTTATCAGTCAGATCACGGCAGCATCTTCGCTTTCGATCAGGAGTTATGTTCATCCTCCAAGCTGCCCCTAGCAACCGCTAGTATGTATTGTACTCAATCAGTACTCGGATTATCTCCGCCGTTACCAAGGAATTGCGCGCGCACAAATCCTTCGCTGACAAAGGCCTGCCGATTACAATAGAGTACGTCCGCCCGCAGTTCGCATAGACAAAAGAAGGATTAGTAGGTGCTTCCTTCTCAAGTGGACAAAAGACACTTTCCAGGCCCCGGGACAATTACTTAATTAGTTTCAAATACAGGATCTGGGACTAAAGGACTCAGATTTGGGAATGAATTACTGAGGCAGAAAGAGAAATTGCTAAGACAAAATAAACTGCTTGTATCTTTGGAATCATACAATTCTAGAAGACAAAGTTGCTATCATTTGAAAGGGGAGATGTAGCTCTAAAACTTTCACACAGAGTCAAGGGAGCGTTCTATTGAAGAAAAACCACGACTGACTCTTTCTTTTCATACTACACAAAAAATTCTATTAATTTTTTGATGATATTAATAATTTCTGCAATATTTCAAGTTCAGATAGATATTACCGCAAACTGACTACAGGGCACGAAAGAACAATCATTTCTTGACAATTGTTGTGTAGAACTTAATTCAAAACAGTCGATAGTTTCAAAGATATGACAGTTTTAAATTACATTGTCAGTCCTGTTTCGAAACATTCTGCCGTTAAGTAAAAACCTCTGGCACGTTAGGGGTTTTGGGCCTGGCACATTAAGAGTTAATGAATCCCCCCCCCCCCCCCCCCTTTTGGATTTGGAACTGCAGCCCTGGATCTGCAATGAAAAACTTGCAACCAAAGTGATCGATGTACAAACTCATAACTTTGCTTCATCACTTCTGGTTCCGGAGATTTGTAAATCTTCCTTCATGTTGGGGGGGGGGGGGGGCAATGGACCCCTGGGGGCCCCCAAGATTTAACAAAGTGAGGTGTTAACCCCCTGGCATGCTACAGTATGTACCTGCCAAGTTTGGTGAACATTCATGGAGGGGTTTTGAAGAAGAATGGAGATGTACGATTTAAGATCCCATTTGGACCCATCCCACCCCACTTCCCTTGGTCCCATGGGGGAAAGGGGCATCCTGAGTCTGCCATGAACAAACTTGACAAAACAGTCATCAACATACTGACGGGCAAGTCCAAGATAAGGTCCCCTCAGAAGGCTAAATTTCATCTTTGCTCAATATTGACATGTTTGGTATCATTTCGAAGCTTATGAGTTGAAGTTTTGATTTCCGTGGAGGAAAAAATGATATTATGTAAATTTATGCAAATTTCAGGGGCTTCATTTGCATAAATGTGAAACACAGCGTTACGTATGGGACATTTATAAAAATTCATATTAATTCAAAGGAAAGCAAATAATATTTGATTAATATGTGGACATAAGAAGTTCATCACATAGTTTAACTTGGCATGAAAATTTAGGGATTATGCAAATGATTATGCAAATTAGCTCGTGTCCTTTCATGAGATGTCCCATACGTAACAAAATGAGGTCATTTTTTAAGGTTTTTTCTGAAATTGCTACGGTTATTTTAATGCCCTTTTAGAAACTTCTAATTTATTGTTTAGAGAAATTAAATACCAGAGAAAAAAGAAAAAAACGTAAAAGAAATTTTTTTTATTAGGCATTGAAATAATATTACGTATGGGACAAATGCGTTACGTATGGGACATCCTCATACATATTGCATGTGAATGCATGTAGCTAGCTGGGAAGGTCTCTCAGTATACAAATGGTCAATCATCCTGAAGAAAGCATCCCAACATTGTAGCTACTTTTTGAGTTATAGACACTTGAAACAATACATGAACTTGACTGAACAATTTTCAGAAAGGGGGAGGGGAAAATTGCAAAATACACAATGAAAAATCAGCATTAAAGGGATGGTATAGTTTTTTGTAGAAATGGGGATTCAGTCTTCAACATTAAAAGAGATGATTGGAAACCAATTGTATGAATTACTTATTAGAGCATAAAATCCTAAGACTAGAGGAATTCAAAGTTTATGTGATGGAGATCCAATTTGAAATGGTTGTGATATATATATAATAGAAAAAAAAGTAAAATGATTTTTTTTTTATTGCAAGTGATACACAAATTGTCCTTATTCAGTTTTCAGTAGTAGCCACAACAAAATTCATGGGTATACATACTGAGGTGTGACTCGAATCAATGACCTGACTGATAGACACACATCATATGTCTACTCGATCACTGGGGTTCCACGCAGCAGGTATTGCTTATTTATTAAACTTAATATTTCTTGTGTCAAGTTGTTTTTTAATGAAACTAAATGGCAAACTGCCCTTCATCAATGGAAGTAAACACTTTAAACTATTCAATTTTTCAATAGTAACTATCCTGATAAAAATAGGGCATACATACTCAGGTTGGTCATTAAAAATATAGAATATGATTGAATGTGATTATGATGGCAAATATCTGGGGAATATTGTTCTCTTGTCAATCTGGATCAGTATTTGAGTAATTTCAACTGATTCCACCTCAACAATTATGCAAAAATTTGTTTATGGGTATTTTGCAAAATTATTTTGCAAAATACCCATAAACATGGTTCTCCACACACTAAACGAATGGGGGACAAAGGGCATGTATACCGAGGTTGGTCATAAAAATATAAAAATATGATTGAATATGATTATGATGAAGAATATTTGGGGAATATTGTTTCCTTGACAATCTGGATCAGTATTTGAGTAGTTTCAACTGGTTTTACTTCAATAAATATGCAAAATACCCATAAACATGGTTCTTCACACACTAAATGAATGGGGGACAAACTGTCCCATATGTAACTGTCCCATACGTAACACGTCATGTCTGTCTTTAATTAGAACCTGTAATTAGAGCTTTTTGCCTCATGACATGAAACTTACCTGTGATAATCTTGAGTGTTGTGACTTTCATCACAGTGAGTTACAAGTTGTAGAATGATATACTTTCAGAGAGTTTTGAGGTTGAAAAAAATGTTCAAAAAAACAAAAATTTTCTGGTCCCATACGTAACGGCACTTATTTTCTCTTCTAGAATATAATTGTGAAGGTCATTTTTCTCCATTTTTTACATGATTATACTTTGATGATTATATTCTAGATATCAATCACCGTGATGAAGTTCAATATGATCAAAGGCCATTAACACTATTTTTCAGGTCATAAAAGTCTCTGAATGTCCCATACGTAACGTGCGTGTTATCTTGGACTTGCCCTGACTCCTTGTATTTACAATGTATTTATCTCACTCACTTCTGGTTTAAGAGAAAATCTTTAAAGACCGCTTACTGAAGTGGGTTGGGCCCTCCTGCCCCCCCCCCTCCCCCCTCCCCCCCCCCCCCCCCCCCCCAGGTGGGGCATGGTGGTCATTTGAATATAAATATTGAGATTCTTTCCCCTTGGGATGCTTCCTGCCAAGTTTGGTAAAAATTGGTCATGGGGTTCTCAAGAAGAAGATGAAAATGTACAATATAGGCAGCATTAGGACCCACCCCCCCCCCCCTTCCATGGGTCCCAAGGGGGGCACCTTGATTCTACCATGAACAAACTTGAAACTACAGTCATCAATGTACTAACGCACACTTATTACCTGGGCTCTATCACTTCTGGTTCTAGAGAAGAAGATTTTTTACAAATACCTTCATTTTGGAGGGTCTGGCCCCCCAAAGGAGGGTTCTCAAGAAGTTTTAGATGAAAATGTGCATGTTTACGCAGAACGCACATCAGACAACGGATGAAGAGTGATCACAATAGCTTAGGTGAGCGAAAAACAGTATGACGCAAAACTCCACAACAACAACAATGAAGGGATTATTAGATTGAGCTGAAATTCAGTGTGTATTATGGCTTGGGCTGGTTGCAGTTATCCTAGACCCCAGAGCGGTCCACAAGGGGTTTCAGCATGTCGCTGCAACATGCTCAAATTAGCAATATGTTGTGTAGCATCCTCAGGAATTTGCAACAAGTTCAAAATAAAATGTATTCAAACATGTGAAAACATGTGCAAAACATGAACGGTTGCGTCCCTTTTAGAGCAGCGAGAGTGGAAGCTGTGCGTAATTGAGTCTGCAAAAGGGTAGGACCAGCATAGCCAAAACGGAAAGAGCGTAGCTAAGTGGAAACAGCATATGGCTCGAATGAAGTGTACTGAGAGTGTCGTAGCATTATGCCTGGATTCTATTGTAGCGAGAGCATCATTAAAGTGGGAAGGTAATGCTTTGGTCAGGGAAGAGCGGCGCAGCAAGCGGGACCATGTCAGTGTCTAGTTTACTTCCCATTCTTGTGGCAATGTTACTACGCTCAGAAAGACCTTGTTACGCACATCCCACGATGTTTACACTGTCACTACGCTCTCCCTGCTTGCCTAACGATTCAAAATAGGGTCAATTTTGATGGGGGAGATACACTAAGGGAAGAAGTTTTGAACAGGTTCAAAATTTCTTCCCGATCTGAAAAATTGTCCACTCAAACCTCATCCTCCAAGTGCTGCTGCTACGATGCTTCCAATCCCCACACACTGCTGCTGCTCTCCCCAATCTGCTAGACAGTACAATACGTACATCAGTATAGATCAGGGTCCATATCGTGAGGAACAGGCCTAGGGGCTTTACAATACGTGCTCTTGTGCAGCCCGACCAGACACCATGCTCTACATTATATTCGAGTTGATTTATCATCGGATGCTTGTTTTTTGTGGTTCTGAATTCCACACTCAGAGGATGATATTTCGGCCAATTAGTAATTTGCAAAGTCCTGAAAACTATGAATTTGGCAAAATTATGAAAATTATTCACTACGATTTTCAGAAAATAGACTTCAAATACATTCATCTCCGAAAAGTTGTCTTTGGAAAAAAGTAGGTGTAAAATCACACTCAATTCCGGACACGATTTTTGTAATAGAATAATGAACGTCTTTAGCATCTTGTCCTTGCACCAGAATCACAATTCATACGCATGATTCACTGTACACACTCACACACAGTCTTACCGAGCTGAAGTCAAAGAAAACAAGGAAAAGTAGAAATTACGCGGTGCGTAAAATATGTCCCCGCCGGAAGTAGCATTTAGTATCAAAATGTACTATATAGGTCAAAAGATCAAGGTCAAAGGTCAAAGAAGTCAAAGGTCAACATTCTGTGTAGAAGTTTTGAAGCCCTCACCTAGTGCCATCACATAAAGCAAACGGAATCGAAATCCGGTTAGAAATGGCGAAGGAGTAGCATTTTGTAGCCAATGTACAATATAGGTAAAAAATCAAGGTCAAAGGTCAAAGAAGTCAAAGGTCAAAATTCTGTGTAGAAGTTTTGAAGCCCTCACCTAGTGCCATCACATAAAGCAAACGGAATCGAAATCGGGTTAGAAATGGCGAAGGAGTAGCATTTTGTAGCAAAATGTACAATACAGGTCAAAAAATCAAGGTCAAAGGTCAAAGAAGTCAAAGGTCAAAATTCTGTGTAGAAGTGTTGAAGACCTCACCTAGTGCCATCACATAAAGCAAACGGAATCGAAATCGGGTTAGAAATGGCGAAGGAGTAGCATTTTGTAGCAAAATGTACAATATAGGTCAAAAAATCAAGGTCAAAGGTCAAAGAAGTCAAAGGTCAAAATTCTGTGTAGAAGTTTTGAAGCCCTCACCTAGTGCCATCACATAAAGCAAACGGAATCGAAATCGGGTTAGAAATGGCGAAGGAGTACCATTTTGTAGCAAAATGTACAATACAGGTCAAAAATCAAGGTCAAAGGTCAAAGAAGTCAAAGGTCAAAATTCTGTGTAGAAGTTTTGAAGCCCTCACCTAGTGCCATCACATAAAGCAAACGGAATCGAAATCGGGTTAGAAATGGCGAAGGAGTAGCATTTTGTAGCAAAATGTGCAATATAGGTCAAAGGTCAAGGTCAAAGGTCACGACTGAAATTCTGTGCAGAAGTTTCAAAGCTCCCATGTAGTGCTATCATATAAAGCAAACAGAATCAAAATTGGCTCATAAATGACAGAGAAGTAGCAAATTGAAGATTTTGATCACACACGGATGCACACACGGACACACGGACGGACGGACGGACGGACGGACGGACGGACACACGGACGGACACACGGACACACACACGTACGGAGCCCGTTTCATAGTCCCCTGCTCGAACTCGGTCGGCGGGGACAAAAATTGGCTAATGAGGCTCAAATTTTGTATTTTACGGTAAAATGTATAACAATACACATAAACATCATAGTTCACACGATAAAACCTAGCTTGTGAAAAAATGACATCTTTTTTTAAACTAGAATATTTTACATTTTTGTGCCACTTTTTATAATTTGCGATATTGGTCCATACAACGCTCTGCTCTGTGAGGCTGGTCTATGATTTTTACGAAGTCCTACGCGTATTGAATGTCATTCCAGAAATGCGTGCATTCAGAATACCCTCCTGTTATACCAGTATAACAGTAATAGAATCTAGACTGTAGACAGTGTCATTTAGTAGCTGCATACGTGTTGTGCGCTCTGCACACATGCGCCCCTTACGGCGACCAGCCCCATGCCATACGCATTACGCTATGCGTATGGGGCTGCAGCTGGTCGCAGTTAATGCGCCCCATAGACTTCTACAGTTTCTGCAATATTCACAGATTCTCAGAGTCTGCGCTTGCAACAGCATGCTAAAATTTCAAGTTGTGGACCACTGACCTTAGCTTTATTTCTACGATTCTGCAAAGCTTTGGCCTTTACCTTCGTGCACTGCAATTTTCTATGTAGACTCTGAGTCTGAAAAGTGTGTTAGAACTGTTGTTGTGTCAGATATAGCCTAGGCCTAATCAATGATAATACTTAGGCTGCTTAATAAACTTTACTTAAATAGTATACGACACTGACTATTGTATTTAGGGGGTCTATAATAATAGGGACGTCTGCCATTCTCATCAGTAACTCACAATGGTAGCATGCACAGCTGCACAGCCCAGTTTTCAGTCGCTGTATGTAAGTGTAAAAACGTTTTGGTCAGGCTACAGTACTAACGTTACCTCCGATCAGTAGACAGACAGTACGAATGGTGATTTCTACACGGGGGACCTGTGCAGCTATGGAAGCTAGTCTAGTCTAGTTGTTTGCTTGAATGTGCAAATTGTGACTGATTTCCACGAAATTACTACTAAAACTCAAAAGTGTTCTGTAGAGTCTATTTCATCGGGTCTCTCTCAGTTCGTTATGTAAACCTAAGCAAATCTACGCATTTTCAAAAAGAATCATTACCTCAATAAATCAATGAAATCTCTGTCGATTCTCTCTTCCTCCCCCGTAGTATGTTGCAGATCAGAAGAAAATGAACTCACTGCATACAAAAACAGATCCTGTGCGGCGCGGCGCGCGACGGCGATCAAAATTACGGCGGAGGCCTCCTACGATCCTAACCACAGAACTCTGCTAGAGTTCTGTGCTCCTATAAACCGCAACAGCGACCCCAACACGTGGGGTTTGTGTACATCTCTCTCTTAACTAGTCTTGTCTCCAAATTTTTTATGGGAATGTTTTGTTGTTGTTTTTATCTCGTGTTAACAACGAGACACCATTTGGTAATATCATAATGTAAACTTATTTCCCAAAAATAGACAGATTCTCAGGATCTAATCATAAAAATGCCGCACTCTGGTGTTGCGGGGGGAGAGAGATGGGAGAGGGCCGGTGGTGGGGAGTTAGAATCTCTCCCTGATTGTTGAGACTATGCAGTAGTGGCAGTGTTGTGCGCTCATCCATCTAGATCCCATATCCGTACATAATCCCCGGCCAAACGGTACATACCGGCCGCCGGTTGGATAGAGTCTAGTGAAGGGCCGTACCAGTCGCCGGATTGAAACAAGTGAGTTCTTGCAAATAGAACCTGAAGGCTGAAGCTTTTGTGAGTTTTCACATATATGTGGTCTACCGGTATATAACTATATAGACATCTACATCTGGGTAAAACTCTAGTGTATAGAGATAGAACACTTTAATATTGCTCGTGCAGTTCGTGATAGTTCGGTGCAGTTCGTTAGATACCGTTCCCTCACAGACCGCTATCAACGTTGAGTGATGTTCCGGATCGTGAAACCGTGGGATCAAACTCAAAGTGTAGAGCAGTGACGTTCGAACCCAAACATGTCTTTGCATGGATTGCAAAGAGTTGCCTGGCCTGCAACACTAATAGCACATTGTGAGCTTCCTGCACTAAGAAAACCTAGCTGACTTTGTTGATGTTGACATCATTCATTACCTGGCCAGTATTTGTTTTTTGTATGATTTATAAACACTACAGAAAGAAACCACGCCAACTGTCAACATCAGACTCACAGCTACAATGTTTCTCGTCGGGCTAACAGGTGGCATTGCATCAGGAAAGAGTACCGTCTCTAGCATCTTCAGGGAACTGGAATGCGTTGTCTTAGATGCGGACAAAATTGCACGAGAAGGTTGGTACCAGGTTGTCTCACCAACTACAGTAGATAGACATAGACAGATGGTATGGAGTATGCTGCTATGGACCGATTCGGGTTCGTTGAGGGCAGCAGACAATTTGTGGCACTGGGCGCAGCCATAGTGAGTGTCTCAGCCGACCCCCCCTGCTCTCCCCCACCCCCGGGCAACATGTTTATCACGCACTTGTAACAAAGGTTCGCGCACTAAGCAAGCGTTCGCGTACTCGGTACGAGACGCCTATTGGCTAAAACGACCATGCATCAGTTTTTCATTCTGCGCGCGGAAGGGGGTGGGGAAGAGGAGGGGGGGTCGGCTGAAACACCTCGTTAATGGCGCTGCCCATGCCAAAAATATACATAGCACGTCACAGAATCGGTCTATAGACCTATATGCTCTCAATGATCGATTGATAGGAAGGGAAACAACCTAAGACAAGAACAATATATAGATTGTCTATTGTGAGTCATTCCACTTTCCATGATGCTCATGTAGAATAGGATCAGACAAATCTACTTTTGTGAAGGGTGGTGATGCTACATTTACACCATGTTCCTGTTGCCGTGCCGTGCAGCAACACAATTTCCAACAAAAATAGTGTGCCATGATTAGAGGGTTATTCTCCTTTTCATCCCCTCCATATTCTAGTTTTGTTCATTCCATTTCACCTCCTACAAGCTGGTAGTTTTGTTACCTGCCTACGACATGTCTTTACATTTTGCTATGTTGAACCCATTTTAGTACAGCCTACTAGGTTTCTCAGCAGCACAGTGAGTGCTGTGGCAAATTTTTTGACAATTTATAAACCTGACATGGCGTACACGGCAATCATGGCCTGTCACGTTTCCCTATCCCACTCCCAAGCATTGTCTCATGTCCATCCTGTTTTGTCCATAGTGGCTTGCAAAATGGTTTGCTGTGGCCAGTGGGAACATAGTGTAAATGTAGCATGAGGACTTCCCAAAGGTCCTCTTTCAATATGAAGTATTAATAGTTCTGTTTGGTATATTTCTTGGTATGTGTTTGTGTGTGTAAATGGCCCAAAACCACTATTTCGGCGCAATTGGTCAAAAATCGTGTCGCTTTAATATGTTCCTACTCACCTAGGAGAGATAAAAAGCTCTTTCAAAATGCCCCTGTGATTTTATGTGATGCCAAGGGACATATAAACAAAAACTGAAATCATTTCGAAGGCGAAATTATACCACTAAGCCATTGGTGGAGGGTTAAGTTCGGCCAACAGGCTTAAAAGTGCATGTCGCCAACGATGATTTTTAATGTTTTCTCAACTTTATGGGAAAATATGAGCATAAAGAGGAAGCTTACTCACGGGTTCAGAGAAGTGGCTTTGTAATAAGGTTCTATGAAAACCTAACACAACTTTTTAAACTAACCATTCTTTATCAACAAAATAACTGATGGAAATGTGTCGCCAGATCCGCTGAAACATATGTTACCATCTTTGTACTGCCAACTTGGTTATGCTATTACAGTGAGTACTACACAATTGTATTGTTTTTCTGACCAAAAGGGGTGTAAGTTTATGTTAAAAGATATTTCATCACTCAGCTTCAAAAGACATGCGACTGCTAATCTCGCAAATACAGATTTTAAAAAGGTAGATTTAAGAGAAGTAACATACGTTACCATCTTTGTAAAAAGTATGAAGGTGCATGGCTCTGAATGATTGTTCTAGAGTTGAGACTAATGGAGTAGATTGTCGTCATACCCATGGGTGGCAAAAGATTCATTATTATGTTGCTAACTTACGATTTAATCCACAAGTGTAACATACGTGATGTAACTTACGTTACCACCAAATGACAGAAAGCTTAATTACACCATTAATTACCACCTAAATATACATTTATCGAATCTGTGCCGTCGATTTGAGGTCATGGGATAGCTCAGCAACTTCTTTCAATGGCATCTTGATCATTGGCAGCGCGCAAAATACCTTTACATGATGTGTTGAAAAACTGAGTAAGTATTTGATTGTTGGAAATGTGTTGTTGTTTTTCATAGAATCATGCTTTACTTCTGTTTATTGTGTCTTTATTAAGTCAGTAGATTCCACCGTAAAAATCAAGTTATTGCTTTGCTGTACAGGTTTATTCTTTTGAAATAAATCACTAAATTTATTACGTAACGTATGTTTCAAATTTTGGTAACGTAAGTTTCAAGATGTTGTCATGTTGATAACAGACAATCCACAGAAAAGCCCATTTAATTTGAGACAATTTACCTGGTAATTGTTGCAGTTATGATGTTGATGAGTTTCTCCGTCAAAACATATCAAATTCATTTACAGCTGTATGTTCTTGTTTGTTAGGAGGATGCAGTAAAAGGGGACATAATCATAGTATCTTTTAAAAAAAATCGTTTGGTGGGCGTTGATGTTCAACTTGGCTTAATGATGTCATATTCCAGGTATAAACAATGAATTTAACATTGTTTTAAGAAAATTCAATGAATAGCTAATAAACTTAGGGATTACGCAGATCTCTACTTCAAAACTATTGGATCAGGTCCCTGCATTAATATAGTAACGTAAGTTTCTAGTTTTGGTAACGTAAGTTTCATCAATTCATGTCATTGAAAAAGGATATTTTAGAGAATGTGCGTGGATAAAAATAACATTTAATTGTTCTAGAACTATAGTTGAAGGAATTCCATAGGGAAATAAGTCTTTTCAATTATATTTATCTTCGGTTATCATAAGTCAATATGGTGACTTACTACTACCTGACTATTTTTAACGGAGAAAATTAACTCAAATTTGTGTCGTTATATCGTTGATGATCTCAAAGTGAAGAAAAACACACTTTGAATGAAGAAAAGGTAACAAAAATACATGTGCATTAAAGAAATGTAATTTTAACTATTACTGAGTATACCAGGGCAAGTCCAAGATAACACGCGCGTGACGTATGGGACATTCAGAGACTTTTATGACCTGAAAAATAGTGTTAATGGCCTTTGATCATATTGAACTTTATCATGGTGATGGATATCGAGGAGAAGTATAATCATGTAAAAAATTGAGAAAAATGACCTTGACAATTATATTCTAGAAGAGAAAATATGTGCCGTTACGTATGGGACCAGAAAAATTTTGTTTTTTTGAACATTTTTTTCAACCTCAAAACTCTCTGAAAGTATTTCATTCTACAACTTGTAACTCACTGTGATGAAAGTCACAACACTCAAGATTATCACAGGTAAGTTTCATGTCATTAGGCAAAAAGCTCTAATTACAGGTTCTAATTAAAGACAGACATGACGTGTTACGTATGGGACAGTTACGTATGGGACACTTTGTCCCCCATTCATTTAGTGTGTGGAGAACCATGTTTATGGGTATTTTGCATAATTATTGAAGTAAAATCAGTTGAAACTACTCAAATACTGATCCAGATTGTCAAGGAAACAATATTCCCCAAATATTCACCATCATAGTCATATTCAATCATATTTTCATATTTTTATGACCAATCTGAGTATGCATGCCCTTTGTCCCCCATTCGTTTAGTGTGTGGAGAACCATGTTTATGGGTATTTTGCAAAATAATTCTGCAAAATACCCATAAACAAATTTTTGCATAATTATTGAGGTGGAATCAGTTGAAATTACTCAAATACTGATCCAGATTGTCAAGGGAACAATATCCCCCAAATATCTACCATCATAATCATATTCAATCATATTCTATATTTTTCATGACTAACCTGAGTATGTATGCCCTATTTTTTATCAGGATAGTTACTACTAAAAAATTGAATAGTTTAAAGTGTTTACTTCCATTGAAGAAGGGCAGTTTGCCATTTAGTTTCAATAAAAAACAACTTGACACAAGAAATATTAATTTCAATAGATAAGCAATACCTGCTGCGTGAAATTCCAGTAATCGAGTAGATGTATGATGTCTGTCTAGCAGTCAGGTCATTGATTTGATTCACACCTCAGTATGTATGTACCCATTAATTTTGTTGTGGCTGCTATTGAAAACTGAATAAGGACAATTTGTGTATCACTTGCAATTTTAAAAAAAATCATTTTACTTTATTTTTTTTTTTTTGATATCACAACCGTTTCAATTTGGATCTCCATCAAATTAACTTTGAATTCCTATAGTCTTACAATTGTATGCTCTTTAGTAATTCATATTATTGGTTTCCAGTCATCTCATAAAATGTTGAAAACTGAATCCCCATTTCTACAAAAACTATACCATCCCTTTAATGCTGATTTTCATTGTGTATTTTGCCATCTTCCCCTCCCCCTTTCTGAAAATTGTTCAGTCAAGTTCATGTATTGTTTCAAGTGTCTATAACTCAAAAAGTAGCTACAAAGTTGGGATGCTTTCTTCAGGATGATTGACTATTTGTGTACAGAGAGACCTTCCCAGCTAGCTACATGCATTCACATGCAATATATATGAGGATGTCCCATACGTAACCCATTTGTCCCATACGTAACATTATTTCAATGCCTTATAAAAAAAATTTCTTTTACTGTTTTTTCTTTTTTCTATGGTATTTAATTTCTCTAAACAATAAATTAGAACTTTCCAAAAGGGCATTCAAATAACCTTAGCAATTTCAGAAAAAACCTAAAAAAATGACCTCATTTTGTTACGTATGGGACATCTCATGATAGGACACGAGCTAATTTGCATAATCATTTGCATAATCCCTAAATTTTCATACCAAGTTAAACTATTTGATGAACTTCTTATGTCCACATATTAATCAAATATCATTTGCTTTCCTTTGGATAAATATGAATTTTTATAAATGTCCCATACGTAACGCTGTGCTTTACATTTATGCAAATGAAGCCCTTGAAATTTGCATAAATTTACGTAATATAATTTTTTCCTCCATGGAAATCAAAACTTCAACTCATAAGCTTCAAAATGATACCAAATATTGCAATATTGAGCAAAGATGAAATTTTGCCTTCTGAGGGGACCTTATCTTGGACTTGCCCACCATCATAGATCGGGCCTACATGATAATAATAATGGTAATAATATTATAGTGATGTATGTTTCAGTAAGATATATGTTTAAGACATCAACATTTTTTGTTGTTCTTCCTTCTCGTTGAAGTTAAATGCAGTTGCAATGGGGAAGAGCAGTGCTGAGATTAAAACCCCATATATAGGGAACGTATCAGCTGCAATCAGATTGGCGAAAAATCATATCTCTAAGCAAAGATTCAAGAAAAAAAAAGCAAGTACCCGTCGCGTAGTTGACAAAAAAAAAAGAAGCAAAGTCACGCATCTTTTTTTTTTTTTTTTTTTTACCCTACCAGGGTAACTATAGGGGAGGGGGTTCGAGGTCCCCCGCCCCTTTGCCAGCAGTCAAAATATAAACAAAAGGAAATAAAAAGAAAAAATGAATCGCAGAATCCTCCTCCCCAGTTTGAAATAAACAAATTAAAAAAAAAACATGAAATTGGGCTTGTACTGGCAGCATAGAATTAAGCTGAAGCCTTTCTTTATATTTCTTCAATTTTCTTTTCTTTCTTTTTTTTTCTTGCTTGTCAGTCGATGAAACCCGGTAAAAGAAATGAAACAAAAGAAAAAATGGCACGGGAGCTTTTATTTTTCTCCCTGTCAGGTGATTAAAACTGGAAGTAGTCAACTTTTTCTAACTCTGACCCCATCCCCCACCCCATGAAAATCCTACTTACGGGCCTGCCTGTAATCATTATCAGTACCTTTGTTGTGCATGTATAGCAACTTGTCCTTTCACTTTTCTTTTGAAAGATTCAAAAACATTTTTCCATGCAGGAGACAATTTCCAGATACGGCAAGAATTATTAATGCAAGACTAACTTGTTATTCTTGTTATCGTTGTGGATTATACTGTCTTATGCATACATAACAAGGACAATCGAGTACATCATTTCACTAATGACAATTTCATTCATCCTACCCAGTATTGTGCTAATGCAACTATGTAATTTGACGTTAATATCTTCATCGACCTCATTTGCCATAGTCAACTTAGTAAAGTAGTCATTTATTTAATTAACAAAGAACATTTCTTGGTTCCTTCTGTCCATATCTCTTGTTTACCGAGTTCAGAAATTTCAAATACAAGCAATACGGCGTTATTGTTCATTATGAAGCACTTTAATCAGGCCCGTAGCCAGGGGGGGGGGGGGGGGGGGGGGGGGGTGCGTCGGGTGCGTACGCACCCCCCCAAATTCTGAAAGGTCCACTTTTTCATAATAACGGTTTTTAGCAATTCTCAAGATAACAATCCAAATAAATATAAAGACACATTATATGCTACGTAAATGTGGAAGAGTACGTTTAACAATGTTAAAAATGATTGTACGAAACCCTTTTGTTGTATGAACCATCGGATCGTCCCCATGCACACAAACACAAATGTTATGTATCAATTTGTGCGAGCTGTTACATATTGAAAACTTTCGGTCATCTGCGAAGCCGCGCTTCCGTGCGAACGCTACAACACGTAAAACGGGTCAAAAATCGACGCATTTTTCCACAAAATCTGCCATAACTTTTAAACTGTTTAAGAAGCAAACTTGGGGCGCCCGGATTCTGAAAGTGGACACTTTAGGGATTATTTATGTGTATATATCTTTCTTGTAACATTTGTAGCAGTGACGCAAATTAGATCAGAAAAGTACCTTATGAGTAGAATTGTCTATGGCGAACAGTCCAAATTTGACGAATTTGAGCATATTTTGCCGTCTTGCAATTCTTCCAGACGGGATATCTCGAGAACGGAAGATCGCACAAACTTGGGGCACACGGTTTCAGAAAGTAGAGGTTCTGCCCATTTTTGTGACATAAATAAGAATCTTGTCCATTGGTTGAGCAGTCCTGACGCAAATTTGCAGTAAAGCAAGACTACCCATTCACAATTGCTGTCATAGGGAACGTATACAATCCATACAGAACTATCACGTGACGAGACTACCAACGAAAATTTGAGCCGTTGACCTTCACTGTCTGCCGTTGTCAGCAGTGTGACAGTTCTATTGGTTCTCATTCTAAAGTGAGCCAAAACCTAAGAACATTCTCACTTATAATTTCCAAAGAGTATTATGCAGGCACGCAAACTCATTTTAGTTGTATTTCATTTAAATGTAATGGGTAAGAGGGTATGAGAGAGAATGGAAAGTGCTGAGCTATGAAGTAAAATGGTAAAGTAAAAAGTTTGTCAGATAGTATTACAAAAGCCTGAATATTGCAAGAGCTCCGGAGTAAAAACAGTCAGTGAAAAACCCTATGTATGATAGCATTGTGAGAGCGTTAGACTGCATTGTGACACATCGTTATTTAATTTACATTCTTTATTGATATATTTTCATAAATATCTCAGGTAATGAGTCGGATTGGATTACAATTCTCACTTACAGCTTTGTAGAAGTCTGAGTCAACAGTATCACACAGTACTTCAAGACGTATTATAGTACAAACGATTTCTTGAGCCTGCACCGTTTCAGGCTCTGTTCTGGATACGGCGGTAGAAACTCATTCTTTTTTGTTGTTTATTTTATCATTATTTACTAATCTCTTTTCTAACTTACAGGTAGCGGATTTCTTTGCAGGCCAAATTCGGAAATGTAGTGTTGATTATTACTTATACATTTTCTCATGTTGTGACAGTTCTATTGGTTCTCATTTTAAAGTGAGTCAAAACCTAAGAACATTTTCACTTATAATTTCCAAAGAGTATTATGCAGGCACGCAAACTCATTTTATTTGTATTTCATTTAAATGTATAATGGGTAAGAGGGTATGAGAGAGAATGGAAAGTGCTGAGCTATGAATTAAAATGGTAAAGTAAAAAGTTTGTCAGATAGTATTACAAAAGAAACTCATTCTTTTTTGTTTGTTTATTTTATCATTATTTACTTATATCTCTTCTAACTTAAAGGTAGTGGATCTCTTTGCAGCCCAAATTCGAAAATGCCTAGAGACAGCTAGTAACCAAATATGCTACTATAATTTAATAAATAAGAAATAACCATTCCAGTATGTATCTTAGTGTGCACAGTAAGACAGATCAAATCAAATAGGAAACCATCTGAGCACTAAGCCTGAGGTCTAAATTTGCACTCAACTTCTTCCAATGGCTAATGGATGTTTATTTTTTTAATTTCACTGACCTCCAAATTTCACAAAGAAAACCTTCTTAGCATGATGGTTAATATGACATTTGACTGATATTGGAGATGTTTGCGAATCGGATCTACTACCTTTAATATTATTAAATCTAAAATGATTATTTGAAAGTTCGGAAATGCTGGAAATATCCTACCACAAGGAGGCAAAATATAAATGGTTCACATTTACAATTCATTTTGTTTTAAAAATTTTCTTATTTATTTTCGTTTTTGACAAACTCGCATACCAACGGCTGATATACTGTATAGTAAAGTGAATGTTTCATCTTCCAAACAGCATCCAATGGGATGGAAAACTCCAACTGAAAGGTGGACACCGTGACCATACTCGCTAAAGAAAACGCGTAATAGGGGTCGTTTTTTCTCACGGATTAGATGGAAAGTGTGATGTACGAGGGTATATAATCAAAGGGTATCAAAAAGGCCGAAATTTGGGAAAATGGTATATTGTTCAATCATGATGAAGTACTTCTTTAGGGTGCAGGAAACATTTAAGGAATACTTGTTTTTAAGGCCCGAAAAAATCATATGATCATTACTCGTTTAGGGGCCATTTTGAAAGTCCATGGTGTCCACCTTTTAATTGTCGCTACCCCTCCCGGGACAGTATCAAAGGACCGTTTTGTTAATTAACGCAATCCCCCCTTCCTTTAAAAATCCTAGCTTCAGGCCTGCTAACGCGGGTATACAATAGAAAAAAATAAAAGTTAAAACAACACCAGGAAAATCACTATTCTCAATTTTGCGGCGCGCTACGCGCGCAGAGTCTCGAACACAATTAAACTTTGCAACTTCCTGGCAAAATGAGTTTTTAGTATTTCCTAGATGAAATACCGTAACGCCATTGCATGCAACAGACAAAAATACAAATTTCCTCGAGACTTTAAAACATCATTAAAACAGTCAAAATTCACAATTTGCGGCGCGCTTCGCGCGCAAATTCTTATACAACTTTTGTAGTTAGGTCGTCTAAAGAATATATATATATATATATATATATATATATATATATATATATATATATATAATTTTGTGTGTGTGTGTGTGTGTGATCATTGGTATTGGTACCGAAGGTCCGTTTTTTTAGTGACCGCACCCCCCTTGAAAAATCCTGGCTACGGGCCTGTTAATAGAGTAACCATCTCGTTTCTGCCGTTTCTTGTTTCATACAAGTGTTAAAAATTTTGTGAATACTGTTGTATTGCAACTGCTATTTTCAAACTGTTCCTGCATAGAATAACTGTTGCAACAGCAAAGTTATGGAGTCTGTAAAGTTATGGATTCGAAATATATCTTTCAACAGCATGAAGTGACAGCTGAAGAAAACAAGATACAAGACATCAATATGAAGATAACACGTTACAAGACGTCAAGCATACGAAAACTTCCATTATGATAACATTGAAGTGAAACCTACGTTACCCACCACTCGTTTTATATTACACGTACATCATGACAATATTTTCGTCCGTGAAGGCACGTGAAAGCATGTTCCCAACTCTTATCATTTCAATGCCATAAATTCATAAGTATGAAGCCAATTGTCTTCAAAATATCAGCAGTAACGGATTAATGTTCTACTCCAGAGTTTATACGCGGACATGTTATAAAGTCTTGCAGTTTTACAACTATTTCAATTGTAATTTTTGAGAATTGTATCACCATGATATTGCGACGTCTTGTTATATATATACGTTCACTTAGAGTTGACGAGAAATTAATGTAAGAATATATACCAAAACCAAAAAGAAAAAGTACCAAAATCAGTTGCACATGTAGTAGTATTATCTTTGTAACTTACATTACATTAACGTGAAACATACGTTACGTGGAATCTGACGAATATATTTTTGCGCACGTAGATTCACATGTTTCATCGATGATACTCAAGAATTGGCTGGCAATTTGGGACTGATAAATGTTGAAAATATTTTCTGAAGAAAGTCTGACATCAAATTATCAAGAAAACAAATGAACATTACATGAAATAAGATTTAACACAATAGGACATGCTGTGTTCAGTATAGCATACAGGTCATTTGCCATCCTTCCCATCTGCAGGCAGCATTTACAAACATGGCAGCCGATGGTATACTTCACATCTGACGCATAATTATCTCAATCATAGACTGTAGTCACCAATCTTAAAGCATTTGAAATAGAATGACATTGGTAACGTATGTTACATGATGAAATCTACGCCCAATGAAAGAAATTATCACACCACAAAAATAAAGCAAGATTGTGTGTTCATATTTTTCAACTACAAACTTGAATATTTGTGTCATGGATTGGTATAAAAATGAAACCTATTCTAAAAACTTTAATTTTCGCGTTTTGCGATTGTCCAATTGTGCCGAAATAGTGGTTTTGGGCCAAATGTGTTTCATATTTTGACTAATAGTATTTGAGTCATTTACACATCTTGTTTCTTTTTGTCTTATTGTATTTTAAGTTGTGGAACCAGGAAAGCCAGCATGGAAAAAAATAGTCAATCATTTTGGAGAAAGTATTCTCCTAGAAGATGGGACTATTGACAGGCCAAAACTTGGTGCCATCATATTCGCTGATGCAGACAAGCGCAGACTGCTCAACAGATGCACGCATCCATACATTCAGCGGTCTATGCTTTGGCAGATTCTACTAAGCTTTTGCAAAGGTAAACTCTGAGGTCAACGCACTGAAGTGAGCGTTTCATACTATAGATATCATATTTTCACCCGAGTGACAAGACCTTGTATCTCAAATTTTGATGAAATTTACTTTTTTGGATTAACATTGAGATAATCAATTAAGTGATGTCCTCTCCAAATTCTAGCTGTCTTACCCCAAAAAAAAGAAGCCACCATGCCATATCAAAGGAAAGGCTGTCCCATTTGATAGAGTGCTTAGGCTTCCTTGTTTGTTTTTTCTTGCTCTCCTGAGCATTTGACATTTTGAAGATACATGGTCTTGTCACCCCAGTGACAATATGCCAAATTAAAGCCAATGGGGGCATTCACACTGGAATTACATTGTACTGTGGTATTAAATACAGTTCGACCTCGATTATCCAGCCTCCTTTTATCCGGAAATCTCTATTATCCGGACGCGTTCACGCTGTGAAGGACTTTTTTTTTCATCCAAAAATTGAGAAAAACACAGTGACTTTAAACTCAATTACAATTTTTACAAAACTCACACGATTTACCTACAGTATTCCCGACGGAACTAACATAAATTCACACCACATTATAATCGTAAAAGTACCGGTAAGCAGTCATGATCTATAAATTCACCATAAGAACATGGATGGAAAACTTGTCAGTAAATCACGGTGCTGTCGAGGCCATATCGCGATCGGTCATTGAGAAAGCTAACAACAAAATTAGGAGCGCAGACACAACACACAGCATTGTCACGTCATAAACCTTGCCAGTGCATGTGACTTGGACGGCAGCTATATACATTAACATTGTGTCTCCCATATCCGGCCAATTCGCTTATCCGGATGATCGCCGGTCCCGACATGGCCGGATAATCGAGGTCGAACTGTATCACGTAATTAATTGTCACCTTTCATTGGTGAAGTATGGCAGTAATTGATTTCGCAGTGTCTCGTGTGGTAGGCCTACCGTTCTCATTCACAAAATACTGTGATATACATCTCCTATGGGGAGAGGACTGGAAGCGTGTAAGGTTATGGGGGAAATATGCCGCAGCAGAAGCGAATCTAGGGGGGGGGGTTGGGGGGGTTGCAAACCCCCCCCCCCCCCCCAAAAAAAAAAAAAAAAAATCCAGGACCATTTTTTAAAATCTTATCTTTGTTTTTAAACTTGTAATTTTTGGCAATGACCTCTATACCAAAAATAGTGGTGTTTTAGATGCAAGAAAACGCCATTTTCACACACAGATTTTCAAAAATTCTCCCTACTGTGGGAGGGGGGACACCCCCCTCCCACACCCTCCCCCCCCCTTTATAAAAAGCTACACCGATCCGCCCCTGCACAGTGCACCATAAATACGTACCATGGTATTTCACAAGGTATTTTGTGAGGAGTTTGTGTACATTTGTTTTCACGTTACAAAATACCGCATGAAATATTGCAGTATTTCACCATAAGGGTAAATAGCCCTCTGCACAGACTCTTGAAGAGGACAAAAACATAATGAAATAGCTCTGCACAATTACCCCAGACCCTTTCCTTGACCCTAACCCTAATCCCAATCCAAACCCTAACCCGAACTCTAACCCTAAAACTAACCCTAACAATAATCCTTACTCTGACCGTATCACCTACCAGTATTCAATCAGGGGGTAATTACCGTGAGACAGAAATGGGAGTTTTAGCCTTGTTAATGTTGTGATAACCAGCAGTGTTTAGCCGTGTCCATGTGGCATGTTACTGATTTTGTTTCAAAACTTTGCCACTTTTTATTATATATTCCAGCATTATTTGATTATTTATTGTCATGTAGTGATACTACACTTTCTATACTAAAATTACATTTTTACAGGAAAAAACAAGCAAGCACAATTCAATGGCCTGAATTCACAAAGGTGGTACAATCTTTGTTCATGGTTTAAACCATGGACAAGATTGTACCACCTTCGTGAATTCAGGCCTTTATGTTCGCATCAAAAACAGGCAACATCTGGACATTCAATTAATTTCATATCTACAGGATACAGCTATGTTATTCTTGACATCCCATTACTGTTGGAAGGAAGTGCCTTGAAGAAGTACATCAAATATGTGCTGGTGGTGTTTTGGTAAGCTCTCTACATCTAAGAACCCAATAATATTGAGAGAATGGAACATTAGTGCTTCATATTTATGATAAGATGATACAAAATGATAGAATATCCTGCTCTACAATGAAAGACTAAGTCATGAAACTTCCAAATCATTTCTAACATAGTCACCATCTTGACTTTGGTTGGATGCATTACGATCATAATCTTGATTTATTAGCCTTTATTTTTTGTGGGGATTCAATATCAACTGATAAAACAAGCATCATGATTTAACGATTTTTGAAGGGTCTTAAAGGCAGCCGATCGCCATCCCTAATGGTACGTAAACTCCTAACGACCGAAGTTTGTGCATGCAATTGCGCAATGCCAGACTCGGTGCTATATCCATAAACGTGTGGGACAATGCTGCCACTGAGACATGTGTGTGTGTGTGCATGTGTGTGTACTCATCATACACAAACATTGTCACCGCGAGCTGCGGTGATTGGAGGAGAGAGGCCAGAAGACACGTGTGTGTGTGTGTGTGTGCATGTGTGTGTACGCATCATACACAAATATTGTCACCGCGAGCTGCGGTGATTGGAGGAGAGAGGCCAGAAGACGTGTGGCTCTTTTGGCCTCTCTTCATGCACATGCGCTCTGAGTGTGTGCGTCCATTCGGAAGCTCACGTAAGCTCGCTCGGACAGCCATTTTGGGTCAGGAGATTAGCACAGAGAGCGCTCTTGTAGCCTACGCGTTTTGTTCGCTGACCCATTGAGCCAGCGCTATTCTCATTCGGGGTCACTACATTTGATACAGAATGGGGGAGGCAGCGTGTTGCGTTCGTCTCCGTGCCGCACAAACCACTCGCCACGACTGAGTGCCTTTAAACTACATCACAATATTTTGAATATACATGTATGTGCTTGTCAAAAATACTTCCAACAGATAGCAGTAGTCATGAAATGGAATTGAAATGTTACAGGGCATTTGTGTTATTTTCATGATATTGCACTACCATATATTGCCATCTAATAGACATATTTGTCAACTAAATATGTCCAATATATGAGCAGTTTCAGTTCGTTAGAAGCCTGTTTACATATTTTCTAAAAACCACTTTGAGTTCTTTAGAAGCCTGTATTTCCTTACAACCTCTTTGTTTTTAACACAGTGACAAGGATGTTCAGCTGCAAAGACTGATGAAGCGCAATGACCTCACAAGAGAAGACGCTCTTCAGCGCATCCACTCCCAGATGCCCCTGGAGGCCAAGCGAGATCTAGCTGACCTTGTCATTGACAATAACGGGAGTTTGGCAGACACGCGGCAAGCCGTTCTGCGAGTGCACCAGCAGCTTCAAAGTTCGTATGCACACTGGCTGCCACGCCTAGCCCTTGGTGGATTTCTTCTGGTTGCTGGAACAGCCCTGTATTCTATATATGCCTTGTATACTAACACGTGACTCTGGATATAATTGATATGCATATTATTTTTTAGAATCATTAGTGTTCAGTGTACTGTAAAAGTGGAAATTTTAGTGGTGTTGAAATTTTGCGCATTTTGCGCAACCAGAAACTAGTGCAAAAATAAAAGGACACAAATATTTTTGCTTGCCATATTATGTTCTTCTAGTGGGTGTCTTGATTTCGCGGAACTGAAAACAAGCAAAACACTTCTTACACAGCTGAGTGTGAAAAATTAGTCACGCAAAAATATCCATTTTTAAAGTATGCCAGACATCTTTAGGCTGTTTTGATGCAGCATGTATATGTTATAATATGACATCTCATAGCTGCTGTCATTCATTCTGGTGGTTTTATATGCTTTAACCCATAGGTTGTTTTAGATGATTTGTACTAGTTACGCTAGTATGAAGTAAGGAACACGTAAAAGGGAGATGAAGAAAACCATGGTTCAGTACACCTAGCTAGGGCATGATCCACGAGTCAGTGGTATGCAAATAGTCTTTCTTGGAAATTAAAGATATAAGTTTCAGGAATGTATCATATAATTTTGTAAACAGGCTAATTAACTTCATTTTTTTTTCTGCAAATGGTTCACTTGGGCGACATATTCCAGTGCTAGGTTTATGAAATTTAAGTGCAATTGAAGTAGACGCCTACAAGCAGTGGACGCATTTGGATGCCACAGAGATTTGCACAGGGATGGCGTTGGACACTTCTTGAAGTCCTGCCATATGAGAAGAAAAAGAAACTCTCAAAGCACAGTGGGGGTTAATAGGAGAGGGTCATCAACAAGGGATCCTATGTCGAGAATTACAGACCACTGCCAGTCAGACACCAATATATGGGTGATATACAGGAGATATCAGTATTTTTTTCTTATTAAACCATAACTGTAGATTGTTGATACATGTATTGATAAATTTCTAGAGTTCTGTTCTCCTATTGTTGGTAATATATTTATATGTCTTGTCTTTTCCAGAAGCCCATGTAAAAGTGATGGGTTACTGTAAGTTTGAATTCTGAAATACCAATGAAAAGTTATTATGTCTTCCCCAAAAGTTGCATGTAAAGGTCATATTGAAAAAAAAAGGAAATGGCAGAGTGCAATTTTTCGAAATCAAGCCTAAATTGGTTATTTTTGTCACCATCCTACCAAGTAAAGTAAAAGATGCATTGTAAAGAGATGTTTTGAATCATGGGACATATCAGCTCACATATGTCCATGTTTGTACTGATTTAGAAAAGTTAAAAAAAGGACAAAGAACATACAAATAAATAAAATGAAACAATAAAAAAATAACACTGCAAAGTAATGTGTAACACCCATTCAGTATATTGTGCTCCTTGCATTATAAGAATGTGCTTTCGAGTGTTAAGAGAAAATTTTGGGCAGTGTGTGTAGTGAGGAAGTGTTGTGTCTGATGTAGTTGTACAGGACTCGCTTGTGTGGATAAATGTTGTGTAAATGCATACAGTATTACGGGCAGATAAGAAGGTTGGAATGGGAGATGGTGGGGTGCATGGGGAGAGTAGAATCCCTGCACAAAGCAGGATCCATGCAGATAGCACGGCATACAGGTGTATGTACTTAGTTTGCAGGCACAAACCCTTGTTGGTTGTAAAGGAGTCTGCGCCAAGACTACTACATGCGCCACTATCACTATCCCATGATAGGCCCTGTACTGTTACAGGAGCTTCACCCAACAAGGAGAGGCTACTCATATAACAGTGCCAGTGATGCATACAGTAGTCTTGGTGCACACTCCTTCATGACCAACAAGGATTTGTGCCTGCAAACTTTAGCACACCACCATTCATCACAAGTAACATTTAAACAAATGACACTGACTAAATGCTATAATTTCTGATGATAAATTTGTCATGCTTGACTCTTTTAATTGATGTTAGTAATTTTTATCAGACATACACACAGATTTCAAACATAACACTCTCACACCAAAGACTTTTTATGTAATACAGATTGAAGATAATAGATGTAATATCACAGACCTTTTAAAATAAAAGCACCATAACTGCCAACATTTTAACTGAATAGCAAGCATGAATGAAAGCATGACATTGCACACAATATTAAAAATTAGCATGCACAACTTTGGACTTTTCCCATTATTTCCAAAATAGTGCTATATCGTGGCACTGAAACTGTGTCCATATACACCATTGTGCATTGTCTAGAGTTCAAAAGTATCCAATATGACTGAAACCAAACTTTGAATAAGTGATGGACTGAAATGAAAAGAGCAGACAGTGAGTTTCTTGGAAGATCTTTGTGATCCCTGATGGGCTCACATTAATGACAACAATGAATCACAACTTTGGATCTAATGCTAATAAAAGTCACCATTAATATACAAAGTTAACAATGGCGGTTATGCCAACATGTGCATCTGAGACAGGTTTGTCAACTCCAACGTGTTTCTGCACATCCGTGCATGCTCCCTCCATCTTCTTATTTCCACATTTGTCCATCTTTTTTTTTTCCATCAACAAGCCTCATAATTTGGAGACAAAAATATGCATGTATATGATTATCTGAAAAGGACAACACTGTACCATTCTATCATCTGCAAGATTACTTATTGAAATTAAAAGGAACCAAACATGACACTGTTCTGGTGAAAAATTTAAAAAGCCAAAAAATGTAAGAAGGAAGATGCCAGTTGAATTGCATAATCTTTTAGCCATGTGGTCAAGCTGACTTTCCTCTACCAACCAAACTTACTCCTATATCATCATTCAACTTCTGTAAGTGTAAAATCAAATCAAAGCCACTTACACTATATATCAAATTATCATTCACTAAACAGTTCCTTGAAGTTTCATATGTCACTGATTCTCCCATCACCTGTACATTGTAAGATACACACATATAAAGGGTAATGTAAAAGTGGAAATTTTCACGGTGTTGAAATCTTCACGCATTTCGCGAAACCAGAAACTAGCGCGAAAATAAAAGCACGCAAATATTTTTGTTTGCCGTATGTTCCTTACTTGGTATCTCGATTCTGTGGAATTAAAAACACGCGAAACTCTTCTCACAGGGCCAAGCGCGAAAAATTAGTCGCGCGAAAATATCCACTTTTACAGTACCCTACACGTGTACAATGTAGTAAGTTTAAATTTTAAGAGGAAGGGCCTGCTAGTATACGAAGAATGTAGTGGAAGTGATGGGCATTGAAAAGACATGTCATGATTAACATGATATCTCTCTGATCTTCCTTTTTTATCTGCGATGAATATTGCAACAACTTAAAGGGATAGTACAGTATTGGTGGAGATGAGAATTGGGCTTTTAACTTTTTGTGAGATACCAAGAAAACACTTATGAAATAGTACAGAGCATACCATTTTAAAAGGAGTTCATAGTTTGTTTGATGAGAGTCGGGTTTGGAATGACTGAAACATCCAAAAACAAAGTAAAACAAAGCGATCGTAATAAAAGGTGGGTCCCACACTTTATTGGAATCGCTGTGTTTTGGATATATCAGCCATTTCAAGACCGATTTTCATCAGATAAACGTTGAGTTCCTCATGGGATTACATGCTCTTTCATATTTCATAAGGGGTTTCTCATTATCTAACCAAATAATGTTAGAAACCTGAAATTAGGTCTCAACCAAAACTATACGATCCCTTTAATATATTCAGCGAGTCTAAATTCCAACGATTTCAATTCGCAATCGTGGAGTACAGTGCCGAATGGAGAAATGTATACGTGCAAGGGATCAGAGTTAATATTTTTGCGTGTCTTTAAATTTGCGAACAGCACCTGTCTCGGGGAAAATCGTGAAAGCAAAACCTCGCCAAATGTTTGGCCCATACAGTACTTGACACATAGCCACAGGGGTTTTAAATCATCGGTCATAACTGCAAAGAATACAGGTAACAGAATTTACATTACAAAACCAAAGTTTCAGTTCGAAGGTTTTCACTTGCTCCACACTTCTCATAATGTTTGTAAAGATGGCTAAAATAAATTCTTCAAGTACATGGAGAAAGGCAAAAGTGACCCTTACACATAGCCAAATTGTGCCCTGATTCAACAAGAAATGTTTGTCACTTGTCTATTCCTCTGTATCCTATGTCAAGATACATCAATGAACAGCTGACTAGGCGAATCCCATTTGAAATATGATATATTCTTTTTTAAAAAGGGTCTTTTTTCCCTGCCATGCCTACAGAGAACTTGCTTAAAAAAAGATGGGAATGAACAAATGAACCTTTATTAAATGCGAATACACACAGATATGATAATGACAATCTTTTTATATCGACCTATCAAAAATCAAAATCCCATTGAATGTGGTCCAGCTAGTAATACATTTTCAACTGAGTGGGACAGATATCACAACCAGGACAGTTTTTCAATTAACTTTCAACAACATACTGCCATCATGTGCATTTGTGCCATCAGAAGACACTCTCCTGGATCCAGCTGCATTAGAAAAAATATAAATAAATAAAATGCAATCAAAAATCATTCAGAAAATCAAGCATAAGTCAGGTATCGGCAAATCAAAATTGCATATTCAGGGACTTACATTTGATATTCTGACTTGTGTTTGGTTTTCTGACTTATGTTTAATATTCTGACGTATGTTTGATGGCATCTTCTGTTTTTATTGAATGCAACAGGACCCTGATGTTTCTTTCCTAAACCTTTCTCCTCATGACTTCTTTCTACATGGGTGCCTTGTCTCCTGCTGATTTCAAACTTGTTTTTCTTTATTTTGTCACGTCCTGTTCTTATGGAGGGAGGAAGAAAAAGAAAAAGAAAAATATATATATATGCAAAAATGTATTTCTATTCTCTTTTCTTGGTGGCTTGCTTGATTATTGCACAGTTCTGTGACACTTGATTACATACTACATCATTATTGCAAGGAAAGAATCTGAAAGACACCTTGATGGAATACCAACAGAAAACATCAAATGCACTCATTTTTCATGGACTTTTTACAGCGGTTGCAACATACAGAAGGAAAACGTATTAAACTAGAAATGTCGCTATGGCGACTGATGCCTCCGCCATAATGCATGATTCTCCCAATAGGCGTATAGTACAATGTCTTCACAATGTGTGATCCATGACAGTTTCACATAACTGGCAAAATATTGAAATCACAGGTTTGTCAGAAATGTCTTGAACTGGGTTTGCTTTAACTTTCTAAGAGTGCAGGTACACATATTTGGGGAATTGAGAATTTTTACTTGAATTCTGACAGACCTTTTATAAGTTTATGCATTGAGTAATTTCCAAGGTATGAAGAAAGAGTGTAATGACGGTACAAAATGGATTTTTTTTTTTTTTTTTTTTTGGGGGGGGCATTGAAACCTGGCCTTTGACCCTTAACCTTTGACCTTTGACCTTCTGGCCGGAAATTTCAAAGAGAATCTCCATTAGGTAATGCGTGTAATAAGTTTGGAAACTAATAATGCAAGCATTGCATATACTAGTATATGAGGGAAATAGTAAAATTCTGAGGAGTTGACCTTGACCTTTGATCCCTGACTATTGACCCATGACCCCTAAATTCCCTAGATAATCCCTGCCAGTCAGTACATGCGTATGTACCAAGTTCCACGAAGATACATTGAACCATTTGCGAGAAAAGTGATATTGCAACATTTTCACCCAACCTTTGACCTTTTGACCTTTGACCTTGTGACATGAAACTCTCTGGAGAATCTTTACGCAGTAGTACATGTCCACACCAAGTTTCAAGAAAATACCTTTGGGTATTGCATAGATATGGGGGAAATTGCAACATTTGTAGCATTTGACCTTGACCTGTTGACCTTTGACCTCTTTCCAATGTCACTAAAATCATATTAACTAACTGTCCCATCATACATCATCCTTGGACCAAGTTTGGTGAAAGCTGCTTCATCCAGTTTTATCCAGTTTTGAATTATCACGTAAACAGATAAATTTTAGGATTTGACCTTGATCTTTGACCTTTGACCTCTGTCCGATTTCACTGAAAAAGTAATAAAGTAATTGTCCCATCATACATCATCCTCCACCAAAGTTTGGTGAAATTCACTCCATCCAGTCTTGAGTTATCGCGTAAACAGATACAATTTCAAGATTTGACCTTGACCTTTGACCTTTGACCTTTAGCCGATTTCACCCAAAATCTAATCAAATAATTGCCCCATCATACTTCATACTTGGACCAAGTTTGGTAAAATTCCAGTAAATATTACCCAAGTTATCGCGTAAACGAAAGCGGACAGACGGACGTACGGACGTACGGACGTACAGACGTACGGACGTACGGACGGACGGACGGACGGACGGACAACCCGAAAACATAATGCCTCCGGCACCACTTCATGGCGGAGGCATAAAAATCTAAATCTTTTAGACTATTCTGAAACACTGTATCAAAAATTAATTATTCAAAGCTACATCATTTCTTTTCTCCCTAAAAAAAAAAATCAAAAAAAAAAAATCAGTCACTCAGTAGCACTGTCTGGTAAACAAATATCGTTCATTAATGAATATCTATTTCATTAGCAGCATTGGGTAAGGTTGTGCAGCTGCAAAAAAATGTCAAGTTTTCTTTCATATCTTCATTATGAATATAGAATCACTTAAAACAATGTTTGATCTTATGAAGCCAAAGGAATACTGCTTTTGAAAAGAAAACAAAATATACACCAGTATTGCATAGAAAGAGAGGAAGAAGAGGATTTTTTGATGCCCTATTGTGCGGCAGCACAAAATGTTAGCCTTAATCAAATATTTAATTCAGTCTGAATGCAACCTGAATCTCATGAATAAGACAGTTTCTTGTTTAATGACCCAAAAGCATTATTAGTGAGAGTGAGTTGGAACACCAAATGCCAGAAGCAACCATCACAGTAAAATCATTGGGGTGCCCCATGCGACTACAGAGTGACAGTTAATAGTTACAATCCGTCGAAATGGTTAGGTGAGGGGGAGGGGAATTCTACACATGAAGCACCCTAACATTTAAAATTCTTGCTGCTGCAAGGTATGACATGTGGGACGGAAGCTGTGAAGACAGTAAAGATGACATCAAGATAATCATTTCAAGTACTCAAATAATCTTCATATTTGAAATCACTCTAAGAACCACAATACACACAAACACACGATGGAAAAATAACCTGAATAACTTATAGAATTATGCATATGTGTTCAAAAAGCATACAAACAAACAAACAGGTCAGGTTACCACAAGACATGTGGCAGATAGAAACGTCACCATCAATGAGCATGTCTGAATAATTACAATGAAATGAAACTTTTTGTTACAAGTTATGAATACAATGCACATATATATGCCATGCAAGTAAGTTTTTATAACATTATATACCCTTAAAAATAATAACTTTACCTACAAAGTCTCCTTTCTCTCTGAATATGAGGTATTTAGAGCACTGCACACATCAACATCAGTCACCTTTGTTTTTAAAGTATAAAAATATCAAAAATATCCTCTGTAACAAATCTTATGTATTTCTCCCAAGATTGTAATGTGCCTCCATCCTTTTCTTTCTTTCAAACATCAAGTGAACTACATCAAGTCAATCCATGGAGGGTTTTTTTTTTTTCATTTGACGATACCACTTGTACTACTGCTACTTGGTGGAAAACATCAGAGCCTACAGTCAATGCCATGCCATGGATCTCTGCCTGATTCAATGTTTTGATGAACTTGTATACCATATATACTGAGAAGCTCTGGTTCAAATTATGGATTCTGCTGCGGCAGGATATCACTATTTTCTCTTGGGCTACATCCGTCAGATGGTAGTGCAATTTCAGTCATTTAGGAATCCATAATTTTACAACTGACTCAAAACAGTGCATGATATATCTGTTATACAAAATGTAGATTCCTCCAACAAATCTATAAGAATATTATATCAAAGTAAACAATTTTAAATATTGCAGCACAGTTGGTCAAATATCAATGCAATACAATCTGCTCCCAGGTAAGAGAGGGTCTGTTACATGTTTCATCCTCACATTCAAACTCTGACCCCTTAAACATGATCATGACTGGACTGATACTGGAAACACACACTTTAAGTTCAGGCACAGGACCAATCAAGGAGGTGCCATCATGGTCCGAGGGTACAAAGTGGTCAGGCGAATCTCTTGGTGTAATCAGAAATACCGTCTACCTGCTTCACTCCGTTCTTTACCAAGACTGATTAAATCTACTCGAACAGCAGTATAATTCTGAAACTTGAAAACTGAAATCTACTTTCACAAGGCTCTTCTATAAATAACACAGAACAATTTCATTACAGCATGTCCAACCCTGTTTGAAATTGTTTCACTGAGTGCTTCCAAAGTTCTAAAGTAGTCATTGATGGTAAAGACTGAGCTAAGCTTGCAAACTTTAACATTTTGCCTTCCTGCCCCCTTCAAGCTTACTGGAAATGCTTGCTTCCATTGTCAAAACCCCCTAGACTCTGACTTCAGCAGAACAAGCACATCCTTCGTCAAGATTGTCCGATCTAGTGGCGGGCTCAGGCATGGCCATTTTTCATGCACGGCGCCAGTTTCTCGAGGTGGAGAAGATGGCCGCGCTTCATGCGGGAGTAGACCATGAAGCAGAGCAGGCCGCAGGCCACAAAACAGACAGACACCATGATGAGGTAGCCATAGGTCTCCGGACAGGGCAGCACGATGACCAGGATGAAATGCAGCATGTCAAAGCTGCATTCCATGGCGCGCTGGACACCATTAAACACCCCCCTCTCTGTCTCCCGCACCTGTTCTTGGATGAGCTGTGTGGTGACGAGGTCATAGGACCACAGACCTGGATAGTGTACAAAAAGAGCACATGACACACCATGCATTCAAGTTAATTCCTTCCACTCGTTTCTCCCTAAAATCATTTCTCCAGAACAAGCTTGGCTACACAGAGGACTCTTTCCAAATGGCTCCAGAATACATCTGTACATCCCATCATTATTCAATGTGCTGCTTAAAGGGACTGTACAGTACTGGTTGAGGTGGGGATTCATGTTTTGAACATTCCTAAGTGAGATAATGAGAAACCTCTTCTGAAATATGAAAGAGCATGTAATTTCAAGAAGGATTCAATGTTTCTTTGATGAAAATTGGTTTTCAAATGGCTGAGATATCCCCAAAAAGTGATAATATAAGGCGACAGGAAACACCTTTAATTAGGATCTCTTTGTTTCACCTTGCTTTTGGATATCTCAGCCATTTCAAAACCGATTTTCATCAAATAAACTTGAGATACCCCTTAGAATTGTATGCTCTTTGACATCTCATATCTCGCATAACGTTAAAAGATAAATCCTCACCTCAACCAGAACTGTACACGCCCTTTAATTCTTGTTCATACAGCACAGAAAATATCATTGGTACAGACTTTCGAGTGAGTAATCTTTGCTCTAATTTTGCAGTTCATTAAAGATGACTTTCAGTCAACAAGAAGAAAATGGAGAGAGAGAAACAAGGCAGGCTGCTCGTTTTAACTTCCTCAAGTATATCTTTCCCTTCATCTCGAAGATATGACATGAAACCACATTAGAGGCCTTGTTTACCTTTGGAAGCAGTGATTTAAAAAATGTTCAAGACAGCACAATTAATGCATATGTGTAGGTCTGTTGTATCACAAAACACCCTACCAGGTACAATTTTCGCAATAAAGCCTAAAATACAAGGAGATATCAGTATTTTTCTCAATAAACCATAACTGCAGACGGTTCAGTCTGGAAACATTTTTATTATAACTATTGTTCACATTTTGTGTATTCAACAATACTTGACATTGATTATACAGATTCAAATTTTACAGTAGTTGTTTCTAACCCTAACTCATATTTTAGAACTATTTTAAAGCACTAATGCTGGGTTTTTGTTTCATCTGCAAATGGTAAATTATGCCTTTAACCTAAAGCAAGGGGCACTGACCAATTCTGGAGAACACAAGACCAGAAAAGAACAATGAGATGGAGATGTACGATGTTTGCTGCTCGTCCGATCCGTTGTACTTGCACTGAACCCTGGAGAAGTCCGGTGAGGGTGTGGTGGGAAGGGCACTGCTTGTGACAAACCCCCTCGGAGACACATTCAGTGATGCTGTAGTTAGGGTGAAATTCTGGTCTTGACCTGTTGGAATGGTTGGTTTCAAACAAAGGGTAAAGTGGGGTCACAGTCAGGTGGATGGGCCCCTAAAAGTGTGAGGTCTACAAATACTCATTTTGAGAGTCTACTTTGACCAACAACCTGACTGGAAAAACCAGGTGGCAATGAAATTTGGTGTGAATGCATCAAGTCCTGCAAACAACACTTACACATCATTAGATTCCCCTACTAAAATTCTTTCAAATCATCTGTGAATTAATGGCATGCATGAAAAGTTCTAAAAAGAAAGGGGAAGCAGTCGGACAAATAACACCTGTGACCCTCCGCTGCTGATTGATAACTACTCCTGCATACTGATGGCAACATTGTATGTTTACAGCTTTAATAACTTAATCTATTGATTTGCAATTTCGAAGGTATTTGTTTGTTGTTAACCTGTTGAGGACGAGTCCAGAGTATACTCAGGCATGTGTCTATGGGAAATGCGTGTTGTAGCAAAATCAAACCGTCCTCAACGGGTTAAGATTTCTTGGATATCTTAACTGATTTTTATATTTCATACATCAATTTAATTAGGTTGAGAATCATAAACCTGCAGTTTTCAGCAGGGCCGGTGCTGTGTTTATAGAAGTGGCCCAGTTTATATTTTTGCAGCCACTTCCGGTTTAGTCAGCCGACGAAATAAGAAAAAGAAAAAAGGTTTAACCGCATCTTTCTGGGGGCCCCAAGTGGTAAGACCCTATGTATTCCGATGTACGAGTATAATGCAAAAAAGCCCCCCCCCCCCACCTCCCCTCACTGCGCTGACCCTACCTAGACATTACATGAACACAATCTATAGCATGTACAATGATCACTTTTCCATCAATTCTTTGAATGCTGCTAAGTACTGGGAATTAAAAACAATGATAATAATAATAATAAAATCTGAAATCAAATACAGTAACTTACCTGGTGTAGGACTGTCCTGGCTGTAGTCATATAACATTGGACTTCCTGGGGCCCAGACGGACCCCAAGCACAGCATGAGAAAGGAGATCTGGATAGTGAGGGAGTAGAGCCCGGACCGCTCCAGGCCCACCCGGTTTCTCATGAACGGAAAGAGCAGGGTGCCCACAATGCCAGAGATGGACCCAAAAGCCTGCACCAGACCAATGGCCCACTCTGGAACGCCCTGAGAGTAGGCATAGCCATTGGTGATGGAGTCGAAGCCGAGCACTGTCATGTAGAGGAAGGCAAGGCCCAGTCCTGCCCAGAACTCGTCGTAGGAGTGGTACACCTTCCAGCCTTCAAACATGTCCTGGACCATGATCCAGCACCACAAGAGAGGGAAATAAAATTTGATACAAGAAACAGCATGTATGTATTGAAATAAGTACCAGCTTTAATACATTCTACACACTCTGTTACATGTTAGATGAGGATATGCTTTTACCTGAAGCTAAAATGATACTACAGATGGGAGGGCACAGAGTAATACAGTCACATTATTATCACACATGTGAAATACACGCTATTGTCATGCTTGTACTTTTTCATCAATTCCCAATAGAAACATGTATTTATCAATTCTGCTCTTACCATAAGTTCTTTGATCACCTGTAGCGCCAGTAACACACTTTTATGTTCAATGGGGCCCTTTGATGTGAGGGATGCAAACTATTAAATTGAGGTTTTACTTCACACATGGAAATTTAGATAAGAGTGTTTTCATGCGGGTCAGTCGCAACCTCAAGGCGACATCACCATCTGGTATCTAACTTGCATAGATGATTGCAACCAATATCAGTTCTATGAGAACTCGTAAAACCTTGACTTTAAAAACTTTTTAATCAAATAACCAATATTCATGGAAGCTCACTGTTATGCTTCTTTGATGATTTTTCTACACAATGATTATGAAGTGGTGACTTACAAATCTAATCTTCTGCAGTGGACTTCTGTTATAATGAAGTCCTTGGGACCGGCAGTTTTCTTTCATTATATCAAAATATTGTTGTAACCGAACAAATAAACAATAGCAATACAGAGAGGGGATAATGTTGCAGCCTGAATTTTGACTTCGTGGTAACCAGAATTTCGATATAACTGTGTTCGTTATAATGGGAGTGCACTGTAATTGATTTTTAACACACATGAAATGACTGTGTAGCTGCACACCTTTAATTTTACTGCAATTTTGTTGCTCTTTGATTCTGCTGGCTGAGAGGGTGTTTCAGACGGCAGGGGTGTGACGGGGATTTCAGTAAATTCTTTCTCCCGGTCGTCCTCCTCACTCTTACTCTGCGCTGGAGAGGAGGGCAGGTCCATGGAAACGTCCCTCTCTGGTGACACGGGTTCAGTCATCTCAGAGTACTGGTTCTGCTCATTCTCCTCATCTTGTCGGGAAGAGAGAGAAAAAAAAATGACAAGAATCCGAACTAGGCAAAGACAGACATCCCAGCATGACTCATTACGTGTTGATTTGTGCCACTATTTCCACTCCATGTGGGTACTCTACGGACTTTTATCCTCCACCCCTAACTATGCAGAACACGGTTATAATGAAATTCTCAAAATGCAATCAGGTAATAATTCAGGTCCCAAAATTATTATCTATATATCTTTAATCTATTTCAGTTATAACCAAATTTTGATATAGTGAAACGAAACTGCTGATCCCGAGGACTTTGTTATAACAGAAGTCGCCTATACAACAAGTTCTACTTCCGGGGGATCCAAGACCATTCATTGTTTACATGGTATGCATCATATCTCCATGTTAATGGCGTATGTTTCCGAATGGTTGATAAAACTTTTACCAGAATTTGAATAGATCTTTGCTCACCTGTATATTTCACACCACCTTTCATGGCAAGCTCCGGGACATTTCTGTAGACCCGGTGGAGGTTCCAGTACTCAATGGCCATGGAGCCAGCATTCCAGGCAGCAATGAAGATGCCTCCAACCAACATGGAGGCCGACATGATTGCACCAACAGCAATGGGGGCCACGATGTTGACCAGGAGATCAATGCGACGCATGTTGGCATTTAGATCTGTTGGCAGGAAATATATACATTTATGTACTTTTAGCAATTAGAATGATCTGGCAAAAATGTGTGCAAGAGCTAATTGGATAGAGGTAAGATTACTAAGCAAAATAATATTGCAAGGCAAATATGAATGTGCATTGCTTAACCCTAAAAGGGCCGGGGGGGGGGGGTTGAATCAACCCCCCCCCTTGACATTTTTCACGACTATTCCGCAGTGCGAAATTTTTTGACTGCGCCATTCGCTGACTTTTTACTTTCAAGTCTCTCACATCTTTTGACACCATTTTCGCGATAATCGCGCATACCATTACGACGCTGTACGACCTTTAATACATGCCTGTCAGACCGAAAATGGGTATTATAAAAACATGATTTTGCGTACAAAGTCTATGCAAACTGAGTTTTCTCACCTTATTCAAAAAGATATGATTATTTTCACTTTCATACACTGAAATCAATTAATTTTAGCATAATTATGCTTGAAATATGTTCTGTCATAAATTTTGTAAAAAAAAATGAAAGAACAAAAGGGCAAAAAACAAAGAAATACATAAGAAATTCATTAAAGAATACAATACATAAGAAATTAATTTTGATACCAGATTTATTTTTCAAGTACATTGTTAGGAATGCTACAAAGAATGTTATCACCAAAAATTAGGATTCTACGAGCTTTATTTTTCTGATTTAGAGCAAAATATATGATTTTATGCATATATTAGCATAATCAACCAATATAATGAAAATTTCAATTTCTTGCCCCCCCCCTCGACGTTTCGCGCAATATCTTCGCAACGCGATAAGCTCGCGCCGCAATGTTTCATGACTTTTTTCTTTTTCGCAACTTTTGAGACCCAAATTGTTGCGCCCGCGCGTACCGTTTTGACGCGACGCCCGTTCGAAAAAAATTTGTCAACCCCAAAATTGCTCCAAAACGTGATTTTGTGTACAAATCCAATGCAAATTGTGTTTTTTCAATTAATTTACATAAAAATTCATATCTTCACTTAGAATGGCCGAAATTAATTTATTTTAGCATAATAATGCTTTGAAAAATGTCTGTGACAAATTTTGGCCAAAAAACAAACAAAAACAAAAAGTCAAAAAACAATAAAATACATAAGAAATTAATTTCGATACAGATTTTTTTTTATCCTATGTCTCAGAAGAATGATACGAGAAACATTTTAAAAAAGAAATTAGCTTAATTGGAGCATTAATAAGTGATTTAGGGCCCAAAACTGAGTTTATGCATAAATTACAATAATTAATTAATATAAAATATAAGAAAAATTTTTCGGAGAAAGCAACCATACATTTTGATAGAATACGTTGCAGGAGTCGCGTGTGCCGGTTTTCGGCGCGATCGCGCGTTCCATAGGCGAGATCTGAAGGGGGGGCGGAATCCGCCCCCCCCCCCCCCCCCCCCCCCCCCCCCCCCCCCCCCCAGATATAGCATAGCCAAAAAAGCCCAGCCTGATTAGGGTTAAAATATATGTCACCATATTACTACTTACTATGTTATGTAAACAAAATCCTGTCATTTATTGTATAAATTTGTATTTTTATCTTCTCTTCACATTAAAATGACATACTGGGATGACCCATTGTCAAGCTTATTTGAGCTTTTTGGTCTTCCCGTACTTCTTTTCTTTGAACATTGCATTTACGCACTGCTAGTACTCATGCCGAATGTTGCAATTATAGATTACTAGTATCTAAGATTAATGAGTACTGTATTGGATGCATACTATGTAATTTAACACATTTATTCTTTTTGTCAGAATCCAAAAATCAAACAATCCGTAAATCAAAATATCTACGGAGACACAGGGTGCCCAATGCTAAAACGTAAGGGTTTGAAGGTTAAGTCAACACTTCATCTGAGATTTGACTCTCCTATATGGGGTACACTTCACTACTTACTGACTAGCACCTCCTTATCATTTCCTGCGACGACCACGACCCAGTCCTTCTGGATGCAGATCTTCTCCGCCAGCGACGCCAGCGAGGCGATCGTCCCCAGAAGGATGATGACAAGCTGACAGATGATGTAGAGGGCGCCATTCCAAATGGGCAGGATGTCTTCCTTGAGGAGGAGCACGGTGCAGAGGATGCAGGCGTTGATGATGACGGAGCTGTTCTGGATGATCAGTGATGTTCTGGCCGCTGCAAGTTTGTCAAGTATTACCCACGAAATTATAATCAGTATCAAGCTTGAAATGCGGGGGTCGATGTAATACTGTGACTGTTTTCACTGGTGATATGTACCATCTAGCAAAATGCTTGTTTTCCTTGAATGTTTTGTTCATGAAATGTTTAATATTACAATGTATTACAAACTTATACAATTGTTCCCAGGGTGCAATGTCTCATATCAAGTATATCTGAGTCTCTGTCACTGATTCTGTGAGCAGTGAAGAATGACATGCAATATATCCTGCGAATGCAGTGACTGGCTTTATACATAGTATGAATACAGCATCACAGAAAACCCACCCCTAAGTCTCGGCGTCTTGTCCACCCATCTGCCGACGGCTGCTCCAAATAGCAACGACGAGCCCGACACACACAGGCCGTATATAGCTGTGAGGCGGAGTGATTGTTCCTCTATCTCCACCAGGTACAAGGACACCGCAAAGCTCCACATGCGATCACCCTGACAACAATAATAGCAATTGTTTACTCCATGTATAGTGTTGTTTTTTTTTGGTCAAATTATGGCATGGCACTCACTAAAAGACCCAGTAGCGTGGGGAAAGAAGGGTAGCCCGATTGAATCGATTTTCATTAGCAGTCCATCGTGGTACATTTTAAAACTACAACAAGGGCAAGTCTGCTAGAATAGAATTGCCCATCAGCAAACATGTGCATCAAACTGTACACTTGATTATTTGGGTAAACAATTTTCAAGTCCAGTTGGGATCCTTCGGCAGTGTGTGTCAATGTATAGAGACCACTATTAAATCTGTACACAATTCTTTTCATGGAGTAACAAGTGAATACATGTATATTCAAGTCAGGCCTTCCTTCCAACTCCATGGCCCTATGCCAATGGGTCTTTATAAGGTTCTACACCTGTAAAAATTATATGAATCAGCTTGAGCCCCATCACTTTTTTCATATTAATCAAAAGATACTAAAATAAATCTGGAAAAGAGAAACACAAAGAATAAGCTTGTTTTAAACTGCTCAGATCTGACTGATGAGAGTGAAATCCTCTGCAAAATATAAAAACTGATATGGAGGCTGGACATACCCAAAAGTACCATTCTTATGTCTTTTATTGCTTCCGAATTTCTTATACATTTTTGTTGACTTTTTTGTTTATTTGAAATTGTCACTGACCACTTTTCTAACATAACTGGCATAAGAATAATCAATTACAGTGATTAATATGACAAAGCACCATTTTCCACTGGAAATGTACACAACATCACAAAATTATGCCCTTTTTTGGGTGGCATGCAGTTACAATGGGTGCGGTATTGTAACATGCGGACATTGCAAATTTGGTCTCATTTTGTAATGTGAGACTTGAAGTTGAACAGCTTTCTCGCATTACAAAATTATTGTGTAAAATGACATGGGGGGAGATTTCACCCCCCCCCCCCCCCCATGATTCCATGGATTTTGTGAATTTTATTTCCTGTTCTCTTGTCATTCATTTCATATAGTCAGAAGATTAAAAAAATATGTCGATGATATCAACTTTTAACAATCATTTAAATTGCTATCATGTACTTTTATACATGTATACATGAATATGAACTTTGATAAACATATGAATCATATTTCTCACCCATGCTGATAAGGCTTGGCTTGTGTAGAGTAGCATAGCATTGCTCATCAACCAGCGGTAGCAGGCGGCGATGCTCCATCGTGGAGATGCTTATTGGTGAAAGTGTAGGGTCAAAGGTCATGGGCAATGAAGACAATGAAATGTAGGTAGCAAAATAAGCGTCCATGCACTTACATTGGAACCCCTTTAATCTTCCAGGTGGAATTGCAAAATGATTATCGGAATGCAAATTACCCCACCCCCCCCCCCCACACACACACACACACAAACACAAAAACAAAACAAAACAAAACAAAATAGAACACAACAAATTTGACAAAATTTTGCTTTTTCTCTCTAAAGCATGATCTCAAATCTGCTAAAAGTGCCACTATTTCGTTTGCACAGAGGCTACCTCTTATCATTTGCAATGCTTCTGTGAAATTCTGAAATGAAAGAAAATTTACGTACTTCAATCACCTTTAGAGCCCAGTGAATAGGTTTTGTTCAAATAGAAAGAGAAATATAAATCCCTTCATATGCATGAGCTTCATATTCCTCATACACTTTGAATTCAACTTTTCTGATCCAAAATCCAGGAATGAGTTGATAGGGACAATCCACAAGTCACTGAGAAATTCAACAATCCACTTGTCTTTGTAGCAGTCATACAAAGTACCATGCACATAATAATCTGTTCAAAGGTATTTTTCACTACCTTAGCATTTAATCACTGCACAAGCTACATGTAAATTATATCAATTTGAAACCAGTACATAAAATACACCAAAAAATAAAAGACAAACAAAACTAAGCACTTTAAGAGCACAGACCTCTGCCAAGCAGCTCATTTCCACTCATACACGCATGCTGAATATCGCCCAATTTCCCAATGATAAAGAAACCTTGTGTTTACCTCATGAGCTTTCTGCTGTGTGATACGCGGCGCCTCAAGCAGAGCATGCACTTTAGTGCGCGTATGCAAACCTCAAAAATGCGCAGCTTGAACTCCCAAGTTCATTGACCCAATCTGCCAAAAGATCAAAAACTCTTCAAAACTTCATAAAAATGCCCGGATCACTACCAACATTGAATCATCTGTTCCTTGTGTATAATTGTCAACATTTCCTGTAAGTTTCATCCAATCCATTCACAACTTTTTTGGTTATTTTCCATACAGACAAACAAACCCACACTGGCAAAATCATAACCTCCTTGGAGGAGCTAATATGGTTAATTGAATAAAAAGTGCATGAACCAATCAATGAATGAATGAATGAAATGAATAAGTAATGTATACAAAAATGAAATTACACAAAATATTTAGAAACCTGGTAATCCTATGGTTTATAGAAACGTGTTGGCCCATAAGTTGTATTCGTTTGTATTTAGAGCTCAAGTTTTACAGTTTTGTGTAACCGAACATGGCTAAATCTTTTGAATGACAAACCTTTAACAGGTATTACAAACCTTAGCAATAATGCCATTTATTCAACAAAAAAAAGAGAGAGAGAGAGAAATTGTAATAACAAACCTTCAGAATAACAAACCTTACCAGTAATTCATTTTGGATGAATAACACAAATTTTCCTCAGAAATGGTGTGTGGCACAGGGAGCGAACAAAAAGCGATAATGTGAAGCGATCATCCATGCAGAGACACTCTCCAAATGTATGCTCTGCTGTTTACAACGTAATTTCATACTCGATTTGCATATCGTTGAATTGCACATTTCTTTCGTTTTCTTAAATTGTCAATGTCAGAAATGACTTTGTAATAACAAAAAATTCGCTATAACAGTGCATGTTGTACACAAATTTTGCACATACAAAATTTTAGACCTTGATGATGATAATTCTGGGACCTATTACTAAACTTCTACTTCATCATCATGAAATTTCATTGTAACTGTGTTTGTTGTAACTACAGAGCACTGTATTGCTGCCTCCACTCAAGCCACAATCATTTCTGGGCTTTGGTTTCCTTTAAAGTTTGTTTGTCCTAACAAACTTTACTTGCTCATTTATTGCTTCAATGAATGATTTCTTACCTCTTTGTCAGGTAGGAACATACATACACAATGTACTCTGTATGAGTCTAGGGGCCAAAAATCACTGTCCACACAAATTTAGAAGACTACCTCTTCCAATGACAGCTGCATTGTATGTACAGCTATTTAAACTGTGTTGATAATAATGATAATACTCAATCTATAAAGCGCAAAACGTATCCAAGACATATATTCTTCTGCGCTGCAAAAGCTTCTGATGTGCTTGATGATAATGAACAGTTGAATGAAAAGATGTATTTTGAGTTATGATTAAAAGACTGTTACAGTTGGGGATTTCCAGACTTCTGGTAGATCATTCCAGAGTTTGGGAGCTGCACAGGCAAATGCTTTGTCTCCCAATATTACTTTTGTTTTACGTGTTGGAATTTGTAAGAGAAGATCTCCCACACTGTAGATTACCAATAGAACACACATCCTACCTGTTTCAGTTGCCAGATCATCTCCTCCTTCTCCTCTTCCTCCTCCTCCTTCTCCATCTTCTCCTTCCTTTCCTCTATCTCCACTTCCATTCTCTCCAGCCTCTTGCCCAGGGGAACCCGGTGTTCCTACCTCTCCGAGATTAATCGCCTCCACAGTGCCAAGATCTACCTCCTCTTCTAACTCTTCCTCCTCCTTCTGTTTGTTTCCTCCGTCTCCCTCAGAGGATGGTCTTTGAGTGACGTCTTCAAAATCTTCATCCTCGTCTACAAACCGTGCATATCCAGACATATTCTCCGAAATTTCCTTTCAGTGTGGACTTTGAAAGAAAATGTTCAATTCTTAGCGGTGACAAGTTGTCTCCTGTCATTCACTGCATCAACTGGTAACAGGTGCCAGAATTAGATACACCCTACTCCATCACTTCTGCGAAGATCCGTAAGCACTCAGTCAGTGTGAGAGTGCAAGGCGTCCTGTTGCAGCATGGGAATGTAAGAAGAGATCCTTGTTTATATCATCCTGCAAATAAGGTAAAAAGCAGAGAGTTCTAGAAATGAAATAGTTTCTGTCATGGGAAGTCACAAGCTCAGCTACCACTTTTATATGATCGCTCTGAACAAGTCTGTACATACAGTGTAGATACAAGCAGACATAGTTATGACACAGAGGACACTAAAGGTTGTGTTGTGGTATAATAGTCATTCATCTAAAATAGATTTATAGTCTATACAATGAACACTTACAAAGTTGTAGCCTGAAAGATGCAAAGAGTGTGGTGAAAGAGAAGTTAGTGGTCCATAACATAAACTTTTGAGTAAACTATCCATGTACTCATGGTCATGCAGCTTGCATGTGATTGAAGGGGGGGGGTGGTATTTGTTTTCAATAATTAACCTGGCTATTTCACAAGAAATCAAACAGTCAGTCCATATCTTGCATGCTGAATCTTTATCAAATCAGCAGCACATATTTTTGACTTTCAAAACAAAAGTAACTTGACACTCTATTTCACAGAGAAAGATGCATCTAGGGTTTAGTGGTTAGACTATTCATTTAATGGAGAGATAAACATCAGTGTCTTCAAAAGGTTGATTTCAAAGCGTTAAGTAGACTTTGGACTTTGTGCCTTTGCTTCATTTGTGATATTGTATACTGTCTGACAAAAGACAGTTCAAGAAACAAGTGATCATCACATGGATGGAGCTGGCATTCTCATAATATGTTTGTCGTCGCTGGAGACGCAAAATGTACTTGTGCATAACACTGCAGGCATTTGCAATCCCTGTACTTATTATGACAAGAATGTGTTTGGTAGCCACTGTCTGTGAATAACTTCATGGTATTAAAAATACAGAGTGAGTGGTCTCATCACTTTAACACTTGATGCACCATGAACACAACTTTGCACAAACACACAAAAATCATACAACTCTGAAAGATCTCTAAAGAGGCAATATTGACAAACTTGTGTTTGCACTTCATTCTGCATTTGTATGCCTGAATTGATGCGATAACAAACAAGAGATGTCAGACGGTCAAGCTTCAAGGACAAAGGTTATTTCAATGGAATTTGTTGTGACATATTTATTTACCCAGTGAATAACTGTTTTCTTTTCTTGTGCGATAAGCATACAAACCAAGGTTAGATCTCTTTAATACCTCAGTAGAGATGCCAAATTTGTGAAGTGGCTGGGAGTCAGACCCTGCAAGGGGGCGAAGCGACCAAACGGTGGAGGGTGTGGGAGGGGGCAGTCCGCCCCCCCCCCCCCCCCCATGTTACCAAGTGCTACACACATAGCACAGTTTACCCAAATGGGCCAACAGATTTTCAGATTGCTGCAAAACAGTGGCCTGAACATGAATTTTACTTGCCCAAAAAGAAAGCAGGGAATAATTTTCCTGCACCAGGTATCGCATCACAATTTGCTATGCATTTTACACCACTGCTACACAAACTAACTTTTGTGTAGCAGTTTTATTCCATAGAAGTGTACAGGATACCATTCAAAATATTGTTCATCAGCTGAAATTGCTAATCAAATTTGAGTTGAATAATTAGTCCCTGGAAAGTTAAAAAATATTAGAAAATTATAGCTAAAATCACTTACAGTACGATGTAAGTCAAAGGCTTAACCCCTTGAGGACAAGTCCCGAGTATACTGAGGCAGGTGTCTATGAGAAGTGTGTGTTGTAGCAAAATCAAATAGTCCTCGATGGGTTTATATGACACAATCACTTGAATAAAACAGCACATATTGATATTGGAGTAACAAGCATTTCAGTCGAGTGTTGGCGTTGGAGTACATAGGGGCTTCATCATGCAAGTGATTAGAAGCTGCTGAAACGAAATTAAAGTGATTTGCATGAGTGCATGACAGACAGTCATTATCATTTATGGGTTTAACATGGATGGATTTGTGGGTTAATAGAGGGAGAAAGACAAAAAGTGGTGCTGCATTTTACATCCTTGCCCAATTCAGACAAGTACAGGTTGTACTACTAGTATTTTATTCTCATTGTTTGAAAACACTTGCCTGGCTTTGATTTTCAGTTTCCCCAGGCAATGGGCATATTGGGCAAGTGTTTGTGTAGCACCTCAGTCTATATTACAAAATGACATTTTTCTCTATTTTTTTATTTATTTATTTATTTTTTTTGTCTGAACAAACAGATTCATGATCGTGGAAGCATGAAAATAATTGAAAATGATAAAGAAACTTGAAATTGCACACCATAAAAAAGTTATCAGAAAGGCCCCATCTCCCCCCCCCCCCAATATTTCCACATCATTCTCACTGCTCCATCAGACTATGATACACCATCTTTATTACTAGCCAAAGACGCTTAACTGATAAGACAGGAAAGTGCGCGCTAACCCTGTACAAAAACAAATGGACAGCGCGCGGTCATCATGCGTATTACGCACATCACCTGAGACCACTCAGTTAAGTTCAAAGACAGCGCGTCTCAGGTGATGTGCATCTTTGCCTGAGACGCGCTGTCTATGAAGATGTTGTTGTTTATCAAGCGTCTTTGATTGTGAGATCATGTTGTTGCCAAATTTTTACCTCCACGATAATAATCCTTATTACTTTCAAATTCAAATCTCGTCCTTCAAATAATCCCCTTAACCGAAAAAAAGCTACGAGTACGATTATAATTTTTATATCTTTTTAAGATAATAATTCGTAATAAAGATACCACTACCTTTGGAAATGAGATTGAAGGATGTTGCTAGGTGTACTGAGTTTGTTCTTAGCTCTCTTTTGTATCGTCATGTAGGGTAGCCATTTTGTGTCCATTTTTATCGGTAAGCACTATTTGGGCACCCGTCCCGCTTCATTATGAATATTCATCAGGCAGTAAGATACTGTACTAGTATGGCAGAAGGCTGGATACGTGCCATAGAATGTAAAAATGTATTGCCGGGAAATATAAAAATCTCGACAAATTGCATCAATGGGGAATGTTAAAATATCTCGCCGGGAGATGGAAAAATGTTCAGTTTTGCTGGGAAATGTAAAAACTCTTGCCGGGAAATGTAAAAATCATGTATTTCCACGGTATTACGGATACATGAAGATGATGAATATTCATGATGAAGCGGGACGGGTGCCCAAACAGTGATTACCATTTTTATCACGTGCCTTCCTATCTTGTTATCTCTACTATCTTTTTGATTACTAGCGTACGCATGGATACGTGCACTCTTGCTTGCCCGTAACTACACGCAGCCGCTGTGCGAAGGGTCTGGTCAGGGCCTAGCTTGCCCGAGACCGAGTTTATGCACTCACACAGTCCCGCACTCACACAGTCCCAGACAAACACACATTGCAAGTAGTGGGGTATATCAGTTCGGGAAACCCACTCACAAGGGGGGCCCCTCCTTATAAGTAACCCGTCCCCCTTATAAGTAACCCCCGGGGCACCCCTTATAAGGAGTCTCCACGCTTTTTTGCAATGCAACGCGAAAATGAAAGGACTGCGGCAATTCGCTTGATTATGTCCATAAAGCTTCACAAGTTTCCTAGTTACTCACGAAATTTGAGCAAAATCGGTTTGAGGCATCATATCTAAAATCATGGATTTAAATGCGATGTCAAACGACCCATGCGAATGCTGAAATGCGAGCGATTACTGGCGTGAGTGTCGCCAGGCGCGGCGGCGCGGCAATGCTTGAGTGCAGACGTGGCGACTGAGTACGGAGACTTTCGTTTGACATCGCATTTAAATCCATGATTTTAGATATGATGCCTCGAACCGATTTTGCTCAAAATTCGTGAGTAACTAGGAAACTTGTGAAGCTTTATGGACATAGTCAAGCGAATTGCCGCAGTCCTTTCATTTTGGCGTAGCATTGCAAAAAAGCGTGGAGACTCCTTATAAGGGGTGCCCCGGGGGTTACTTATAAGGGGGACGGGGTTACTTATAAGGGGGACGGGTTACTTATAAGGAGGGGCCCCCCTTGTGAGTGGGTTTCCCGAACTGATATCATGAACAGGCAGGGGTAGGGGTACGTAACAGGAAGCCTCGACGACTTGACGTGGATTAGTAATGAAAAGTTAGTCTTGAGAGTGCTCGGATTATCGATGGCTAGCCTTCCGGGCGGGCGGGAGGCCAGCAACGGCAACACCAACCAGCGCAGCATTCATTCCATTCTACTCGTCGCGTCCCCGTAAAACCCGCCCGGCGCCCCGGTCCCGTCCCGCTGCCACGGTGCCGAGATGCTTACGTAGACTCCCTTGTTGTAACCGGTATACTAACACTAATTAGCTAAACAGAGAGATTGAGCTGCGGCTACGACAACACATTTTTAAAGACTAGTAACCGTTTGAAAGTTCTATTTTTCGCATAAGGACAGCTATACTCTGCCTAGGCTACAGATCAGTGGAGTTAATAACACGATCACACGAAAATACTTACCTAAATAATTAAAAGGAAAGGTGGAGTTCGTCAGGAGCCAGGGATACATGCACAGCGTCCAGTACTCTGCTCGATTCGATTCGTAATTACATAACCGGCAGTCGCCGATGGTGGCGTGTTATGTCCCTACTTCTTGGAGAGGGAGAAAGCCAACATGCCCACGACTCGACGCTGTGAAGAACTTTTGAAAACAATTTACTTTTTAGTAGATCAAAAGATTCGCCACCCCCCCCCCCCCCAGCAAAGTCGGATGAAACAAAAAACAAACAAACAAGTATTATCTTTTATTTAATTAGCTATGCAATAATAGCAATTCAAGGGATGATACAGTTTATTGGTGGAGATGAGAATTGGGGTTTTAACTTTTTGCGAGCTATAAACTCAAGAAAACACTAATACACATAGCATACCATTTTAAGAGGAATTCAAAGTTTATTTGATGAAAATCGGGTTTGGAATGACTGAAACATCCAAAAACAGAGTAAAGCAAAGCGATAGTAATCAAAGGTGGGTCCCACACTTTATTAGAATCGCTCTGTTCTGGATATCTCAGCCATTTCAAAACCAATTTTAAATCATCAAATATACTAAACGTTGAATTCCTCGTGGAATCACTTGCTCTTTCATATTTTCATAAGGATTTTCTCATTATCTCACCAAAAAAATATTAGAAACGTGAAATTACGTCTCAACCAAAACTATACGATCCCTTTAAGCCTAATAAAATGTTTTATTTTGTTTTTGCAACTTGAATAAAGAACCAACGTATCATATTACCTTTTTGGGTGAAAATTTTCCAAATATAGGGCCTATAGCATTCTAGACTAAATTGCCATTATTCACCACCACCCCACCCCATCCCCCGATTCTGTTAGGGCCCCCCAAAAAAGGAAAACAAAGTTGCGTGTACACATGCATGTGAAGGCACTCCCTTTCAACCTTTTCTATTAAGTATAGGATTATAATCATTGTCAAAATTTTTCACCCGGAAGTGTGCACCACATTTTTGAATTTCAATTCTGAATGTAAATGCTTAAATCTCTCTTGCTTGGGAGGGGATAGACCCCACACCCTCTCCCTCTCTGCCCCTTTCCCCAGCCTTAGTATAGGGCCTACACTTTTCAGATTGACAAAAAAAAATCTGAATAATTCTAAAAGCACAAGCTTCTCACTTCAATTCCAAAAACTCAAACTCATGTATAGGCCTACTGGGGGAATATCCCCTTTTGATTAACCATTTCCTCGCTCATTTCCATTCCATATATCAGATTTGGTACTTTTTTTGACAATTTCACATCCATTCCCAAATATAATGCTTGCACGAGATATATCAATTTCAGTTCAAAGAGATGATTAAAGAGGTTAATTCCCTTTAAGGTGAAAACTCAAAGTCATGCCGCTCGCATGAGGTTTGAGGTTTAGACTTGAAGGAAATTAACTTCCAAATAACAAAAAAGAATCATACATTCCAAATGTTATGAATCAGTGAGTGCGAAAATATTAGAAAACATGGCGGTGAATTATAGAAAATCTGATAATCCGTTCACAAGTTAGGAATTTAAGCTTTCGTTAATGGAAGTAATTACAGTCCAAATATAACTTAGTCTGATAACACTGAACTCATTAGTAAAATATCAACGGTAAAATTTTGATCGAAATAGGGTGAAAAATGAGGAAGTTATGACATTTTGAAGTTCGGCTAATTTTTAGGAAATGAATTAAGGGCTTGCTTCCAAAAGGCGCTAAATCCATCATTTGGGATAGCAACGGATTTAGCGCCTTTTGGAAGCAAGCTCTTTAAATATAGTTCTTGAACGGTCAATATGAATATGTGAATGGCAAAGTGAGCATGTACGTCATCCCCTCACATCTTGCCATTTATAGTTGGGGCCTACATTGGAATGTTTTTGAAATCTTCCCGTTTTTCATTCAAACGCATGTATCTATGCCCGATCAGGCTCAAGTCCTGCATTGATCACTATTCTGAAGTTCAACCAGGAATAACATCATGTTTCAGACTTCAATGACAGAAACATTGAATTTTTGTATCTTTTTTTTTTTTTTTTTTTTTTTTTTTTTTTGGTACACGAGCAATGGCCCGGAAATTGTGAGGTATGACATGGTTACTTCACTCATTTGCATATTCATATACAAGAACTGTTTCGCAGAAATTAGCACAACTTCAAAATGTCATCAGTTTCTTATTTTTCATCCAATTTCAGGGGGTTTTTTTACCGTTGAACTCGTAAGATCTTCCTCTTTTTTATCAGACTATATCATATTTGGACTGTATTTCCCCTTTAAATACATGTGCATCGTCACATTCAACATAATAGGGCCTATCCTATACTCTCGTACCCGGGAGGGTAATAAACTTTGTAATGAAAATGAAATAATACTAATGCTTATCAGGGGCGGATCCAGGAATTCTGTAAAGAGGGGCGCCTTTGCAAAACCAAAGGGGGCGCACATCCCTCCCCCCATTTTTTCTTTGTATTTCTTCTGTTTAAAAAAAACAAAAAAACATAAACAAATGAAAATAAAGGGGGCGCGCACCCGGTGCGCTCCCCCCGGATCCGCCACTGAAAGGTCTGTGTCCAGATCAAGCCTGGATGTGTGTGAAATGTGTGCATATTTTCCTCAATTTGCACTGAAAATGTTAATGACCGGCTTTAACTATACCTCTGACGTTAATGATGAAGACGCCTCTTGATCCAGCCTTTAATAGCTTGATTTCATCAATCAAAACATGCATTCGGCTATATTATAGAAATGTTGGTATTTTACCTGTGTTCTACAAAATAAAAGAAAGTTGAATGTATAACGAGATATGAAACTCGTCACACTGAAGACGAGTTAGGTGATACGCTTGGGGTCATCAGATGTCGGCCATCCGTGATCGACAAAGAAAAGAATGTAATACAGAACCTTGAAGTTCTAATGAGATACTTAGTTGAACTTTTTTGGGCCTACATTATTCAGATCACATTTGTTTTTCTGTCACACAAACTAAGTGGAAATTCTGTGCGTGTGCGACTAAGTCGATTTACGGACTTTTTGAGTACTTACAGTGCATAAACTTAGACCCCGTTTACGGTGCGGGGCTGGGCCGAGCCGCGGCCGAGCTGCAATCAAGGACAACCTCAATTGCGAGGCCGAGCCCCGCAATTTAGTCCGTTTACACTGCCGGGCTCGGCCGCGCTTTTGATTCGAACCTTTCAATATTTTGTCGTAGTGGCGCTCTACCCTTTTAAACAAACGCAATTTGGTATTGTCTGGTTTTCAGATCCTTTGCCAACTGAATTCCGTGGCGACGAAGTCGCCGTTCGGGCAAAGGCCTTTGTCGAAGGAGAAAATCCTTTGCAGGACAAAACCACCTTAAACTATACTAGTTTTCGACGTTGAAGTAGTTAATATCCTGAATAGCGAAATAGTACAGGCGAGGGTTTGGAAGCCAGACTAAAATTGGCCGCGCATTTAGCCCAGTTTGCGCTTACACTGAGAAAAAGGCCGGGCGCGACCGCGGCTCGGCCGCGGCCGAGACCACCTCCAGAGCGTGGCCTAATGCGAGGCCAATTTTGGCCCCGCATTTGGCCTTTTGCGCGTTTACACCGAACGCGGCCGAGCCTCGCACTGTAAACGGGGTCCAAGTGATCCTCGGCACGTACAAATAAAACATGACAATTAAGTGTTTATAACCATCCTGGCTTTAACAGTGGCCTTTTAAAACATGACCTTTGACCATTATTTACATAACCAATATGACTCCCTCTAATCTTGCTATCACAATGATCAGTTCAGAGAGCTCTTACAACTATATACAAGCCTGTGAGATTTACCAGCAGTAAAACCAATGAAGCCTCCGATACAAAACAGGGGATATAGAGCAAGTGAGTCTGTTTACATGAGAATGTGATTTATCCTGGACGAAAGTGATACCTCAATTAAAGAGAAAAGGGCAAAACATCACCTTTAACCATGTAACTATAGGTCTCCTCCAACTAAGAGTACACTTTGAACGTAAGCTTATACGTGAATGATAATTTATGACGATCTCACGTGATCGACACACATTCAAAGGGGACAGTTAGAAGTGGAAGGAGTGCTTAATCGTGTCATTAATTCCTAATCAATGACACCACTACTTTAGGCATATCATAATTTCTCATCTAAAATCAATGGCCTATAGGACTCATGCACCATTACTTGTATCGTGCATAAACTTTGTTTTTTAAGCTTTGAGTGAAACGTGTCATAACATAATTCTGTAATTCCATCAGCAGTGATCGATATAATAAAGAAGAAAGATATATCACCGTATTGAACGCTTAGAACCTAACGGGGGGGGGGGTATTATAGCATGATACTCGGTTCTTTACTGCCCAGATGCCAACAACACCCATCACCCACGGCTACGCATAGAGAAACAGCCATGGCGAAAATAAAACTTTGCTTTCTCGTAGGCAGAATGACACAGAACCCCGTCAAACACACTTTTATTGGCAGGGATGGGCATGAAAAAGTGTATTACTAATACTAAACAGCGTATGCATTCCATTCATGTGGCGCGAGATACCTCTATAGCAACATAAAGCCTGTCTTCAACTCCGTTGGTCGAACAATGGCAACCTGAAATTTCAAAGAGATGAGCGAGACGCTATATACACCTGGCCCAGAGTTAATTTATTCAGTTCTCATTCCTACTTTAAGTTGGGTTATGCTATTGTAATCATTCCCATCTGCAGTATAACAAAACCAAAGTGAGGGAAAAGGGGAGAGAAAAACGAGAGGTGGCAAAAGGAAAACTGCATGCACAACTGCAATCCATGTCATTGCGTGTGACAGGTGAAGCAAATGTATTAGTTGTTATAGCAGTGGTTTATGAGCATAAACTGGCAAATAGACAGACAATGTCAAATATAAAAACCATCAATTTAATGTCAGAGAAGATGGTAAACAAGATGCATTGAAACTGTAACTAAATCGCTGCTCTTCTACTCGATCACGGAACGTCTAACTCTATATTCAACAAAAAACAAATGTTAGGGGAAAGAAACAAATTTAGATATAACATTCTTAAATTAAAAACAAGAAAAAAAAATGTCCACGTCAGGATTAAAAAAAAAAACGCCGCACGAACATGCATTATATTCTAGATGGGAATACGGTCTTGATGCAAAGGTCCAATGATTGTCTCATTACTTTAAAAGCAATCTATGGTTCCCTTACCATCACCAGTACCACACCACAATGACGTCTCTAAAATCAATGGTAGCACATTTATCATTGCATCATGCATTAACTCCCTTTGCCTAAACTACCAGTGGAACGTGTCATATTATATTGCGTATTTCGATCAGTAGTGATTGACTTTAAAGAAGAAAGATGATGCAAAAAATTGAACGCTTACCACATTGCTTATAGGGCTATTCCAGTTTGGTACTGATCTGTTCTATTCTCCCAGATGCCAGCAACATAATATCACCTATGGCTAACTAGTGAAACAGCCATGACGAAAATAAACGACAGAGAACCCCGTCATAATCACTACACTTGGAAAGGTGTTGCCCGAAATTCCTCATTATGAAGCAATATCAAGTCACTTCCTTCCCTGCCTGTCTTTAACTCCGTTATTTGGTCAAACAATAACCTGGAATTCCAAAGAGATAAGCGAGACGCCATGCACCTGGACTAGAGTTAATTAATTCAGTTCCCATTCATGTTAGTTATGTAAACGAACACGTTCCTAAATATCCTGCTACAGTATAACAAGAACAAATGAAGAGAAAAGGAAAGAGAAAACGAATCGTGGCAAGCGGGACACTGTAACAAGGGGAAATTTACAACATTAAGTGTGACAAAATTATTGAAGCAAACCCAATCTCCAAACTCCAATACAAAGCAAGGGAAATAGAGCAGCCGTGTTCACGGGTTACGTACACTTGATAAAATAATACGATAAATGACATCGGAGTAAAGCTGAACTGCCGAAAAAAAAAGAGAGAAAAAAAAAGAAGAAAGAACGGATAAAAGTCCTGCGGGGGTCGAACCTCTCGCCTTCCGGTATGGCGTTATGAAGAACCAGCGCGCTAACAGATTATGCCACATTGCTGTCCTGAAGATCGAGTGCAAAACTTAAATGTAAATACTATTGTGACAGTGTCGACTTGTGATGGCGCTATTCAATTTCTCACAAGTGGCAGCGTGGATTCGATCAATATACAGTTGCAAAGAAAAATTGGGAATCGTTCCGTACAGATTGCATTCTCATTTTCAGTTTTAAATTGCAAAATTGTCAACCTGATGAGGAGATTTGAAAACATAAAATGCATGATTACTAAAGCTTATTGTCTAAACTACAACATATTTATGTTTCAGAGGAAATGGAGCAAAATCAGATGAGGTAAAGGTGCTTAAACGTTGTCAAGTCAATGCATGGTTTAAAAAAAAAAATCACCTCCCATAGACATAACACGTAAACTTGTCTGATTTTGAGTCTTTACCTTTAATCACAATTTCTAGTGTGATGACGTCATCATATTTCAAAACCATCACATGGACTTGAAAGGCAAATGTTCAAACTGCAACATATCTGAATTTGGGATAATATTGAGCTTAAACAACAGAGATACGAGCAAATGAATGTCAGAAACAGTACCTCAAAAAAATCAATTCCACTTTTTTCATCTAAAATGACGATATGATGACGTCATCGCGTTTTCCTGGCAATATTGATACCAGGAATGTTATTTACAATTCATATACTTTTGTAATATGCAATAGAAATATAGGGTCAACGGACGATTTAAAGAGCCATGGCGAAATAAACAAAGACATGTTTTTTCACTATATTTGCAGAAAGACGCGCACGTGGAATTTCAACTTTGACGCCAGTGCATTCCTTTGTTATAGGTCGAAATCGATCGGAAATCAATGGATATTGTTACTCAAAGTATCAGGAATCCAAATCAGTCAAAAAAATTGCATTTTCATGTTGCTTACGGGCTCTGCGCGCGGAATTGCGCGGACGGACGCGCACGCGAGAAAATGTTTGAAACGCTTAAAATTGTCTGAAACTTCGAGATTTCCCATTGGGAAGTCGTTTTGAGCCTTTTAAAATTTTGACGCGCGCTTACGCGCGCGTAATGATGACCTGTGTAACTAGCGTTAAAAAGTAAGATAGAGCGTGACCTGAACTTCATGTCCACCGAAAATGATACAGAAATGACATCTAGTTATGAAGTTATGATCGATCATGTGACAAGGTCCGAAAATCACAAAATGGCGCCTAGATGACGTCATAGATATGTTACTGTCATGAAAACCTTATTGTGGCTAGATTTTGTCATGAGACATGTTGACTGAAAATGTCATGTTATTTCGTTATGTCATTCTTGAGATATTGACGACACAAAATTGTCCAGAAAGAAAGAAGAATAAAAAAAAATAAAGAGAGATTTTGACAATCACAATAGGTGATACGCTGATAGCGTATCACCTAATAAAAGTACTACTTATATCAAACTGTTGCAATAATCAAGAAAACAAAACAGAACGCTGTTCGTATAAAATATAGGCCTATACATTCTATATGCTTTTTTGTACAAGAATAGGACCCCTACGTACGTCTATAGTAGGCCTATCTATGATAAACATTTTTCCAGTGATAGGAATCAATTACACTAAATCATAGGCCCTACTATATTTATGTTATAATTTCCATTCTATGGCAACCTGCCATGCGTCGTCAATGCAATGTCTGTCCAAACTATGCATGCTTTTCTTTCTTTTAATCATAGTCATAATGCATTAATGCCTATATACTAGGTGTTTCAAAAAACATTTCCCACTTTTGATCATTAATAGTTCAAAAAATATTCATTCAATAAAACTGTTATTGATATGAGTAATAGCTGGATAGTGTACAATTTGGTTGGATGTGATTTGGACGTGAAAGCATAAATCAGTTTCATTAAATCTGAGATTGATTTTGAAGTAAGGTTTCAGATTTTGGTCAAATTTTAACCCTCTGTACAAAAATTGAACTTCGCACAGGAACCACTGATGTGTATGTGAGTGTGTGCTGACAATGGCCCTGAACAATGGATATGCCTGAATCACCTGTTGACTAGGCGTCAGTCTCGCGCTCTCTGGCACATGAATGCTTAATCAATAATTCATGTGGATTGCCCTGGGCACTGCTAGTCTGAATTCATGCACGGTAAAGTGCTTGCAAACACCATATTTCATTCCAGCTGGCACTCATTTTCAAATTTTGCTTCACATATCGCTAAATTTGGGATATAAATAAGAATAAACGATCTTCAGTTCCTCATTTCAATACAACTGTCTACTAATCAAATAGTCTGACACAATTTTCGCTTTTTCGATAAAAAGAGATCATTTTTGGTAAAGAGTTCAGCAGCATTTATCATTGGGGCGATTTGTTTCACAGTAGATTTATCTAAGGCTCCACATACACAAGTGTGGATACTCTAATTGATTTTCTTTGCTTCCTGTCACCACGTTTATGATAGAACAGACTTCAGGTATTCATTGTAATTTTGTGACTGAACGACAGTATCCACAGGCGTTTGACTTTACACAGATACTGCCAGAGGCTGAATAAAGACAAGTTGTGATAGTGGAATTTCTCATGAATAAATAATGAAGCATTCAAACCCTGGCCATTGTTCAGGACCATTGTCAGGGTGTTAACCACACACTCCCATACACACCCATTGACCCCTGTGCAAAGTGAAATTTTGTACAGAGGGTTGAAAATAGAGCAAAGTCTGGAACCTAACTGTAAAATTAATCATGGATTTCATGATATTGATTTATGCTTTCATATTTAAACCACCTTCAACCAAATTGTACACTATTCAGCTATCACTTATATCAATGACAGTGTTATCTGATATACATTTTTTGAATTATTAAGAATCAAAAGTGGAAAATGTTTTTTGAAACACCTAGGTACTGTTGTTATAGGTGTCCTATAGACACTTATTCAGCTTTCCTTTAATACACAAGCACTCACCGTCTGGGTAAAGGCCTTTACACACGTCAGCCGTGTTGCTCATCACTCATTGCGAAGTGATGTTCAATTCAAGTCAGTTCAATCATAGTTTATTTCCAATCAACGAAAATCAAAAACATAGTACAAAGTATACATGTCATGAAATAATATTGTTCAAACGTTTGCAAAAGATTCATGTAGTATACGAGATAAATTTCAGAACAACATATATACAATAATTAGGAGGAACAATGTATAGATACTTCGTGGGCGAGCGGAAAATAAATTCGATTATGGAAAATAGTGATCCACTAAAAAGCAAAGCTTGTCGGACGTGGATCGCTAGATAAATAATGAGTAAATGATATACTATTCAAGTATTTAATATAAGTTATTTAAGTCATTTATAACAATATACATGTAGTATTTTGAGATACACAGGTCGGAAAAAAAAAATAGAATACCAATGCTAATGCCCGGACACTGTTCACTGAACCACGTGTACCGGGAAAATATGACAACAACACATTCGTACACACATTCAATTACTCACACGCATACACTGTAAGACGCGAGACTAGCGAGAGAGAGAAGACGGTAACAATTAATACAAGTGTACGAAGAACAAAAGACAGGGAAAATTGAAAGGAAGAGGAGAGAAGAAAGAAGTGTTTAATATAGGAATTGGACAACAATTTGAACAATGCACATGAATGAAGTCTAGTGGAACATGAAAAAAAAAAAAGATAAAAAAATCTTGCAAAGGGACTTTTGGTATACAGTATTTCCTAAGAGGGAATTCCAGCTTAAAAGGATGTTTTTATCCGTACGCCTAGCTGCACTGCACTGTGGGTTTTTAGTGTTTTTTTTTAATTATTTTTTTCTTCTTCTTTTCAATTGATCTCAGTGTTAGTAGATCTTATCATGATTTGTATTTTATCATAACGGCCCCCTAAATATTTCGTTGTGCTTCTCGGGGTCCATATGACCATCATCTGCACTTTTTATTTACTGTCATGTTACAAACAGATATGACTGTATGCCTACAGCATATCTGTATGACACATAGGCCAGGTGACAATAATATTGAATTGAATTGAATTGAATTTATTCATTTCATTTCATTTCCATTTCCATTTCCATTTCCATTTCCATTTACATTGCATTGCATTTTACATTGCATTTTTGCATTTTCATTTACATTGCATTGCATTGATGATTGCATGTTGACACATAATATTACAGTAATATAACAGCATGAATTAACAGAATATAGAGTTGCTATACAAAACGGAAATGGGGTGACCCAACTAAAAGCATAGCTTGTAAAATTTGTAGGTCACCATTCAACGAGTAATATCCATAATTATGTACAGAGTGATTGAGAATATAACATATATACAGACTCCTGAAACATATTTACATAACTTATACATATATACATCTTAAAGATAGTAAAAATGAAAGAGAAAGAGAGGGAGAGAACGAGAGAAATAGAGGAAATAAAGTGAGAACCAAAGGGGGAGAGAGGAGGAAGAAAAAAGAAAGAAAAATAAACAATGGAATTAGAATGAATAGGAATTCCACATGAATGATATACCATATAAAAATGATATAAGATTACCTTATTGGGTAAAAGTGTCCAGATATTTCGTATAGGATTATAAAAAACTAGTTACATCGTAACATATTTACTCAAAAGACTTAGTTTTAATTTGTATTTGAATGTTTTGAGGCTTATGGTTTGTTGAAGAGAATAGTCTAAAGAATTCCAGTATTTTGGTCCAGCGAAAGCAAGTGTATTGTGTTTAAAATTGGTTCTAATGGATGGCAGGTGGTAAGAAGAAGACTGCCGAGTGTAGTGCACTTGTTCATTCATAACAAAAAGTGACGAAATGACTTGTGGAAATTCAGAATCCTTCGAGCTGTACATAATGGATCCTAGATTCATAAAATATATATCCTGTACTTTTAGTAATTTATTTTCATAGAAGAGTTCATTAGTGTGAGAACGTGATGTTGCACCAGAAATAATTCTCACTGCCCGTTTTTGGAGTAATAATAATTTATCCAGGTACAATTTTGCTGAGTTTTCCCAGGCAAGAACGCCGTAATTGAGATAGGGTAGTACAAGGGTTGAGTATAGCATACGCAATATATTCTTTGGAAATATAGATTTTATATTATTGATAACGCCAACATTTCTGGAAAGAAGTTTACTTAGATAGCATATATGCATTCTCCAACTTCAATTTGTCATCTATACGTAGGCCAAGAAATTTTGTATTCGTGACTTTGTCTATTTGCACATTATTAAAGAGTATATGGCCTGGTAAAGATGATAATGAATTGCTAAATAGCATAATTATTATAGTTGGTTTTCAGGAAATTCAAAGATAACTTGTTAATATTATTCATTCATCACTATAAATGCTATCAACATTGTTCATAATTGTTACTTTTTTTGGTATTGGATTTCGCCAATGCATTTTTGTTTCTATTTTTAGGCCTATGTCTAGCGCCATATACTGTTCTATGAGCATGTTGAGCTCAACCAGCTGGGAGGTGGGACGAAATTACCTCTCTAGTTACAGTCTTACACCTTGTTCTACGTTTGCGAAACGCACTTTACCATCATGGCATACGCAATGCATGAACAGTGTGCGCAGGGCCGTACAATGATAAGCAAGTACAGTATACTTTAGTGCGTGCGCGGACGTGCGTACATTTACGTACGTACGTACGTACATACGTATTGATCGTCAAGATGGCGGCCGTTACGAGAGAAGGTAATAACAAGGCAAATATTACGCCTAGATTATTCGTGTAATACACCGCTCAAGTTGTAATGATATGCTTGCTTTTGATCATCAAGTGATAGTGAACATGTGGTGATGTAGAGGAATGAAAATGGAAGTGTTGGTTGATATTTTATGTCGTATTTATGACGGGTTGCCACGATGGACTCGAGTGGTTTGGCTTTACTGTACGTTTGTGTACCACGCAAATGATTCTAACATGTTAGTGACATATTAAATGTATCATGGGGGTTGTATACCCGGCCGGGACACTTAAAAAGTTGAGATTTAGATGAATTTTTCACATTGCCATTCTCAATAAAAATATTCCAACACACAATGATGAGGTTCTGAAAATGATACTTAACAGTTCTTCCAAAGTAAAGCGAACAAAATCAATTTCTGTCGTAATTAGAGAACTTAACTGAAACCCTGGCCTGGGCCTTGCAAATGTAACCAGCCTGCGTGTATTGTCTATTATGGGAATGGATTAACACTGAAGTTTGTTGTTTCTGACTCAAACACGCGCACAAGTTTCACACCACGCGTGTGATACTGATAGAATATTGCGCGCTTCTTCTGGTTGACAAATCATGAAACAAATCGCCGAATTCTGCTTTAGAGAAGTTAGGGCCAACCTCAAAAATTGGTATAAAATATTTTATTTATTCAAAAGCCATTGTATTTTATGCTTATTTTATGGGATTTTATTGTGTTTGTGGAAGTAAAAAGTCCGGTCCCACAACTTGTCCGGTCCGACCACATATGGTCGTACAGTATAGTCGGGCGTACAGCCACGGCCCGGGGTACTTGCTGGTGTTGTTGTATGTAGTATGATGCCTAAATTCCAGTTTATTGGCTTTAACTTCAATCTTAAGCTCAGGCAATATGTGAAAACCTTTAACCTGAGTTTTTCTTCTCTTTACATTCTCAAAATGATGAATGTTCATATTTAAATCAATCGCACACGTTCTCACCACGGTGCACGGCAGCGCAATTCTGTCGTTCTGAATTCACAATCGAATGTAATTGAATTGGCATTGCTTGATTGGTCAGGATCATGCAGGAGATTACAGGCCAGCAGAGCATCTTATGTTTGTTGTTTAATGTGATGTTTGTGTGAGTGTGTGTGCATTCCCTTATCTTTATTTCTTCCTATTTTTCCTTTCATTTTTGAAGTAGATCTACAGTCCGACCTTTCCTGTCCGGCCTCCCTCTATCTGGATCTCTCTATTATCTGGATGCAACCTCAGGCATGATTTTTTTTTTTTTTTTTTTCAATCTAATGATTGCAGGAAATGGGGGATTTCAGACTCAAACAAAATTCCTACACAAACTTACATGCATTACATATTCCCAACATAAACATACATTCACATCTGATTTTCATCTAGAGCAACGAGCCCGTGATTGGTACACGATCTACAGCGCCATGATTGGTACAGCCTACATATGTAGTATTCTTTGACACACTGAATCTAATAAATAGTTCATAGCCTTGTCCGTTTATCATGTTTGAAAGATGTAGCCTGTTAGTGTTACCTCTTGAATTCACAGTAAACGGGGCAGCAAAGACCAGTAAAGCTTCACAAAAAGTTTTTGATCTTCATGACCTCTTGCCAAACTAGATTTCAAGCTGGAAATTAGTGGCCCTCATTTTGGACCGCTATTTACCAGTTGTTGCGCACTGAATGGTGAATAGTTATCTTTTGTGCAAGTGATTTTGGTCTTGATGTTCAGTCAACAGCAGCCAGATTACAAATGACTAGTGAGCTTGTAGAGATATTTACATTATTACTATCAGCCTTGCCTCCAGACAGGGCCTTGCCATGACTGGTACAGCTACATGATTCTTACGGGTGATAATGTTGATGCATGCAATTGAATGAAGTTGTATTACAGCACATACAAATCATGTGTGTATACCAATCAAGGACGCACTGTACCAAACACGGCACCAAAGGAGGTAATATAAAAACCAATTTATTGCAAAATTTCTTTTATAATTTTTATATCTTAAATATGCATTGCAGCATGCATTTAGAATGTCATCATATTGACACAAAATGTTCCTATGAAAGATACACTCAAGACTTGGCATCTATTTTGGAACTATAGCACGAAAACCGCTACGTGTACCAAACTTTGGCACGTTACTCTAAGTAACGTGCATTCAGACATTCACTAACATACGCTATGCCCAAGTCATCGCAAGAAAATGGACAGAAATCTTTTCATGAAAATAAAGGCACAGTACAGGCCATTGTTCATTGAGCAAATTATCAGAAAATTCTTTCAACGCAGATCAGGTGACGAGGATGTGACATGATCACGCAAAAATTGATACATGTACTATACCATTGGGTAGGCATCTGTGTACATTAAACATTGAGCGTGTTTATACAGAGAAGCAAAATACGTGCTCATGCCGGCTCATGCCGGCTCATGCGAGAGGACCTCTCGAATTTTGCTCTGTATAAACACGGCGTATGCCGGCATATGCAGCCAAATGCAGGCTCATGCAAGAGGTTCTGTCCGCCACCTTTTGAGGGGGCCGATGCGAGAGGAGCCTCGCGTATTTTGCTGTGTGTTTATACAGACGACCGAAATTCGAGAGGTAACTGGAAAGCGTGTATTTTAATATCTGTCATGATCAAACCACGTCTTCTCCTTCTTACTGAAAAACTGGATTTCAGTTGATCATTTGGCCGGGTGGTTGTCAAGAGGGACGTTACAAGAATGACCTTCAAGCTTGGTGGTCCTGATGACTTTGCCGGTGCCATCTTGATTTTTTTCATTTTTTCCCATCATGCAATAAACTGTACTGCGAACGTGACCTATGCTTGACCCCAAAATTCGAGAGGTCCGGTTCAGCTGAGGTCCGCTCGCATCGGCTCGCATGAGCCGGTATTTTGACTTCTGTATAAACACGAGAAATAAGCGCTCATGCGGGAGGTAAAATACCGGCTCATGCGCGCCGATGCGAGAGGCTCCTGTATAAACACGCACATTGAGTTTCCCATATCCAGCCAAATCCATTATCTGGATGAGCGCTGGTCCCAACATGTTCGGATAGGAGAGGTCGGACTGCACCTATACAATTGTATGTCTTTCTCTTTCCTTCCTAGTAATCTTTTCTTTCTTTCCTCCCAACTTTTCATCATTTCCTTTTCGATGCATATTTTCTTCTTATCTGTTCTTTGTTTTCTTCCATCCGTCTTTCCGTTCATCTGCATATCTACAAGTGTATATTCTTTTTTTCCTCTCCAATATATATCTATTTCTCCTCACATTTTTGTATTCATAAGTACCTTTTTCTTTCCTTTACATAGTTTTTGTCCCCGCCGAACGAGTTCGAGCAGGGGACTATGAAACGGGCTCCGTACGTGTGTGTGTCCGTGTGTCCGTCCGTCTGTCCGTCCGTCCGTCCGTGTGTCCGTGTGTCCGTGTGTCCGTGTGTGCGTCCGTGTGTGATCAAAATCTTCAATTTGCTACTTCTCTGTCATTTATGAGCCAATTTTGATTCTGTTTGCTTTATATGATAGCACTACATGGGAGCTTTGAAACTTCTACACAGAATTTCAGTCGTGACCTTTGACCTTGACCTTTGACCTATATTGTACATTTTGCTACAAAATGCTACTCCTTCGCCATTTCTAACCCGATTTCGATTCCGTTTGCTTTATGTGATGGCACTAGGTGAGGGCTTCAAAACTTCTACACAGAATTTTGACCTTTGACTTCTTTGACCTTTGACCTTGATTTTTTGACCTATATTGTACATTTTGCTACAAAATGCTACTCCTTCGCCATTTCTAACCCGATTTCGATTCCGTTTGCTTTATGTGATGGCACTAGGTGAGGGCTTCAAAACTTCTACACAGAATTTTGACCTTTGACTTCTTTGACCTTTGACCTTGATTTTTTGACCTATATTGTACATTTTGCTACAAAATGCTACTCCTTCGCCATTTCTAACCCGATTTCGATTCCGTTTGCTTTATATGATGGCACTAGTTGAGGGCTTCAAAACTTCTACACAGAATTTTGACCTTTGACTTCTTTGACCTTTGACCTTGATTTTTGACCTATATTGTGCATTTTGCTACAGAATGCTACTCCTTCGCCATTTCTAACCCGATTTCGATTCCGTTTGCTTTATGTGATAGCACTAGGTGAGGGCTTCAAAACTTCTACACAGAATTTTGACCTTTGTCTTCTTTGACCTTTGACCTTGATTTTTGACCTATATTGTACATTGGCTACAAAATGCTACTCCTTCGCCATTTCTAACCCAATTTCGATTCCATTTGCTTTATGTGATGGCACTAGGTGAGGGCTTCAAAACTTCTACACAGAATTTTGACCTTTGACTTCTTTGACCTTTGACCTTGATTTTTTACCTATATTGCACATTTTGTTACAAAATGCTACTTCCGGCGGGGACATATGTTACGCACCGCGTAATTTCTACTTTTCCTTGTCTTTTTTCAATCTCACTTGATCTTTCCTTTCTTTATTTTTTTCCTCCTTTCTTTTAGAACCTGTCTCTTCTCTCTTTCCTTCCTAAGTTTTTTTCTTTTTCATTTTGGATACTCTCTGTTTCCTAAAAATCTGTCTAACATTGCAAGTGGTAAAAAAACCTCGTACTAGAGTATATCAACTCATTGTCATAGTCAGATTATGTTTTGAGAGACTATGTTATGATACTTTTATTCCATTTCTAGTGTATTTTGTTTTTCATTTCAACTTTCAGTCACACACCGTGTAGTTGTTTGTATTGAGTTGAATATTCATGTCAGTTATATGTCACTTGAATTTCTCTGGCAGATTTTGAAAGGCAAATTCATGAGTTGCAGTCACGCACCTCTTCTCTGCGAAACCAAGCAGCGGACGATCTCCAGACCAATGGAACGGAAAATGGCGAAAGGATTGGCTTCGCTGAGACAGGCCACTTCGACAACGAAATATACGATGGCAAAGCCCATAGCAAATATGACGGCTATGTGTATTCCATCCCTGCAAACGAAGCAGATGAGGTTAGTGGACTGAAATGATGTCTGTGCATAGTCTACGTAGAACTTAACCTTTTTGCCCGTAAGTGTAACAGCCCTAAAAACTTTAAAAGAATTAAAGAAATAGTGCATAGATTTGTATTATACATACATGTACATATTCTACAAAAGTACATGGTTGTAGCTTTTGTGTGTTCTATTTTGTTTGGAGCTTTAATCAAAACATAGTTTATAGCTGGAAATGGTATCATTTTCAGAGTGACTGTAGATTGAGCTCGGAAGCATACATAGTAGTCCATAAATGCGACATGCTAGATTTTGTTTAAAGCATGTGACATTTAAAGTAAGCTTGATAATGTACAATGTGTAGAGTTATCACGTGTCCAGAAAGTAATACTTGAAATGTTTTGTTTTCTCTGTTTTTGTTTTCTTCAGGATGAAGATGATTACAGCTCAACGACTTTGATGCAGAAAAATTCCTACACAGCTCCTTCCTCACTCTTCAGTGAACAGCAAAATGCTGGCAAGGTAAAAAAAAAACACAAAAAGAGAAAAAAAAACTTTGTTTTTATATATTAAGTACATTATTATGTTGTTGTTTACTCCATTCACCTGGTATTACAGACTCTGATAGTGTGCAGGTCACTTTTAGTATAAGAAAATTTCATGAAGTATTGGATAATTGGTGCATGGAGGTGTTTGTTTCTTTGTTTCTTTGTTTTTAATTCTGGGGTAGACTAGTTCTTGAGAAACTGTAGTAAACATAACAAATAAGTATTTTACATATTTCTGTTCTTCGACATTGTCTGATCTGGCTCTAAAGAATAAATTCGCTGCCATTAACTTTTATTTTGAATTTTTGTTGTTGACTTGTTCAATCTTCTGTGTAGAAAGGCAGGAGTCTTTAATAGTTTCACATACATGTACAAGGACCAAAGAATGGCCTTTGAGGTAATTAGAAATGGCTAACTGCATACTGCTCAGCTGTGTCTATTTCATGAGAATAATTTTGATATGTCTGTTGGAAATAAAATGGTTCATCAAATATTCAGTGAAGGTTTTTTTGCATCAATTTGATTAAACTGCTAAGATACATGTATGAGAGACTGGTAGAAATTCTCATCTACCAAATTTTACTTCCTTTTGTTTCATTTCTTTTCTTGCAATATGAGCTCCATATTTGGCAGGTAGTCAATGATGGCTTACAATATACAAAGCACCATGGTTAGGCAACAAAATGTGGCAAATAAGCTAATGAATGTGTTCTCAGGATGAGTTATCACATCATTTGTGTGCATGTGTGATAGAAATGAATCATGCAGTCAAATCATAACGTTCTTCTCGCAGGACTATGATCCCATGGCCGAGCATCGGGTCCCTCGCATCATTGATCGAGAAGACGAGTACAGGGGGCGCCGTATTCGCAGCAAGATGTCGCCGGAGAGGAACGACCCCTTTCTTGATGGTGGGTAGAAATAGCGCCCTCTTTCAGTCCCATTGCTCTTTATGTTTCGATTTTGTCTTTAATGCATGTTATGGATATGTGTGTCTGTTCTTATCAAGTCTGCTCAGATAATTTTCTCCCATTGAAGACTGTATTTAAATATTTGACTAACATGATGCATTGTACTTGTAAGGCAACAAGTGCAAGCAGCACAGCATGATATGGAGGAATGGATGAAGACATCCACAAAGATTTAATTTGATATAGATATTCAGTGTCCATCTGTTTTCCAAGAAAAATCCTATAAAGTAAACACGTATTTCTGTTGTATAGCCTCTCCAAATTAGAGGCAAAAATGTCTATCATGGAAGTCATCCATATTACAAATTTAGTAGATTGACCTCAACCTCTATGCCCATACCTCCTATTATATCTGTATGCAGATTGCACTTGTACACCAAGCATTATATTTAGTCAGTTGAAATGGATGGTATTTCAAGTACCTAGTCCTTGTAGGCAATAAAAATACACTAGTGTTGTATTAAACTGAGGATGTTGATAGAGAATGTTGAGAAGCTTGAAAGACTGTGAAAGGGATATTATGTATTTATTTATTTATTTATTTTTGTTTGTGCGTGTGTGTTTGTAAAGGAGTGCTCAGTCTTTACTAAGGAGTACATGTACTTCAAAATGATGTGATGGCAAGCAGGAATTGAGGAAGTTCTCAACTACTTTTTTTTTTTTATCAACAATGATTCAAAAAAGTGTTCATGCAGGTTGCTCAGTATCAAAATAGATTTATGTCATTAGAGATTGCTCTTCTTCAAACAATGGATGGTGAAAGAAAAGTGAATGCAATAAACAAAGCAAAGCTTACATGAAAGCATTAAGTATGACATTAAATACTTTGAAACTAAACAGGATTAGTTTTCTATGAGCTACCCTTTGCCAATCTCTTGTTTCAATATCAAGAAAAGCGAAGTGAATGAAGATAATGGTAAAATAGGAGGTGAAATGCATTGTTAGCCCTGTGTTACTCATGTTCGTTGTTGCAACTCATCTAGTCCAAGAGTGAGATATTGTAACTTGGCAAGATGTTACTGGAAAAGGATAATTGCCAGTGATAAGTTTCTTTTTTTTTCAAAGATATACTACTACTTTACCTGCAACATTGGCCTTAAGTGCTCTTGAAGAATGAACATCAACACTTGCCGGGTGGTGAATGAGAGATATCTGTTTGGGATGTGTCGTGCAGCTCACACAATCATGTGGTGTTGTGTACTAATGATGCTCTTTCACCTTCTTCCCAAACAGCACATCACATATGTGGCCTCTGATGATAAAACACAAGGGTACAGTGTCTGTCATTGAAAAAAATATAAAATAGATAGAAGAGAAAATAACAAAGCGTGGCAGATCTCTTCATCAGAGTAACTGCTGCAAGGTAGTTTTGAGTGGCCATTTTTTCAGAATGAATCCAACAGGAGTGTTGAGCATTGATGTCCGTATGGCCAAGCAGAAATTGTTCTGCTGAGATCAAGGATCGTGCAATTGAAACAACGTTGGCAATTGCAACTATGTGTACTTTCTTTTGTAAAGGGCACTGTTTTGAGACAAAAAAAAATTAATCATGCTATCTACAAGTACGTACATGCCATGATAGTTTCTTGGCGTCAGACATTAGATGGTGTAATGAAAAGGCTTTTGTGAATTATTATGAGACTATGTTTAGATCGATTCTCAAATTGTGAGGATAATACTAGTAATAATTGTCAACAGTCAAAATTAGATTGAGATTTGTGTACGTCACTAATCAGTTATTACTTGAATGGCAGCATAAAGCTCGGGCACTTGTGCGAGTATCGTGTTAATTTGAGATACTGTAAGCTGTGGATCCTGTTGTGTTAATGTAAGATGTAGCCAGTAAGCTGTAGGTAAGAAACCAAAGTGTATTAATGACTTACAAAGATTGATTTTGTTTAGCCATGCGCTGTCACCTTGCTGCTGTCGGAAGATAAAAGGAGTTGCATAATGCGGAGGCTGGATGTCACAGTACGTATTCGGATTACTGTCCGTCAAGGGAGTATGGTTGGCAGGCTTGTCATTTTCCAGGTTGAGCAAGCTTTTGCCTTGGTACAATTGTAAATCTGGTACAGAATTCAATGTCTTTATGTATGCTACAGTATTTTATTTTCGATCAAATATATTTTTGAATATGACATGTTTGTATTTATAAGAATCTCACGGTAGACAAGGGTTTAGAGTACAGTTCCACCCCCCCCCAAAAAAAAAAAAAAATAAACTAAACTAAAACAAAGCAAAGCAATCTGCATTGCTGTTTTGGAGGTGATGTTATTTTACTTGCATGTCAGATGTAATTTGGCCCAAAGAATGTTTGTTTTGGCCTTTAATTTAATGTGGACGATACTGGCTTATTGTGTGATATTAAATAAATTTTGAACCATGTTGCCAGGGTGATTTTTGAGCCGACTGCATTGTTTTAAAGCCGTGTGCAATTTATGTCTTTAAAAAAAAGAAGAAAAGATATATTTTTTTTTTGTTGCAAAATGAAGAAGATTGGTTAGATAATAGAAGGATTTTTTTTTTCTTTTATTCATCTAAAAGTGTACTGTGTAATGCTTTAGTCAGATTTAGGCTGAAACTTTTGTTTGCAATCAATTAACATTCAAAATTTCAAGGCCATTCCAGAGCACTCAAAACCACACCATGGATCGACATGGCCTATCAAAACGACCTATCTTTAATTAGAAGAAAATTTCTTTGAAAATACAGTGGCTTGGGAACTTAAAGAGGGTAAGAACTAGAAGCATAGTAATAATGTTCTGATCAGACTGGGGTCAATTAGCATATGCCCTTTAACCCTTTGTCTACCACAGCATACACACACCCTTTAATAGCGTCCATTTGTATAATAGTGTTTCATGACATGCATACAGCCACATTTGAAATGAGTGACGCAAAGTACTGAAAGAAGGGTATTTTCATAAACAATGCACCTGAGTCGGGTGTGATTCGAGAAGCATGTAGTGTGCGTTATATGCCAGCAGACATGATTCATGTGTGCAGTTGACAAGCCCTGGTGGCCATTGGTCACAGACTTTGTCTATATTGGGTTAAGCAGAGCTGATAGGGGGTCTGGCTTTTCAAGGAGTGCTGGGTTGTTACTTCGAGAATTACCTGCATTCCCACGCTGCCGCCCCTTGGCTACTGTGCCCATTGTGGACCAAGTATGAGAATTAACTGATCAGTCATTCTTGAAATATACAGAAAAACAAATTAGGTATCAGCGAAGTGTTCAGAAATGCATTTCACTTTAGATGAATGAAGCATATGACTTTCGTTTGCCTCTGCTGATACCATTGTATTTCTCTTCGGTCTCATATATGCAATTGGTAAATGGTTGTGAAATCACCAGGAATTGTCAAAGGGCCACTCATTTCACATGTGGCTGGGCTTAATGCCATATCACTCTATTGCAGAGCTAGTGAAATTCTGTAGGGGGTTACCTCTGTATGTGTGGGAGGGAACCCTTTCATGGAAAGTGTGAAAAATGAGCCATCTATGTCCTAAACCTTTCCACATTGATAAGGTAGTGGTCCCAATGTGACCCACTGCAAGCAAAAGACACACAATGCTAAGCAAGAACATAAAAATATTTCCCTAGCTCTGCAATCTTTCCATACCTTATAAGGAATCAATGTTGTGGTCAATCTCTATCTATTGTTAACAGAGGTTTCCCCTTTGTCTTGTTTCTTTCTTGTTTTTGTTTTTATCTCTTCTATCATCCTATTCACCCTGCACCTGCTCTCTTTTCCTTCCTCTCTCTCTCTCACTCTTTCGTTTCCATGGTGACCGTTTCAATCTAATTACCGCAGGCGGCAAGACTCCAGACCCGTCCCTGGCAAGCTACGCTGACATTCGCAAGCAGCAGTTGATGAGAAAAGAACAGGTACATTTTCATCACAGGGGGCCAAATGAGTACTGTATCTTGTTTCTTTCTTTCTTTTTGTTGATGTTGTTGATGTTGTTGTTGTTGTTGTTGTTGTTGTTGTTGTTGTTGTTGTTGTTGTTGTTGGTTTGTTTGTTTGTTTGGGGGAGACATAATAATAATGTTGTAAGGTCTTTGGGAAAATGTACATTGAGCATTGTTATCACGCATTTTAATTTTCTGTCCTATATCGACGACATTCAGCAATTCATCCGCACTTGACCAAGCCTACACAGGTGTAGCAATGTGCTTCAGTCTTGGGGACATGGAATTGCTCAGTTGATATCATGTTTGCTGTGAAGAAAAGACATTTTAAAAAGTCTAGAATGCCTTTTATTGAATGAAACAGTGTTAGTCCCATCTGAAAACTACTATTTCTACTCCTACTATTACAACTACTGTGACTACTACTACTACTGCTACTGCTTCTACTACTACTGCTGCTGCTGCTACTACTACTACTACTACTACTAGAACTACTACTACTACTACTATTACTATAACAACTACTGTGACTACTACTGCTACTACTTCTACAGCTGCTACTACTACTACTACTACTACTACTGCTACTACTACTACTACTACTACTACTACTACTACTACTACTAGTAGTGCTGCTACTACTTCTTTTTATGCCTCCGCCACGAAGTGGTGCCGGAGGCATTATGTTTTCGGGTTGTCCGTCCGTCCGTACGTACGTCTGTACGTCCGTACGTCCGTACGTCCGTACGTCCGTACGTCCGTCCGTCCGCTTTCGTTTACGCGATAACTTGAGTAATATTTACTGGAATTTTACCAAACTTGGTCCAAGTATGAAGTATGATGGGGCAATTATTTGATTAGATTTTTGGTGAAATCGGCTAAAGGTCAAAGGTCAAAGGTCAAGGTCAAATCATGAAATTGTATCCGTTTACGTGATAACTCGAGACTGGATGGAGTAAATTTCACCAAACTTTGTTGGAGGATGATGTATGATGGGACAATTACTTGATTAGTTTTTCAGTGAAATCGGACAGAGGTCAAAGGTCAAAGATCAAGGTCAAATCCTAAAATTTATCTGTTTACGTGATAACTCAAAACTGGATGAAGCAGCTTTCACCAAACTTGGTCCAAGGATGATGTATGATGGGACAATTAGTTGATATGATTTTAGTGACATTGGCAAGAGGTCAAAGGTCAAAAGGTCAAGGTCAAATGCTACAAATGTTGCAATTTCCCCCATATCTATGCATTGCCCAAAGGTATTTTCTTGAAACTTGGTGTGGACATGTACTACTGTGTAGAGATTCTCCAGAGAGAGTTTTATGTCATAAGGTCAAAGGTCAAAAGGTCAAAGATTAGGTGAAAATGTTGCAATATCACTTTTCTTGCAAATGGTTCAATGTATCTTCGTGGAACTTGGTACATACGCATGTACTGACTGGCAGGGATTATCTGGGGAATTTAGGGGTCATGGGTCAATAGTCAAGGGTCAAAGGTCAAGGTCATCTCCTCAAAATTTTACTATTTCCCTCATATAATTTCTAGTATATGCAATGCTTGCATTATTAGTTTCAAAACTTATTACATACATTACCTAATGGAGATTCTCTTGGAAATTTCCATCCAGAAGGTCAAAGGTCAAAGGTTAAGGGTCAAAGGCCAGGTTTCAATGCCCCCCCCCCCAAAAAAAAAAAAAAAAAAAAAAATCCATTTTGTACCGTCATTACACTCTTCATACCTTGGAAATTACTCAATGCATAAACTTATAAAAAGGTCTGTCAGAATTCAAGTAAAAATTCTCAATTCCCCAAATATGTTGTATGTGTACCTGCACTCTTAGAAAATTAAAGCAAACCCAGTTCAAGACATTTCTGACAAACCTGTCATTTCAATATTTTGCCAGTTACGTGAAACTGTCATGGATCACACATTGTGAAGACATTGTACTATACGCCTATTGGGAGAATCATGCATTATGGCGGAGGCATCAGTCGCCATAGCGACATTTCTAGTTCTTCTTCTACTTCTGTTACTTCTACTACTGGAAGTTGTAGTAGTATAATAAATGTTTCTTTTTATAATCTATCCACTGCTGTAGGCAGCGTACATACAACAGATTCAAGAGAAGAGTAAAGCTGGAGAGCTGTTCATCAACAGGGATGCTGAAAAACCCAAACCAGGTAAGCTTGTGATTGCTCTTAAGAAGATAACATAACTCCTTGACTTATTGACCATTTTCAGTTCGAGAATATGAGAAGGCAAGATCTTCCTCTATCTTACTTTTTTTTTCCCATGGAGAATGCAAGTTCCAAGATCTCGTCATCTGGATAGGGTCCCCAACCCATCAGGCAAATCAGGGAAATCAGGGGAAATTATTTTACTTTTTTCCAATCAGGGAAAAGTCAGGGAATTTGATAAAATGCCTCAAATCAGGGAAAGTCAGGAAATTTTTATTGGCCCAAAGATCAAAAGTTTTCAGTCAGACTCTGTTATATTTTGTTGCATGTTGAAAACTTACAGCCATTGATTGACTGGTTATGGTGGTATTTAGTGTAGCCTCTGACTGCAGTACAAGTCGCTGTCAAAAGTGCATGACCTAAATAAGGCCTCTGACTTGAAACATTGTTTACACTAAAAAGCCATGGAAAACGTGTGAAAATGGAAATGAGTTGAAAATAATTATCATGGAATTTTGAGACTTCATTGGGAAAAACCAGAGAATTTAGTTTTCTTGAAATGTTGGAAATCCTGTCTGGACCTCTTGAATCCAAGAAGGCGAGAAGGTGAAATAAGAGAACTAGTCATCTCGACATCTTGGGGTCGAAAGGCAAGAAAGGGAGCTTGTCTTCTCAAACTTCTCGAGTCCAAAAACATAAGAAGTCAAGGTCTGAAATCTTGTCATTTCGCCTTCGTGACCTCTATTATCCACAAAGTGTAGTAATTCAGAAGACAGAATCTTGGATGTTGACTGTGCAGACTAAAATAAGTTGAGATGATGAGATCTCATATCATGCTTTCTAAATCAGTAGTGTATTCTCCTTTCTTTCATATGCTTTAATGATGGAAATCTTATTTCGGTTAAGCAGAGAAAGTTTGATAACAGGTTTTTCTTTCCAAGTCAAATTATATTATTGAAACAAAGATGCCTGTTTTGTTGGGGAAAGAGGAGAGATGGGAGGACACCAACCATTTTGCTGTATATGTGAACATTTGCACCAATTATCTATTTCTCTCTTCTTCTTTTTTCAGCCAAGCGTAGTCGCTGGGATATGGCCAAGGGAGATGGGGCAGAGACGCCAAGCACCACTCCAGGTGTTACACCCCGCAAGAAAGCCAGTACATGGGACCAAGCAGAGGTAAAAAATCAGTGAAACCATACAGTAATTCCTGGGAAGTACAATGTACCTGTAAATTACTGATATTTCTTCGAACAATCTTGATACATGTTTGGTGAATCACTTGAATGTCACATATAATGTGTCAGATACCTATAGATAAGACCACCTTCACTAATATGTGTGATATTTAAGTTATTTGCAGGCATTTAGATCTTTAAGTCAAAATAGCATTCCCTACATTTTCCTCTTTGAAAACTGAAGAGCCCTTTTGGGTATTGTGTACATATATGGAAAATCTGAAATTTCCTGTGCATTTTCTTGTCTTGCATTGTGATTTTTATTTATAATGAATCATTTCTAATATTTATGCCATTTCCATAATGAGTTTACATTTAAATATCACTTCTCCTTTTTATTTTTTGATAGTCACAAACTCCGTCTATCAGTCGCTGGGATGAGACACCTGGTAGACACAAGGGTGGGGAAACCCCTGGTGCCACGCCCGGTGCCACACCCTCGGCCAGTACCCGCATCTGGGAGGCAACCCCAGGCCACGTCACCCCAGGCCACGTGACTCCTGGCCATGCTACACCGGGCCATGCCACACCGGGCCATGCCACGCCCGGCCGGGCTACGCCCAGTGCCAGGAGGAATCGATGGGATGAGACCCCAAGAACCGAGAGAGGTGAGATGGTGGTGAGGTAATGGTGGCAGATAGTTGGAAGACAGCCCATGCTGTCTCTCATGACTCATCTTAGCGGAAGATGTGCATGTTTCAAAGGCTAAGATATGGTGTCTGGTGTATGTACAGTGGGTATGAATTTAAACACTGTATTAGCCAGAAGTGTCAAAAAAAAAAAAAAAAAAAAAAAAAAAAAAAAAAACATACAGGAGTCTTATTCACATGATTTACTCCAGTGTGCATGACATGAAATGGCAAGTATAAAAGTGAAGAGCATCAATTCTGTCATTCAGTCTATCAAAATGATATTCGTTAAACGTGAACTTTCAGCATGATTTCCTCCTGATTAAAACATTAACAAATTAATAAGAGCGTATCATTGAAACCTCCATGTTACGTGATCATGCAGAAAATGTGAGTAATGTTGCATATTGTTGTACTGTATTTACAGTGGGATAACTTCATGGGATAACTTCAGTAAGAAGAACAAATGTTTTCATGTGAATGGCACAAGTAAATTCATGCTAATTTGTCAAATCCATAGAAATAGCACCAATAGACCAAAAAAAAGACAAACACCATTACAAACTTGCAAAATGAAATAATGTGATAGAGGCTGCATAAGTTGAAAACCAATTTGATTTGTAAATTTATGCCTACAAATGCATTTCTCTGAGAACATCAGGAGGAAACAATAAAGGCCAAGTCATGAACCATTATCGTTTTTTATCATATCCTATCAAACTATCATCATAACTTTCAGAGACACCCGGTCATGGCAGTGGCTGGGCGGAGACTCCCCGCACTGATCGTGTCGGTGAGGGGGCGCCATCTGAAACCCCGACACCAGCCAGCAAGAGGCGCTCCAGGTGGGATGAAACACCAGCTGGGAGTCAGACCCCGGCCGCCGGGGCCACCCCTATGATGCAGAGTGGGGTTACTCCAGTGGGCTCCAAGGCAGCGATCATGAACACACCAACTCCATCAGGTAAACTATCGGCTCAGTCCAAGCTCAGTCCAACAGCTCAGTCCAAGCTGTTCATTTTTTATACATGCTCCTAGATGGTGGTAGGCACCCAATTTTATATACATGAATATATTTTGCAGTATGTTGATTTTCACAAATTGTTTGAGTCAACTGATATTTGCAAGGTTGAATAGATGCAATAACATTGCCTCTCATGGCCCAAATGCTTTATTTATCATCTCCACAATAGGCAGGCACAAATTTTTGTTTGTGAATAGGGATGATATTTTATTTCATCACATGGTTCTTGGTCATGAATTTAACCACTTGCAAAATTGTCAAGTTCCAATTGCAAAATGTATTCGCAAAAAAGAAGGCTGATACATTCATTTCATTTTGAAATGAGCGAGTCCTGCAAAATTTCATTCTGAACAGTTAAACTTGTGAAGTCTTCAATGTCCTTGATTAATATGTTGTTCTAAAAAATTTTCATGAAGTACTTACATCTCACTGAAAACCATGTTAGCTCAAAAGCTATAGACCTTAATTTCAGTGTGTAATGCTAGCTGCAATTTACAAATGGCCACAAAATGATAATGGTTTAGGTTATTGGTCTCATACTATTTGCAATGTGGACCCATGTAATCTTTATATAAATATTCATATGCAGACATATTCATACGCATACATATTCATATGCGATCTTCTGCAGATACAATATCCATTCTCTCCTCTTCCTCATAGCCCTTCGCATCATGACCCCTGAGCAGCTACAGGCATGGCGATGGGAGAAGGAAATCGATGAGCGCAACAGACCCCTGTCTGACGAGGAGCTAGACACCCTCTTCCCTGAAGGATACAAGGTGAGAGAGATGGTATCAGGGCTATTACCCTCCAAGGGCAATTACCCCCCCCCCCCCCCCCCCCCCCTCGGCTAAATACTGGTTAGTGGTAAGGTTAGGGTATGGTTTATGTTTAGGATTAGGTTTAGGGTTAGTGTTTGGGTTAGGGTTAGGATTGGGTTCAGGATTTAGGGTTAGGGTCAGGGAAAGGGTCTGGGGTAATTGCCCAGGGGGTAATTGCCCTAGACCCACAATAGATATGGAATCCACCTGCAATGCTCCACTGTGATTCACAGGATTCCTGAGATCTGCATCAAGCCCCAGTTGATTGAACTATTAGATGAGGAGACACAGATAGGTCTTATTTTAGTGGTTTCATGTGTGGAATCTTACACAATTTAGGTGGCAATGACAAGTAGAATGGGACAAATTTGCAGGAACCCATATTTATGGAGAGTGGTGAGACTGCTTGAGTATGTAGGATAAGAATATTTGTTTCTTGTGGGGGTTTTTTTCTGCGAATACACAGCAGCAAAGACTCTGCTTTTGTTGATTTTATAGCAGTGTCCTCATCTGGAACAAGCAAGTAAATGCATTTACAGAACCTCTTTAGGATAGTGGGGTGATTTATGACATGCTACTCAAAGTATGCAGGGTATATGATCTGTCAAAAAAGAGTTTTACAGCCTGGTCTATGTGATCGTGTGTTCCCACAATATAAAGAGTGATTTGGCTTGTTACTGCTTGCATGTGGAAGCCACAGGATTTATTACCTGACTCCCATGGATTTCTTTTTGAGGAATTCAAAATAACATTTTGCAGATTTGCCAGCCTGCTTGTGAAGTTGTAATTGTCTGTTTGACCGTTTTATTTCCATTTGAGAAGATGGCTAACCCATATTCAGCTGCAATAGCTGGTCTTCCATGGGGTCCAGTTCAATGTATTTGAAGGCAGGGTTTTGAATGGTTGAGTGAATGCAGGTCTTCATTGCACCTCTGCCTTTCATGTAGCCATACGCTTTGTTCTGACCAAAATCTGCAGGTCCTCCAGCCACCGGCTGGGTATGTACCCATCCGCACCCCTTCCAGGAAGCTGACTGCCACCCCTACCCCCATGGGTGGGCTCAGTGGAGGGTTCAGTATGCAGCAGGAGGGAGGGATGGTGGACCCAGGCCTGGCCCAGCCCCCTGGAAACCTGCCCGTACTCAAGCCAGATGACACCCAGTACTTTGGCAAGCTTTTGGTGAGTTGATGTTTAAGATTCATACTGCCATTATAAGTATGTTCACATTTCTTTTGGGATCAAACACCCCTATAAGATACTGCAGGATTTGTCTAATTTTGCAAGAGGAAAATGGTGAAATGAAATGGACATGTTTTAGTGTTCATGTGCAAGTGCATGCTTTAACATGTCCTTGGTAGCACGGGCTAGTAATTTCACAGATCTATACAGATTTCATATACAGATTTATATGATATACAGATTTTCACGATCTACTCAAATATACAACCAGCTCAGAAAGCCTCTAGTGTATACATGCGGTATGTGTTCAAGTGAATACTAGGACACATACACGCATACAATGCGACACACAGGAGTACTTCTAATTAAGTACACAATTCAACCTGTTTAAAGTGTGCATACAAAATTGTAACGATATTTTTGCAGATATTAGAATTCCTCCTAGCCAAAACTAGCATGAAATCTTAGAATTCATGTACCATCAGTAGTTCTGCATTAACAGTAGTAACCTTTAGGTTACATTACACTGTACTCAGACTCTCCTTCTAAATCCCTGTAAATAGAATGATGTTGATGAGAGTACGCTGAGTCCTGAGGAAGCCAAGGAACGCCGTATCATGAAGCTCCTTCTGAAGATCAAGAACGGCACGCCTCCCATGCGCAAGGCTGCCTTGCGTCAGATCACTGATAAGGCCCGCGACTTTGGCGCTGGCCCACTCTTCAACCAGATCCTGCCCCTGCTGATGTCACCGACCCTGGAAGATCAAGAGCGCCATCTGTTGGTGAAGGTCATTGATCGCATCCTGTACAAGCTTGATGACTTGGTCCGACCGTACGTGCACAAGGTATGAAAGAAATTATTTTCATTCTTGTTATCTTTATGCCTCTGCCATGAATTCGTGCCGGATGCATTATGTTTCTGGCTGTCCATCCATCTGCAATCAATTTAGTGGACAAAGTAACTTAAGACTGTTTAAGGTATCCAAATAAAACGTGGCATAATATGTATGTATGGGTGAACAAAGCTGTGCCTATCAACTTTTAGGTGCACATGATCAAGGTCAAGGTCAGGTGCTAGAATTTCACTTTTTTAAAATTACTATTTTACACTTGATTTATTCCTTGTCAATCTAAATCATTCGTCTAGAATGTTTTTTTGAGGATTTCTTCAGGGGTGTGTGTAATGTGGTTATTTTTTATTGTTTTCCTGCTTTGTGTTAAGGTAAACGTGCCATATAAGGAAATTTATGGCAATTATGAAGCTTCCTATGGATTTTCATTTTTTGTCATTAACATTTTGAAGCAAATTAACAAAGCAACCAAATGATGAAGTTGTTATATTATTCATATGCATAAAGTGATGCAAAGAATGGATAATACCAGGAATACTGGTTTGTTCTCAAAGCCAAATTCTAGGATGTCATAGACTCATATTTACTGGTACTCACGCTCACCAGTCTAAGATGATTTGATGGTAATTTTTCCTCCTGTAGATCCTTGTGGTCATTGAACCCCTCCTCATTGATGAGGATTACTACGCCCGTGTGGAAGGGCGAGAGATCATCTCTAATCTGGCCAAGGCCGCTGGCCTTGCCACCATGATCTCCACCATGAGGCCGGACATCGACAACCTGGATGAGTACGTGCGTAACACCACGGCACGAGCCTTCGCCGTGGTGGCTTCGGCCCTGGGCATTCCGTCCCTCCTGCCCTTCCTGAAGGCCGTCTGCCGCAGCAAGAAGTCGTGGCAGGCTCGCCACACCGGCATCAAGATCGTCCAGCAGATCGCCATCCTCATGGGATGCGCCATCCTCCCTCACCTCCGCAACCTGGTGGAGATCATCGAACATGGTGAGTGGTCGTCCCAAATGAAGGCTATGTCAAACCCTTAGTGGGTTTTGTCTTTATCTGTTTATATTTCTTGTTTCTTTGCTAGTGATTGTCTTTTTCTTTGTTTGCACTGGGATGGCTACAGTTTTGTCAGTCACATTAGCAGGTTTTGTGCTTCTGGTGAAACAAATGTACAACATCTGCATTATTATTATAAAAAAAAAGCAGCATAAACTTTTATATCTTGGTGTGCCAACATTAAAAGGGATTTAAATATTTTGGCACATGAAATTTAATATTTTCTTTGCCCAAGTGTTTTACATCAGATTATTAAGGTGAATTGTTTTTAAAAAACAGCTACAATTATCATGGAAGCTATCATATCTTTTTCATTTGCAAAATTTCTGTAAGTATTTCAGGAGAGTGAATCCATCTTTGCTCTTGAATGAAATCAAATTCTAATTCATTCCAGTGTATTGGACTGATTTCTAAGTTGTTTGTAATGATTTTCTTCCACAGAATGTAGCTTAAGCAATCAATATAGATAGACTCCAATCAGTGGAATGTATGATGAGTATGGAAGAATAGCTCTTTGCATGAACAGACTAGGCACACCCATATACCGATGAAATCCTTGTTTTGATCTCCATTGTTTTGAAAAGAAGTATTTGTGAATCCCCTCTCGTCACCCAGGTCTAGTGGATGAGCAGCAAAAGGTGCGAACCATCACTGCCTTGGCCCTTGCTGCCCTGGCTGAGGCAGCCACACCCTATGGTATCGAGTCCTTTGATAGTGTCCTCAAACCACTGTGGAAGGGTATCAGGCAGCACAGAGGAAAGGTGAGCTCAAAAAGTCAGAACCCCAGACCCAACTCAAAAGAAAAATGGGGGAAAAGCAGTGTAAAATCAGATGATGGAACAAAACGGGAGAAAGTGGTTCACAAACAAATCACGCATGTATTGACTAACCTAAAATGGACAAGCACTTCATTTATATCAATTAATTTGGTGGCTGCTTTGACATGTTGATTTTCAGAGGTTCCCAACTTGCCATTTTTAATTCTTGTGGAATGGCTATTTCACTGAATATGTGTGGTTTGATTTTCTGAAGGGGAACAGGGTGACTTTGAGTGGTAGTCCAACTATAAAGGGATCTTTACTCTCAGTTTAGATTCTTAGATACTCAGAAAGGGTACCTTTTTTCTGAAATGCAAGTGATCTCTATAGTGTCCCCAAATAAAAGTGAAATAATTGCATTTAATGTAACTTTATTTTCCAGTGGGGAGGGATGTCAATAACAGAGGAGACCTCACTATCATGAGATGAACTGTAGTTAATAGTAATGTTACGATGAAGAAACTAATAATCTCTTCCTTCCAGGAAAAGATTACAATTGCCATTCACAAGACATTGGTTCATCTTGTAATCTGCAAGTGTACTGCTTCGTTCCTTTCAAAGTGAAACATGCTTTTGGGCCTCTCCTTGCCTTACATTTTTATGTAAACAATATAGACCTAACTCATGCTGGTATGTGGGGGTTTGAAATTCCTCCAGCTATGTTGCCAATCTCCTCTCCAGGGATGGGCAACCCTCAGCTCTATCTTTCAATAGCATGTGTGTATGGCCTTTTAGGGCTCACACGGGTAAATAATTCCCCATAGAGACATGTGTTAAAATTCAAATTTCAAAAAATTCTGTAAAATAGCTGGGAGAAATGAGGTGTTTCATCTTCACTAACCTGGATAAGTGAGATATACCCTGTCATCCATCAAATTTGCAAGGCAGGTTCTTCTGCTCAAATTCTGTCCAAGGGTCCTCAAAGCCAGACTACGAGTTCTTGTCACTCAAAAAATCACCTACTGTAAAACATAATATATTCGCGGCATGAATTTTTCGCGAATTGGAGCCGACAGCCTTTTTCGTGGCATGAAATTTTCGCGAAGTGCCACTGGCGTTCAATGCATATAATGTAAACATGGACTTTCGCGTGCATTTTAATTTCGCGAATCTTGGCGCTCACGAAATTCGCGAAATTAAAGTGCACGCGAAAATTCCTTGTTTTACAGTATTTTCCGTACACACACCCAATGAAATATAGTCCCCTCAAATTCCATCAGAAAAGCTTTCATCTTCAAACCAAAATGCAGTTTGTAGAGGTATTCATACTCAATATCTGCAGCTATTCAGTTTTATGCCAAACTGCATTAATGATTTTTAATCAATTTTTTTCTTCATTTATTTTGGTATCTTTGGTACGAATTTGTGAAGGGGTCTGGGACAGTCCATTTTATTTACAGGTGTGAGCCATATAGGGAAAGATTGTTTGCAATTACTTTGCCAACCTCTCCCCCAGGATCTGCAGCCTTAATTCTCCTCCCACAGTATGTTTTAAAATATTCCTTTATAGTAACATTTTCTCATTATTTTGCCAACCTCTCCCCCAGGATCTGGCAGTGTTTGTTCATTTGCTTTACAATAAGTTTTGAAGTATTCCTCAGTAACCTTTTCCCATTGCTTTGCCAACCTCTTCCCCAGGGTCTGGCAGCCTTCCTGAAGGCCATTGGCTATCTTATTCCCCTCATGGACCCTGAGTATGCCAACTACTACACCAGGGAAGTGATGTTGATTCTCATCCGTGAGTTCCAGTCCCCAGATGAAGAAATGAAGAAGATTGTGCTCAAGGTAAGCCTAGCATCTTCTTTTATTTCCACTCACAGATTATGTCAAGATATGTTGCACTTTTGTGAATGCAATGAGCTTTTCATATCAGCTAAAGACACTTGAGCTGCAAATATTTGTAAAATGTGAAATTTTAAAGAAAGCTGTATGTTGATAATATGTATAGGAAGGGTTGCACGGGGGAATATGTAGAAAAGATGCTTTTTGTCAGGACCAATCATGACAACTTATGCCATGTGCACTGGAGAGCAAGTAGTAGTTTCTAGATCACAAGAAATGGTTTGCTTTTATCAAACAAATGTAATCTGGAATCGGAAATGAATGTCACTCACTCAACAGTTTATACTATAAAACCAAACATTTTCATGCTCGTGGAACTTTCACAACATTTCGCGAAGAGCCAAGATTCATAAAAGTTTTTGTCTATACAGTGCATTGAGTGCTACTTCATGTAGTACACTCAAATTTTTTTCATGGTCGGTAATTCAAGGAAGTTTCATGCCGCAAACCAGGCACCGGCTACAATTTGCAAAAGTTCCCCACTGTGAATGCTTCTCTTTCTACAGTAATATTGTGTTCACTATCCTCTATACAAGACCATGTCTATAACCACATCATCTCTGTGCTTCCTAGGTGGTGAAGCAGTGCTGTGCCACAGATGGTGTGGAGGAAGATTATATCCGAGACGAGGTCCTCCCGTCTTTCTTCAAGCACTTCTGGCAGCATCGGATGGCCCTTGACAGACGTAACTACAGACAGGTGAGAACCCTTCAACCGAGGCCAAATGATCCTTGTACCTCATCAGAAGTAACGTATGTCCCCCCCCAAAAAAAAAAAAAAACAACAAAACAAAACAAAACAAAACAAAACAAAACAAAACAAAAAAACCAACAACAAAACAAAACAAAACAAAATTGCAACGGGACCCTCCGCAATGATTACTTTAAAAATAGTGAATCGATCCAAACAAAATTTCAGGGTGTGAAACTATAACTTATTACCCACATCTTACAGAAATCCCCATCCAATTTACTTCAGTGGTCACAGAGAACTAAGTAGTTTTGTAGAGCATGCCAGGAATCCCTTCCCTCCCAGTTCTGTACGTTGTGTTCACACAGTATGCAGATCTGAGAGCATCCATGTGCTGCTCTTGGAAGAATCAGACCCATGACATAATTTACAATGATCCACATCTCTCTGTGACTACTTAACCAAATTGAATGGGGTTTTCTGCAAAATATAGCTAAGATGTCATATTTAATGACCCTGAAGTAGCATTTAGACAGTTTAATCATATTGGTATTTATCAATGCGAAAATCCGATTGTATTTTTTTTTTTTTTTTGGGGGGGGGGGGGACATACTGTAGAGGGCAATAACATGTACACCGCCTGCCAGCCAGATTTACTTCTGCAGTCTTCTTCAATGTCTGTGTGCACAATATAGTGTGCAAGGTTAAACTTGCAAAACCTTTTCACAAGTGGTTGAATTCACGATTGAGAGCTTCCTTGATGGGATGAGAAGGGAAGTACTATGACTTTTTACAGGAAGGTTAGTAATTTCGCACCCTTGCAAAGAAATTCATCGCCCTCAAGTTATGGGAGGCAATATTTTTGTGAGTTGTTAATTCCAAAAGTATCAATCGACTCATGAAATTTGCGAAAAATGAAAACACCACAAAATACACAATGCTGTGATGTCATATGTCATGATAAATCTGGAGGGTTGTCAGTAGGCAAAAAAGGATGGAGGGAGGATGGCTTCTGAAGGCTAGTATCAATGGTATCCATAGCATTCGACAAGCCTGAACAAACTCTGCACCTATTTCATCTTAAAATTTGAATTTTTTCAGGGGGATATGATGGGAATGGCAGAATGATTAGGCACAGCGCTCTCCTTGTTGAAAAGTAATGAATGAAATGCTGTTTATTCGTCTGTGCAATGACCATTTATTGATGTTACCCTTTGTTTATCATTAATGTTGAAAAAGGGCAGGGCAAATATGGAGATGTAATAGCACTCTTTTTGTCAGTTTTTCCCTTTATGAGCCAAGGCATTTAGCTTTACATGTCAAGCTTTTTCATCAGCATGCAGTTGTCCATCCAAACTTTACCTAGTTGGTAAGTAAACAAACTCACTCAGGTGTACCAATGTGCCTCAGTACAATAGAAAGGCCATGATGACACATAAGGCATTTGGGGAATTAGATAATCTCTGTTCGGTGACAGTCTTTTTCCAGACATCTGCCAATCAGCTAGGAAAGCACTCCGATGAGCGTGCTAATGTGCGAACACAATACAGTGAGGATTAAGAATAATTGAAATTCTGTGTATTGACTCCCTTGATATAGCAGTGCATCTCATTATTGATATTTCATTGTCGTAGTTGGTGGACACCACAGTGGAGATCGCCAACAAGGTCGGGGCATCGGAGATCATCGGCCGGGTGGTCGACGACCTGAAGGATGAGGCAGAGCAGTACAGGAAGATGGTGATGGAGACCATCGAGAAGGTCATGGATAACCTTGGAGCCTCAGACATCGACTCCCGGCTGGAGGAACAGCTCATTGACGGTATCCTCTACGCCTTCCAGGAACAGACCACTGAGGTGAGGGGAGAGATGAGAGGGTCTTCTAAGGGTGCATTTGAGCGCTCTCCTAAAGCCAATTAAACTGTACCGAACCCGCGCCAGAGGAGCGCTGTAACACTCCTGAAGTGTACCGTACCGTACTGAACTGAGCCAAAAGTGGACCACTTCCAGATGTGCTCCAAAAGGGTACCAAAAGCGTACAAAAGTTCGCATGTGAGAATGCGTGCATCATGCACATATATCATATTGCAAAGAGTTTATTCTCTTTATGCGGGACATCTGTAAGTAGTTTAAGTGCCCCAGGTGAATAACCGTGCTACAAAATGCATGACCCCCTCTAAAAATAACTTATGAGGTACACTTTCTCAACAGAATGTTCAAACACTTCAAATGTGGCACAGCACGGTACCTTCACTTTGGTTTGCTTTTGAGCACTCGAACGCACCCTAGGTTTCTGAGACAGCCGGCAGCAAAGACCTATATTTTTACCCTCTCCACAATGACTTTTGGGACTGAATGTTCTGTCATACAGAGATGCCAGCCGTTGCTCTGTATTTTGTACTGTTTTCTTTTTGTTTGTTTTTATTTGCTTTTTTTTTTGGGCAAAATACTACATGTTTCATGGAAAAGAAAGTAGCTTCATTTACATATAGACATATTTTTAGGCCCTCTTTTAATTTTAATGGCATCTCTGATTCCAGCAGTCAGCATGAGGATAACACAGCATAGATCTCTGCCTTTGTGTCTATCCAGCATCCTGTCTTTTATATAGACTGTTATTACAGTGTGTGCTTCCCATTTCTTACTGATCTTGTCAAACAGGACTCGGTGATGCTCAATGGGTTTGGAACCATCGTCAATGCCCTGGGCAAGAGAGTCAAGGCCTACCTGCCACAGATCTGTGGTACCATTCTCTGGCGTCTCAACAACAAGGCGGCCAAGGTTCGTCAACAGGCAGCCGACCTCATCTCCCGCATCGCCATCGTCATGAGAACGTGTCAAGAGGTAAAAGTTCAAACATCTAGTCTTATTCTGCACTGTGATTTCTGTCCACGTAACCTTTATTGCATTCTCACCTCAGGGAGTAGGATAGTAGCACTGTAAAACTTGCTAGAAGAAATTCAGTACTGTTCTCCATGCTGTAGCAAATTGGGTGACCTCAGTTGTCCTCTCTCTGTGCTTCATTGGAATGGGACTGTCTGAGAAGCAAGGATTATCTCTCTTTTGCCTGCAATTTTCCCTCCACATGGTATGCAAAGATTTATGATCCTTTTTGTGATCACTCATGAAATCAGTAGGCCTTGGTATTTTACAATAAATAGATATACAGGTCCATGAATTTTCTATATCTCTTCATGGCAAAGGTTTCTCTAAATTGCATTTGTGCAAACACTTTCAGTCTTCCACGTTCATGAAGCTAGTGTCGTGATTATTCCTCTTTAAATCTCATAATGAACTCAAATATATAGCAGAAGGGAAGAGGGGACATATGAGAGGTGTAAAGAGAGAGAGAATAGATGAGCTGTATAAAAAAGGAGAGAGAAGTGAGCTTCAGAGAAAATATGTCATTCAACTTAATGTTCCTACACCTTGTTCTTCATGTAACTGTATAGGAAAAACTGATGGGTCACTTGGGTGTTGTCCTGTATGAGTACTTGGGAGAAGAGTACCCAGAAGTCCTGGGCAGCATCCTAGGGGCCCTCAAGGCCATCGTCAACGTCATTGGGATGCACAAGATGACCCCACCCATCAAGGACCTCCTCCCCCGTCTCACACCCATCCTCAAGAACAGGTAACAGTCCTTTCTCGGGACAACTGTCTCGTTTCTCACTTCTCTGTGTGTTGGGTTACCTCAGTGTGCTAGAGATTAGTGGATTTGAGTATCAAAGGTGATGGTCAGAAGAAAATCAATGTAAACTAGCAAAATTCACTTCATCGCAGAGTATGATTTCAGTGTGCTTGAGTATTTAAAGTGATGATCACAAATCAGTCAATTTAAATTGACAAGTTTCATTTCATCACACAGTATGATTTTATGTTTGATATTTTGTGATGAGTTATAGATACATGGATGTCTCAAGATGTGAACAACTAGTGAGATTAGCATGCATTAATTTGAATACAAAACAAAAATTACATGTAGGCACAGACTGTGATGCAAGGATATGTCTTCAGTACTCTTGTGATGCCATTGGATTGAGTGAATGTAGAGTGGGTATAGCAATAGTCATTTACACTGCAGCTATCTGATGGGGGAAACAGTGGGATATCATGGAGGAGATAATTACTAATCGGGGGAGAAAAGAAAACTTCAAACAGGGAAGATAACAGGTAGAATGAGGTTAACAAAAAAAAGTGCTCTCGAGTGCTCTAATAATAAATGGATGTGGAACAGTTGTATAGAGTTTACAGGGGTGCCAGTTTTCAGGCAAAAGCCTGAATTCAGGCCCTGGCAGTTTCAAAGTTCAGGCTTTTTCATGTACTTAGTATCTTCATGTCGATGTATTTCAGGCCCTCTCTTGTCGTTCCAGCTGGCATCTCTGAGTATAGACATTCATACATGCTTAGCCTTCAATTGATGTTAAGACCTCCTCTCTGTGATGTGTAGTCCTGTTCTTCCCCACCCCATATTCACCTTGCAGGCATGAAAAGGTGCAGGAGAACTGCATTGACCTCGTCGGGAGGATAGCGGACCGAGGGGCGGAGTACGTCTCAGCCCGTGAATGGATGAGGATCTGTTTTGAGCTGCTGGACCTCCTCAAGGCCCACAAGAAGTCCATCCGTCGTGCCACTGTCAACACCTTTGGCTACATCGCCAAGGCCATTGGGTAAGCTCACTCACAGGTGCTCTCGAGTATTTGCTAATTTGTGTCTTGGCTGTCTTTTCATAGGCAACCCGTGTACCAGCTCTTCATGAAGGGAAGATGTTTGACATTTGTTATGGATGTTCCAGTGTTATGACTTTGTATAATTATGAAGATAATAAAAATAACACATTTGCCACCATCATCAAAGTGATCAGCAGAGATTTCTGATGAACTTTTGTCGCAGTACTCTTTTCTGATATGAAAGTCGTGTTAATCCAGTAACCTAGAGCCCTCTGTATAGTGTGCTTGAATAAAGGATAATTCTAAATATTCTTATATAATTGAATACCAGCATGCTTCTATACCCCCACCTGCCAAGAAGTTCAATGTCCTGTAGATACGTCCATTCTGAGAATTGTCCATTTAGTTGTAGTTCAGTGTAGTTTGCAGGCCTAACCAGCAAATATTTGTTCCAGGCAAAGTGAACAATGATGGATTATCATTACAATGGATAGATGATTGTAGATTTACAATTGACGGCCATGCAGTGTTTTTATTCATTGTCTGTGTTCTGAACGATTAGACATTGTTTCCCTGCTTGTTGGCAGTGAGATATTTAATAATCAGAATAGTAGCATAAGGTTATAAGTAGTCTTACGATCCATTTTTCGATGCTTCTTTTTTTGTCTGTGTGTAAAGGCCCCATGATGTCCTGGCCACGCTGCTCAACAACCTGAAGGTGCAAGAGCGTCAGAACCGTGTCTGCACCACGGTCGCCATTGCCATCGTAGCCGAGACCTGCTCACCATTCACCGTCCTCCCGGCGCTCATGAACGAGTACCGTGTGCCCGAGCTCAACGTTCAGAACGGCGTGCTCAAGTCACTCTCCTTCCTCTTCGAGTACATCGGTGAGATGGGCAAAGACTACATCTATGCTGTGACACCACTCCTGGAGGACGCCCTCATGGACAGGTTTGTGTCAAGCTTTATGTCAGCAGTCAAATAGCTGTACGTAGGAAGGTGAAGGGGCGGAACCTGTTTCCCTTCTCCTTATCTTTACTGTCAAGTCCTAGTCAAGAGACATTACTAACGGCAATATCAAGCATTTGTAGAGTCATGCAAGACTAGAAAGGCAACCCCCACCCTGAGAAAAGAATGCCGTAAAAAGAACTTCAGAAACAACAATGTGATATTCAAACAAATTTATTGTTCCACAATCAGAATACCCAATCCTATCATTGTGCATGAAATTTGAACAAGATTCCAATTGCTGTGGCGTGATACCCCTTTTGGCGTGGAAAAGAAGGATTTTGAAATAAGATTCAAAAAGGTGATAATGTCTTTACTTTGAGAAATAGCAGAGATGCCAGCTGATACTTTTTTTGCAGTATTTTGTACTATTTTTTTGCCAAAAATGCTGCAGACTTTATAGAAAATATGTAAAATACAACTGTTCGTCCACCGAAAAAAAAGGCCTTTTCAGCTCTCAGAATACTTTCATGCTTTTGACAAGGTTGACTTGTCTGAAATAGAATACTGCTGCAATGAAACAAGAGATGTGATATGTGACATGCGATGTTGTATGCATAAAAAAATGAAAATAGAAATAAAAAGATCTCATCCATGATATTCCTTTCCGTCATTCAGAGATCTGGTTCACCGTCAGACGGCTTGTGCAGCCATCAAGCACATGGCCCTGGGCGTGTTTGGCTTCGGCTGCGAAGACGCCCTGATGCACCTGCTGAACTTTGTCTGGCCCAACGTGTTTGAGACATCACCCCATGTCATCCAGGCTGTGATGGAGGCCATCGAAGGCCTGAGGGTCGGGGTAGGCTCCATCAAAATGTTGCAGTACACTCTACAGGTGAGCTCATTCATTCCTACTCTGCACGCTCTCTTCCCCCTCCAGTATGGGCACTGTTGGAATGTCCTAACAAAAATCTGAGAATGTTTTTGGATAATGTATGACTTTGGCCATACCTCTGTTGACATGTGGCAATGTGTTAACTGTAATCTCTTCACGTGGGGGTTAACCAAAAGACACCGTTAATCTTAAGCTCACTTTAGACATGGCAGTTTAATCAGGCTTGATTGATTTGCTCAATCTGTATCTACCACCACCATTCTGCTTCCTTAGCCCCAGCTGTAAAGTAAGACAAAATAAGATAGAATGGATAAAAAGTAACATTCCTAAGACTGCCTTGATTTTGGGATTTAGAGTGATGTTAGATAAATGAACAATTCCACAAAAATAAATCATGAAATACAAGATTACTGGAATCTGTACAATTATGGATATCAGCTAATTCCTCATGTTATTTGTGTTCTGTAAAAATTGTGTTCTAGATGATAGCTTTTTAATAAATTGTTGTCAGCATTCCAGGTTCCATTTATTGATGATATGATAACATCTTGCATGTCACATGATCATGTCGGGTATATGTTTTTGAAAGAGTTTTTGTACATTGTATCCCCACAACTCTAGGGTCTATTCCATCCAGCCCGCAAGGTTCGTGATACATACTGGAGGATCTACAACACACTGTACATTGGGGCACAGGACTCACTGGTGGCTGGATTCCCTAGGGTGCCCAACGATGAGAAGAATCAGTATCTACGCTATGAGTTGGATTACGTACTGTGATGGCACTGTGCACTGCATGACAGTACGTCACACTTCATAAACTCATGAGCAAATACTCTAAAGACATTCAGTGCATTGTGCAGAATGGCAACAGTGGATTTGAGGATTCGGGGGGCCAGGTCTGAGCTGCTCATCTCAAGAAAGTGGTATCCATCATTTATTAGATCTTGTCTTCATGTTCTTGTGAGAATCCAAGCCACAAACCCGACACTTCATGACTCATTTGATTCCGATGAAAAGATGAGTCAAACATGATCTGTGCACTCACACACAGTGGGTTGGCAGATTGTGTCCTCAACCTTGTATGATGTGATAGTGTGTCGGTTTTCTGACTTCGGTGAAAATAGACAAATGAGCACATTTTGTGAGAAGCGTTGTTCTGTAGTAAACATAATACTCTTGATTTGCCGGCTTTAGATGGCAGTGTATAAAAAGAGAATCTCTAAAATCTTTTCTTATCATGATGCAGCAAGGTCAAGCATTTGCTTTACTTGTAACATGACATTGATTTCCAAATCACCCTCATTTTACATCTGCTTTCATTCGTTTCTCCTATATGTAAATAATTGACATCCAAACTCCTGAGCTCTTTGCTGCTGAATATCATGATTTTCCATCTTCACAAGTTGTTAATGTTTTGTACAACTTTGTAGCAAGGATTGTAACGTATGTCATGGTATTGAGAGGTTGTGATGAGTGAAACAGCCTGTGTGGTAGACCCACTGTAGTGTAAGCCAATCTGCAGAAAAGGCAATACTACACAGACATTAAGATACAAGATACTTTGTGTGATGGTGCAGAAAATCACCTCCCACTGCCGAAAGATAGGAACAGTGGCATACTGATAAAAAACAGTTCACTTTGTCTTTAGTCTTGGTTGTGCTTCACTAGGTTTTCATTTTTGGTCGTTTGGTTTTAGAGTTGGGGAGGGGGAGGGGGAGAAAGAGAGAAGGGGTGGGATGTTCTGTAGACAGTATACCGAAGTGTTAATTCTGTAGCTCCACTATTATGCTCACAAGAGGACTCGGCAAAGCATGTCCCTTTTGTGTCAGGTCCAATGACCAGCTGACCCCAGTGTTAAGTGGACAGTGGGTCACTCTCGGGTGATTGTGTTTGCTTTGATGGTGAACTGGTCAGTACCAGACAGACTAGTGTTGTGCTTACAATGAATTTTTGACAGTATTGTGTCATTTGCTGTGTCGTATGTGTGGCCCGAGTTGATGTCCAGTCTGCAATGCCAGGAACACAGTTTCTGCCATTGTGAAAATAAAATGGATCGAAAATGTTATGATATATTATCCAAATTATTTAGGTTGGTTGATAAAACATTTTCCTGGTTGATCACTATGTTCAGATTTCAACTCATTCACCAGAAGTTTAGTTTAGGTTAGTTATTATTATTTTGAAATTAATGCTAGGCTAATCAATTTTCTGTGTGTGTGTGAAGCGCTGTGCATATGTGATTTCCAAGTTGTGCATCTTTGATCAGTGTAAACACTTCTGTACTTTTAAAAAGGCTTTGGGAAATATTTAACTCTATACAGATAGCTTCCAATTGCATGAAGTACGCTGTAATGCCTATTCCACTGCATGATCCATCTATGTAGCCGATCACATTAGGTCTGCTTTATGGCTTATATCATATACTGTGATCAATGGACTTTATATGGGTACAACCACATCAGGCCTGAAGATGTTGTGTGTACACTTTGCACTGTGTCATATATGAAGAAGGACAGTGATATTGTATGACAAGAAAATTTGCAACTTTGTTTTGTCACCATGTTGATCCCTTGCGGAAGACTAAGTATCATCTCTTGACGTCACAACTGAACTTACGTCACTCTCGTACCTTTCTGTACAATATCAACAATTTTCCATTTATTGTGATATGATATACACAGGATACCCTTTTTCTTACTTTCGTTTCCCAATCCACGGATGTACCTCCGTGTTTCTATGGAAGAGATTGGAGTTTGCCTTACTGTATACCTAAATGATATTTTAATTTGTCTCCTGCTAATCAAGGTATTCCAGGTGATTTGTTCTCATATGAAATATCGCAGTAAATTTGTAGATGCGTGCGACTTACTAGGATGTGATTTTATGTTTGCAGCAGTACTTGTTCCACCGTTGAGAGAAGGAAGTACAGTCAACCTTGCTTAAGTTGACCGCACATAAGTCAAATAGTTGCCCAAGTCAAAGATCTTTTGAAGTCCTTTTCTCTTTATATTCTATTTATTTAAATCCCTTATAAGCCAAATTTTCTCTCAGTCAAAGCTACTTCCTCAGTCCAAATATATTTGACTTAGGCAAGGTTGACTGTATGAGGAGGATGGAAAACCTCGAGTTCTTTTTGTCCTTCTCCAGCCGTATTGACATACCAAATGTACCGGTAAAAAGAATGATGGCAAGACAGACTTCAGTAGGTCAGCTTGGTATCCAAGAGTTGATATTCATATGGGCTGGCTGTCAGTGTCCACACCTAGTTCATTGTCTCACATAATGCATAGCAGCAGTTTGGCAACATTCCATGTCATTTTAAGTAGGCAAATAGTCTTTATTGAACGTCAGAGGCATTTGGTTGGAAGCTGCAGCTGTTTGCTCTAATTAATGTCAACTGATCCTGAGGGTAGTTAGGATGCTGGAACATACTTTTGGCAGTGTTTTTCGACGAGATAATCTCCTCAAAAGTTTTGCTTCACTGTACTTGTGTTTCCTTGCTGCCATGGTTTCTCAATAGGCAGCTTTCTGCATCTTCAGCAAAATGTTAGGTTTGGATTACTACTAGATGTGTCAGATTCTTGTTGATTTGTGAAAAAAAAACAACTGTTACTTTGAACATGCTACTTGAATGTACAGATTTACTCATTCATATGTATGCTTCTTGTGTATTATGAAGATGCAGGATATTGATTGCATGTAAATGAAGATTATAAGTATGATGATTTTCCTTTACTGCATAAACTTTTCCATTGTTAGAAAGAAAAGAACAAAAAAAACAAGTGGAAGCATTCACTCTCTGAGAATTCAGGTCAAGGTAAGTATGTGCCCAAGTTAAAGTTGGACAAGACCAGGTTTTCCCCATTGCACCAGTCACACAGGTACATTAATTTGTATTAAGCATTCATTTTTCCTGGAAGTCAATTGCCTTTACATGGTACAACATACCTCTCCTAGTCCCATAGCATTCAACCCGACCCCTTTCTTCCGTGGGGGTTGACTCTGCTTCTATGTGTACTCTGTTAAATTAATGTGCTTGAATAGAGCTATACTCGACATTGACATGTTTTTCTCGTTGCCCACTTGGGCCACTGATATTTTTGAATTTGAAACTTTGGTGGCCCGAAAGAGAAATGTAGTCGCCTGAATTAGAAGGAAATACACAATTTCATTTTGAATATAAGCTGCCAGATCATGCCACCAAAAGATATTTTTTAACATATGAAATTTGGTGCCCTGACATCAATTTTGAGTGGCCACAGGCCATCGCTAATGTCCAGCCCTGGCTGTAGCAAACATCCTCTTCCCTGAGATTTACTTCTGCTGCATGTATCGAAATGACCCGCCTCCCTCACCCACTTTGTTCCTAGCACTCAATGTAGACAACAAATACATTCATCTACATTGTATCTCAATAGTTTTGTGAGGACAATATGTAAACTTGATGATTACACTCTGAACTACATGTAGTATTTTGGATCTCATCCCCACCCCCCCCCCAAAAAAAAAAATAAATGGAATAGGTGTTTCCCATATTATGTTACACTGGTGTGACCAGAACTTTGGTTTGGTATTATAAACTACACACAGCCCTGTCGCTGAACACGGGTGTCGCACTTCACACGGCATCTGGTCGGGCTATGGGTGTGGATAATTGTAATCACATTTTGAGGTTATTTCATAGAGAAGTGGTTTTAAAAAAACAAGTCCAGCGATCTTCGCAGTATTTTGTAGAAAAAGATGTATCTTTCAAGTAGATTTGTCACAGATATTTAAGGTGTTCGCGTGAAAAACTAACACGTTATTCTCTCCACAGCTTATCCATTTCTGCTTAACATTCACAGTAGATATTATGTAAATTGACAATGTTTGGATGAAAAATAAATGCCTGTATATATTCTCAAAAACAGTTGTCAATCTCTTTTTGTGATATGTGGGAGTGAGAACCTTGACACAAAATCAGCCCTTTCTTCAATGCATGTTGTTGAAATTGGTCATTCTATGTTTTTATTACAAGAAATCTCTCCGCAATACTGGAATACACAAGCAATACCTGTAGTACACTGTCAATGCTATCACAATCCTGTCAGTTCTCATAGTATAAAATCTTATACACATAATCTTCATCATTAATTGACATCAGCAAAAGCATAGGTTTATCGTCACTTGACTAGAAAAGAAAACATCCCAACATTACGAGTGAGTACTCACTGGCTTTGGATACATTCACACAGATGTAATAACCCCATCAAATACATTTCAGGTAACAAAAAATGAGGTACATAAAACCATAGGTCACAATGCCATACAAACGAAGTAAAAAGCAGTAAAAGGAAATTTCTCACATATCTAAAGCGATCTCGATTCTCACACCCTTAAAATCACAAACAGGGAATGTGCAGGTTTTCATATTTTCTCTTGAATACCTGGCACTTCTCCCTGAAAGGTATTGATGTAATGATCCCGGTTACTGAGAACATTATGCTTCAAAACTCAAATAATTATGCCATTTCAATTCATGAAATGGCATGGGAACTGTCATGATTGCTAGCCATCGGACCCACAACTTGCAAAATGATGACCTATACTCCAGACTCACAAAACACGGCACACTCTCCTGCAATTTCTTTATAAGGTTGAAGATTCTTTTGCAGATTACCAGGTCTTGGGTCCATAGTTGGAGAACAAAAAGCAATGATGGAAGACCTGGCAAGTTGCCACTGTTCTCAGGGCATTTAAGCAGTGATCAGAGCAGAAAGAGTGCGTAATTAGTACTTAACATCTTTAAATTTAATTTATATGCATAACATGAAAATGACTTGCTTAGGCGCTTCAGGTCAAATGGGCAGAGTCGCCTAAAATAGTGATCTTCACAACTAGTCAGCAAAGTTTTTCCATACAATCATGGAACAGAATTGAAGAGGGAATGGACAGAGATAGAGAGAGAGAGAGAGAGAGAGAGAGAGAGAAAAAAAAAAAGGAAACAATCCTACATGATTAAGAGGAAAATGGTACAATTCAGGCACAATGCTGCTACTTTCATTCTACCTGTGTAAGATTGACTTCCCTAAACTAGCACTAGTGTTGATGGGGACAGATTCTCAAATGGGCTACGATTTCTTCAGGATTGCTTGCACAATGACACATGATAACCATCAAGTATGTTACAAAATCTATGATACTTTACACCCACTGCCTGAGAGATCATAGCCATTTCTTAGAGTCGTTTTCTGTACAGATTCACAGAAAACCACATGTGGATCCTTCCACAGTCAAAAAGCCTGTTCACAATTGATTCACATACATATAGTCAAGTTGTCATTGCAGTGCTAATATGCAGCCATTTGGGCTGTGACAGTAAACAAATTCCAATTTCATGTGGGCCACGACAAAACAGTATCATGAATGCACCAATGCTGAAAGCAGAATAGCAGCTCAGGCTGCAGCCATTCACATAATGATTCAGGTGCTCTGCTTCACAAATATCACAGTTCACGACTGCTTGTCATACAGCAGTGATACACCCAACACCTCCTCAGCTCTCAATTCAAGTATCTTACATTCAAATATTTATATATGGTCTCGAAACAAAAAAAGAGATAGAAACCGAGGAGAAAAAAAAATCCCTATCTATGGTGACCTGGCCATGCCCCATAGTGGGGGTGAGCTAGGGCGGGGCTATTTTCACATCATGCCCCCCATTCCCCCCATTCCTCCCATACCACCCATACCACCACCCATAGGCATTTCCTTCTCCTCCTTAGGGATCTCTGTGATAACCGTTTCCGCTGTCGATAGTAGCGATGCCACACCCGATGCATCAACGAGGGCAGTCCTTACAACCTATGCAAAGGAGAAGGAAAGAAGAGAGAGATCAAAACAACGAAAAACACAAAAAAAAAACAAAAAGGGGGATAAAAAAGGAGAAAAGCGAGGCTTCCTTGATGGAAAAAATATCAACCCTTTCCATACTGAATTCTGAAAAGCCCATAGTCTTGATACATAGAATGCCAGGCTCCTGTACAGAAGGGGTTAAAGTTACAAGAGTACTTACAGGGTGTGATAAACCACTTACTTATTGTCGTGGTGTAAGTTGATGAAATAGGTGAAGTCAATACCAAGTTGTTAAGGCTAGTAATGTTCGAGAACTTTCTCTTGTAAATTCATTAACAAGTTGTGGTCAAATGAGTTTATCAACTTTCTCGCGAAATCATGCACAGCTTTGTGTCCTGTGACCACAGGCAACTAAAGCTTCAAGAAGTTTGTGACATGATAATAGATCTGTTCGTGTGCTTTATGCACATTGTGCATTCTTCTGTACGCTGTTGAGCATTTGAATTTTTTCTTGTTAAGAGACTGACACTTCTAGTAGTTTCATACCAATGAAACGATGCATAGTTTTGTCTGCAGTGTGACCCCCTGTGCAAACTTCTGGGAGTTATAGGGAAGCAAACTATGCGTAGTTTTATGTAGTGTGACCGCAGCTAATGTGTACCTTTGTGGGGTCAATGATTCCTGACTTGACCATATTGACGAACTCTCCCTCCATGGCGTTGTAGCCAATCTCATCCGAAGCGCCGATCACCTTCTCAACGATCAGCGAGCCCTCGACGCCGGCGTTGTTGGCAATCGTCTGGCACGGGATTCGGAGTGCCCTCTTGACAATCTCAATACCTGTGAAGATTGAATGAAATCAGAGAGACACATACAGTATGTAATAACCATAAAAACACTCTATAGAGCCACCCTCTTTCAGAATCCTGTTTATGTGGTCAAGAAATGGCATTGTTACACAAACGTACTGTAAAACCAGAAATGTTCACATGCAGAAACTTTCACAAATTTCACAAGGAGCCAAAATGTGAAAAAACAACAACAACAAATCAACAAATCCCTGTATAACTAGTACACGTAGTACACTTTTTGAATGGTCGGCAATTTGCAAAACTTTCTTGCCCCTGCTGGCTCCATTTCTCATAAGTTTCATACTGTGAATATTTCTGGTTTTACTATAAGCATGTGAGCAATTTTCAGGTTTTATGATATATCACAGCCTCTGCTCTATTCCTGCAACCATATGTGAAAATGAGCCTGATATTGAATGAAATTAAAATGAAGAATATCATTTTTTTTTTTAAATATATATATATATCTTCGTTTGGGAGACAAGACCTCGTATCTGAAATTTTGGTGATAATAACTTTTTTTTATTAATGGTCAGATAATCAGTTAAGTGATGTCCTGTCTGTAGTATATTATGTAATCAGGCTAGACTCGGACCAGACAGGGTGTCTGAGCTCTGTCGGCCAGAGGGCTTAATATCACATCACTCGTATATCGGAGGGATTAAAGAGACAGGTGTCCTCACATCATGGTGGACCACCATACTGGTAGTAGCAATGTACCGATGTATTTATGACCAGGCAGTCCAGTGTTTTGGTCAGTCTGTCTCGAGCGTTGGCTGAATGCAGCTCTTCCAATAAAGTCAATCTCTCTCTTAACTCCGAGTGTGTCGATCGTGTTCTATTTGATTGTGCTCATAGCAGGTCACTTCACTGGCGACGAGGATATTTTTCGAATGCACCTATACATGTACTGTATAGGATGGCTCTCATCGGGAAAATTGAGGAGTTTCTGGAGGGGAGAGAGGAATGGTCGCAGTACGTCGAACGGCTGGACCTCTATTTTAAAGCCAATGACATTACATCTGAGGGAAAAAAGCAGGCGACACTGCTCACAGTCATTGGGCCTTCGTCATACAAATTGCTACGGAACCTGGTGGCCCCAACCAAGCCCTCTGCCATGAAGTATGACGATCTCGTGGCAGCGATGAACGCACATCATTGCCCGATTCCAAGCGAAATAGTGCAAAGATGTAAATTCAACAGCCGGTTTCGCATGGATAATGAAACGATAGCGGGCTACATGGCATCACTTCGTTCTCTAGCAGAGTTTTGCAATTTCGGGACGTCGCTTGATGTAATGCTACGTGATCGCCTGGTTTGCGGCGTGCGGGATGACCGCATCCAACGTCGGCTTCTTGCGGAGAAGAGCTTAAATCTCGGGAAGGCGGTGGAAATCGCCACCAGCATCGAAATGGCTGCCAATAATGTTCGGGACCTCCAGACGGTGCAAGCTCCTAGGGAGGAAGTACACCAAATGGCAACAGGCTCCCGTTTGGGGTGTCGTCCGCCCCAGCCATATTTCAACGGGTAATGGAGAATTTGCTACGCGATATTCCCCACGTCACGGTATACCTCGATGACATCCTCATCACCGGGGTTAATGACCACGACCATCTTTCGACAATTGACATGGTGCTCGGGTGGCTGGAGGAGTCTGGGCTGCGCTTGAAGCGAAGCAAGTGCAAGTTCATGCAGCCGTCGGTTGAGTATTTGGGTCACACCATCGACGAGCAAGGCCTGCATCCGACTTCGGGTAAAGTTACAGCGATCACGAATGCCCCTGCACCCCGCAACGTCACTGAACTGCGAGCCTATCTGGGGCTGCTCACATACTACGGCAAATTTCTCCCGAATTTGTCGACCACGCTAGCACCTGTGTACGCCCTCCTCAAGAAAGGGACACCGTGGAAATGGAGCTCAGCTCAGCAAACGGCATTCGACTCGTCCAAGAAGCTGCTGTTATCATCACAAGTTTTGGTACATTATGATCCAAGCCGAGAGCTGGTCGTGTCCTGTGATGCCTCGCAATACGGCATCGGCGCGGTGATCGCGCATCGCATGGAAGACGGGTCAGAAAAGCCGATTGCGTTCGCCTCGCGAACACTTGCGGAAGCCGAGAAGAAATATTTGCAAATCGAGAAGGAAGGTTTAGCTTGTGTGTTTGGGGTAACACGCTTCCATTCTTACCTGCATGGGCGCCACTTCACGCTCGTCACCGATCACAAGCCCCTCCTCGGCCTGTTCAACGAGGACCGCCCTATCCCTGCTCAAGCATCAGCTCGCATTCAGCGTTGGGCCCTCACTCTCGCGAGCTATGAGTATACACTCCGTTTCAAACCGACAGGATTACACGCTAATGCCGATGCTCTCAGTCGTCTACCACTCGCCGATGTGCCGCCCACGGTGCCGTTGCCGGCGGAAACAGTGCTCCTCCTCGACACGCTTGAATCATCGCCCATCACTACAGCCGACATTCGGAAGTGGACGCGCCGTGACCCGGTCTTGTCTCGCGTGTTAACCTACGTAGAGCGCGATTGGCCTGAGCAGCGAGAGGAAGTCGATGTCAACATGAAGCCGTATCATGTGCGCCGCGATGAGCTATCAATGCTAGATGAGTGTGTGCTCTGGGGAAATCGTGTGATCGTTCCTAGGCAGGGAAGGAAGCAAGTGTTGGAGACGCTCCACGCGGGACATCCAGGCGTGTCTCGGATGAAAAGTTTCGCGAGAGCGTTTGTGTGGTGGCCAAAAATGGATCACGACATCGAAAGTACATCGAAATCGTGTAGCAATTGCCAGGAAAATCAGCCAATGCCGGCACCCACACCGCTTCATCCATGGCAGTGGCCAAATCGTCCATGGTCACGCCTGCACATTGACCACGCTGGGCCGTTCATGGGGAAATATTTCCTCATCGTGGTCGATGCGTACTCCAAATGGCTTGAAGTGATCCCAGTTGGTTCGACGACGACAGCGTCGACAATCGCGAAGTTACGGCTACTTTTCGCAACGCACGGATTGCCAGATAAAGTAGTCTCCGACAATGGTCCCGCCTTCGCTAGCGCGGAGTTCAGCGTCTTCTTGAAGAAAAATGGAATCGCACACGCGAAGTCGGCCCCATATCACCCAGCGTCTAACGGCCTAGCAGAACGTGCCGTTCGCACATTCAAAGACGCGATGAAGCGCACGGGAGATAGTTCGTTGGAAACAAATATCGCGAGATTTCTTCTGCAATATCGCACAACTCCACACTCGACGACAGGAATCTCGCCCGCTGAAATGCTAATGGGTCGTCGTCTGACGACCGCACTCGATCGGTTGAGACCCGATATCGCGTCACGCGTGCATGATCGTCAGGAAAAGCAAAAGCTAATGCATGACAGCAGCTCGAAGTCGCGTACCTTTGCTGTGGGAGACAAAGTGTATGCCAAAAACTTCACCTCGAAATCTCCCAAGTGGTGGAGTGGAGAAATCGTTTCGCAGAATGGGCCGGTTTCATTCGAAGTCGCTATCGCCGACAACAGCGGTCGGGCAATTAAACGTCACGCGGACCACATTCGCAAGCGTTACAATTCTACGATATCGCCCTCGAGTGGCGGTACATCTCGACTGACGATTACCGCACGCGACATCACCAGCGATGAAGGACTAGATATCCAAGGAAGTGTAGACGCGACCGCGACGACCGACCCACCAGCGGAGCTACCACCCCCGGTCATGTCGCAGAACGACAGCGAGCTCCAACGGCAAGACCAGTTAGCGCCGAACCGTAAAACCTACCCGATCAGGCAGCGGAATCCACCTGACCGATATGGATTTCCATAATGCCGACAAACTTGGTAGATGACACTGTGTTATATCAGTTGAGTTGTTGTTGTTTTTTTTCTTTCCTTATGTGTTTTTTGTTGTCTGTATCCCTACACAGAAACGAAGAGTAATATCTAGGCATGCCTTTATTTATACTGTAAAAGTTCGGGGTAGTATAATCCCAAATGCAGCGAGTATGTTGAAAAATCTACTTGAAAATCGGCATTTCATGTCAAGTTCATGTTTGTTTTAACTTATTCGTCCATAGTCAGGAACATTGAAACATTAGAACAATGCCTTCAACCCCACCCCTTCGTTCTGGAATTCTGGGCGAGTTTATTGTCAAGGTGTACTTAATTGGCAACTACATTTTTGTACACAGTTTGGGGTTTTAGTTTCGTTGTGTGTATACATGTCGTGAGTGTGATGGTTTGGAAGTTATATTCTCTCCCTCATCATCTCTTCAGATGCTATGATTATTATCATTATTATTTGGTATGTTTCGTTCATTCACACAATTGTTAGGTGATGCTATCCTTATTTGGTTTGTTTGGGCAAATGTCTGACAATTTTGTTTTGTTTTGACTTTCTTCCGTATATTAATTTTGGCATTGTTAATTCCAGGTCAGTTTAAAAGGGTGACCATATTTTGCATAATACATGTATTTTAATTCCAGGGGCATGCTGACCAAACTTTCTGTGTTTGTGAGGGTCGCAATGGTCACCATCATTTGACGATAGAGTATAGCTTAAGTGAACATGTGTCTCAAAGGACGCTAACTCCATTGTACATTATGTAAATGTTAGTAACAAGCGTAGTCAAATGCTTGTTTATTTCCTGTGTTGTCATGCTCTTATACACAACAACGACAATAAGGCCGCTTACACCCTATAAGCGAATAGTCCGTGCATGGCTGCTCATGTAGAATGTTGTCCTAGGAAACTTTGTTCATGTACTATCTGTTAATATGTTCTGAATGTTTCTTTTGTTTATTTTTGTTTTGTTTCATGTTTGTAATGTCTAGGATATGTACCCCATATTCTTTACCTGGTCGAATGATAAGTAATACCTATATAATGATAATATTTTGTGAGTTTTTTTTTTGGGTGTTTTTCATTTAGTACTTTATTCAGGTTATTTGGCTATGTGAATGCAGTGTTAATGATATAACTGTTGAAGACTGACGTTTTCCAAGTTTTGCTAGCTCCTAGAAACTCGTTCTATTTTGATGCAGTTGCAAGTTATCACTTTAATGGAGGTTGTAATCTAAGGGGGGAGGAATGTAGTATATTATGTAATCAGGCTAGACTCGGACCAGACAGGGTGTCTGAGCTCTGTCGGCCAGAGGGCTTAATATCACATCACTCGTATATCGGAGGGATTAAAGAGACAGGTGTCCTCACATCATGGTGGACCACCATACTGGTAGTAGCAATGTACCGATGTATTTATGACCAGGCAGTCCAGTGTTTTGGTCAGTCTGTCTCGAGCGTTGGCTGAATGCAGCTCTTCCAATAAAGTCAATCTCTCTCTTAACTCCGAGTGTGTCGATCGTGTTCTATTTGATTGTGCTCATAGCAGGTCACTTCACTGTCCAAATCCTAGCTGTCTTACCCCCAAAATAAAGCCACCACAGCATGTCAAAGGAAAGGCTCTCCCATTTGATGCAGTGCTTTGGCTGCCATGTTTTTATGCTCTCCTGGAATTCGACATTTTGTAGATACGAGGTCTTGTCGCTTGTGAATATGTGTATGACGCATTATCTGCACACTGGCATGTTTCAAGCAGTTGACGAATACTAAATCCTGAGCAAGTAAGACTTCAAGTATCTTTCCAATCTCATTCATAAAGGCAAATTACATGTATTTCCCATTTGTACAGCAGACATTGATCTACCAATCACATGACTTGAACCAAGTGGTAGTGGGTGAAGAGAAATCCAAGAGTCTCACCAATCTTCTGATCATCATTGTCAGCCTTGATTCCATCCAGGGCGGGGAGGCACCTGATGAGAGCGGTACCACCTCCTGGCACGATGCCCTCCTCCACCGCTGCCCGTGTGGCGTTCAGGGCATCATTGACGCGATCCTTCTTCTCATTCACCTCCACATCACTGGAACCTCCAACCTGGGACAACAAGTATAAGGAAACAATCAAGGCAATTAGCATCTCCTCTTACAACATTAAAGGGATGGTACAGTATTGGTGGAGATGAGAATTGGGCTTTTAAATTTTTGCGAGATACCAAGAAAACACACTTATGATATAGTACAGAGCATACCATTTTAAGAGGAATTCAAAATTTATTTGATGAAAATTGGGTTTGGAATAACTGCAACATCCAAAAACAAAGTAAAACAAAGCAATCGTAATAGAGTGTGGGTCCCACACTTTTTTAGAATTGCTCTTTTTTGGATATCTCAGCCATTTCAAAACCAATTTTCATCAAATAACCATTGAATTCCTCATAGAATTACATGCTCTTTCATATTTCATAAGAGGTTTCTCATTATCTCACCAAAAAATGTTAGAAACCTAAAATTAGGTCTCAACCAAAACTATACGATCCCTTTAACCAAAGGTCTTCTTTCCCGAGACAGTATAATGCAATCAATTGTTCAACAAGTAAAAAAAAAAAAGAATCAACAAATAGAATGGGTTTCCTCCCGTGATTTATATACTGTTAAAGTGGAATTTTTTTACCATTGTGCACGACACGAAACCAGCATGACAATAAAAGAGCAAAAATGTTTTCACTTGATATACCTCTGTGTGACTAGTTTATCTTTGTATTCTGCAGAATTACAAATTATTCAAAATTCATCTTACCCAGCCAGGTGTGATAATTTACTAACATAAAAATTTTCACTTCAGTACATAAATAGCCTCTATATAAATTATTGAAGCTGATTGGGAATTTGATACAACCTAAAGAGCCCTGGAAACTAAACCTTGATCTCGATGGACTAATCATGCAAAGACTGCAACGTTACGGCAAGGATTGACCCCTGACCTTTAGGAGAGCGACACCATCAGACAGCTTGGCAAGACGTTCATTCAGCTTCTCCCTCTCATACTCAGAGTTTGTGTGCTCAATCTGCTCCTTGATTTCATCGGTCCTCCTCTCAATGTCTTCTTGCTTGCCCTTACCCTGCAGTTCAAATAAGATCATCATGAAAACAATTAACACAGAACAGTTGAACATCGGCATAGAGAAGTCTGATACAACATAACCATCTTGTAGCAAGGCGATTTTGCAGCTCCCTTTTCTTTTTAATACACTGATACACTTTAAAACCTGATATAAAAATTTTCTTATCATGGTATTTAGGTCCTGTTTTTATGGTGAGATTTCCCAGTAGCAGCGTCGGAAAATATCAGAGGGATTCAATCCCAACTGAACAAATTCCCCCCCCCCCAAAAAAAAAAAGACACTTTCACAGACTCAGAAATCAAAAAAAAAAAAAATCAAGTTGTGGTTAGTGTACAAAACTTTCAAGAAATAGTGGGCACCTTTTTCCTCCCAAAGATGTGAGAGGTGTGAAAAAGAAAATCATGTAAAAATGTTGGATTCATTTTGATCATTGATAGCGTATAGCCAGTACTTTTAACTTTGAATCTGGTACTTGCTCTCTTCAAAATGTTATTAATTAATCAACCAAATACTTCATCATCAATCTACCTCTATACTTGGGTTGTACAACATTTGATATTGTCGATATCGAGGACTGTTAGAGTCTACTTGATGTTCTTGTGACATTTCCTTGAGAGCTACATCTGTACAGTAACACTTCTTTTGTGATGGCAATATTTCATTAATATTAAGTCTAACAATAGCTATCAATACTGAAAATTACTCTTGACTCCGTATGGCACATTGAAATCACCTAACATACCTCTCCCTCAATAATAGTATTAGCAATTGCCTTTTTCAATTTTTACCTTTACAGGTTTTCTGTTTTTTTCAATCACAGCTTTCTTGTTTTACAAAATTTGCATAAATATACTCAGGTGAGAGGAACTTCAAAATCAAACTTGCTTGATATTAAATTACACAATCTTCAACAAAGTAATTCAGTCATGATATTGCACCATAATGTCGCGTCATCATTTGCATAACTGGGAAGGGTAGGAAGAAATAAGATCTGGGATGGACAGACAAAACAGACATCCCAGTTTATGATGCGTCACACATACTTTTAAGGAGGCATCGTTTGGGAAGGTGTGATTCTCATGTTTAGAAAGATGAGCTTACCTTTAAGATGAGAGTGTCATCCTTTGTGATGGAAATCTCCCCAACTTGGCCAAGGTCCTGAATCTGAACATCTTCAATCTTGACATCCATTCCCTCCTCTCCAAACACCTTGAGTAATAAACAAACAAGAACAAATTTAGTATCTCATGGTATATAAGTAAAGGGCAGAAATACCTCTATCCCACATTGCTTGAAAAGATTGAATTGTAGCTTGGACATACTAGTGAGACACAGTGGATATTCATACAAATAAACCTTGATTTCAGTCATTGAAATACATAAAATGTCTTCCACTTTAAAAAAAAAAAAAAAAAAAAATTACCATCCCAATTTGAGAGGGATTCCAGACACACCTAGTTTCAATTTATCAAACTTTAAGGACATTACTATCCAAGCCATTATTTAAAGCAAATGAAACTGAAGGCCACATTGCACTTTCAGCTCTAAGATATTCACACATCTTCCAATGAGGGAAAGACCGATTCCAAATCATTACACAAGTGAATGTCATCTTCCATCCCTCTACTTTACAATACACGAACAGCACTCGGTTCCTGCAACACAAACTTACAATGCCTCCAGTGGCAATGGCCATGTCATGCAGCTGGTTCTTTCGGTTGTCACCAAATCCTGGGGCCTTGACTGCAGCAACCTGTAGACCAACCTTCAACCTATGTTACCATCAAAGTACCAAAAATAGACACATGCTTGTCAACTGGTACTTCTCACACTTAATTAGCAAATCTGTGTGATGTGTTTCACAATGGAAAGTTACATTAGATCAATGCTTTATACCTTACACATTATGCATCTGTTCTACAGTTAGTCAAAACACATGGAACTAGCATCAAACTGCTAGGCTTACAACACAACAGTCATACTAGACATGATGTCCCTGCCTCGTCAAATCGTGCAAAGCGTGTTAATACTAACACTCTGACAAAATAAGATTCAATGGGAACAGTATCAGGAACAGTTACAGATCTGGTTTGTAATCACTCAAACTACAAATGACAAATGCTTTTTTTGGGTGGTAGAAATATCACAAGAATCAATTCATGTCCATGATGACATCAGGCAGACTCGGTCACCTTACTGGACTGATTCATTGCTTATTCAAGTACAATGACAGACTATCAAAAGAATGCTTTGCTTTCTCCTTGTAAAGAGTACAAGTTATGCTTAGAGGAAGTGCAAATATGTCAATTTGCTATCTCATACTACCTTCAAATCAACTGAATGAAAACATGAAGAATTTCTACAGCATGGCATCCAGGTAAAAAAAGGGTTAATATGTAAAATTGCCTTTCGTAAAGTTCCCCTCAAACAAAGAACAAAAGATGGCAAAATAAGTCACCTGTTTAGCACCAGAGTGCTGAGGGCCTCCCCATCAACGTCTTCCGCCACGATGACCAGAGGGCGACGCTGCGAATTAGCCAGCTCCAGGGCGGGGACTATGGACTGGATGCTGGAGACTTTCTTCTCACTCAGGAGTAAGAGGGCGTCCTGAAACTCAACCTTCTGGCCTGGTGGACAGAGAGAGAAGAGATCATGAGTGAAGGCATTCAACAAGTTCAAATCTGATGATTAGAAGTTGGCATACTACATCAGCAAGAACTGAGAGAACTGAGCAGACAGCTCGCTACATAGTAGCAATAGAGACAGACAGACAGACAGACAGACAGACAGGGACATGGAGAGAATGATGGAAGACAACATTGTATTTCATTATCAAGTCATTAAAGAGAGTCTCTACACATAGGGACAGACAACCAAACAGACAGAGTTTGAAAGAGATAGACAGAGACCAAGCAACAACCAATAATAAAAATCAAGGCAAATGTGATGAAAATGACAGATGGAACGATGACAAGAAATAAATAGAGATAGCTACATAAGATGATCAGCAAACAGACTTCATTAAATACAAACAACAAAAGTAGACTTTGTTGAGGTCAATACAAGCATTTAACCTCTGAGAACTTTTGGAATGCTGAGCCTGCAAAACGCATTCCATACTAAATCATAACTCATCCAGTATGTCTGAAGAGCACAGGCCAAGAATGAGGTTTACTGAGAGTAAACTTACATGAAATCTATTGAAGGTTTGCTTTTAAAAGGTATAATTTCTAGACAACTGTATCGTTTATTTCAAGTGTTATTCATTATAAAATAAAAAAACATAGAAAATACCTTTTGCAGTGTTGATGAAATATGGAGAGATGTAACCCCTGTCAAACTTTAACCCCTCGATGACCTCCAACTCGTCGTTGAGCGTCTTGCCATCCTTGACGGTGATGACGCCGTTGCGACCTACAGTCTTCATCGCTTTTGAGATCAAATTTCCAATGCTTTGGTCTCCATTGGCTGATATTGTTGCAACCTAGAACAGAAAACAACCCACTCTTGATCAATCAGTCTCTTTCAAATGATCAGTTACTCATCATTTGATGTCAATACAGGGTCCTGAAGGGAAATTAGTAGTAGTCCAGTCCATTATCATGACTAGTACATGTGTTATTTTAATATCTACTTATTTATCCCATTTGTTCACACATCATATGCATGAAGCACACTTTTTATATTCCTGTCATTTGCAAAACTTTCTTCATGACTAACAGAATGAAATGCTGCACTGAAAGAGTGCATGAATTGCCTTACTGTACTTTCCCGTTTCCCATCATTTTGTTACTTTTTTAGGTAATCTGGAAAAAAAATGTAACTCTCAGACAGTAAACTGCTGTGAGGAAGTGTCCACAGATACTACCTGTAGAGATATTGCAGAGATTGCAGACACAGTACTAAGTATTGGACCAGTTTGAATAATCAAAGAATGGCCTACAATAATTTGCCTTGTGATGATAGAGCATTTTGGAATACCTGTGCAATTTCTTCTGGTGTTGTTACTGGCTTTGACTGTCTCTTAAGTTCTTCCACCACGACTTCAACAGCATTCATGATGCCTCTCCTGATCTCTGTCGGGTTTGCCCCCCGGCTGATGTTATCGAAGCCCTCCTTGGCGATGGCCCGGGCAAGGACTGTGGCGGTCGTCGTGCCATCTCCCGCCTCTTCGTTTGTGTTGTTGGCGACGTCCTGGACCAGCTTTGCACCGACATTCTGCCACTTGTCCTTCAGCTCTATCGCTTTGGCAACTGTGACGCCGTCCTTTGTGATCTTGGGACCACCCCAACTCTGTTCGATGATTACGTTCCGTCCCTGCAAATTTGATACCAGTAAAACATGCATACACGATTGAAAAATCACAGACTTGTCATTTATATCATTTGAAGCTCACAAGTTGATAAAATCCTCACCCCAAGAACCAGAAGTAGAACACAAAAGATACATTTACCTTCAGTAGAAAGTTTCTCCTGAGCAATTAAATAATAAATTCAACCAGGGGTTGTTTCATAAAGCTGTTCTTAAAGTTATGAATGACTTAAGAATGAATGGTGATCAGTTCTTGTGCTGAATTATTGAAAATTTGATAAGTATGGCACATTAGAACATGTTCCAGTCATTTTTAAGTCGTTCGTAACTTTAAGAACAGCTATAATGAAGCATACCACCCCTCCCCCTCCCCCCTCCCCCTCCCCCTCCCCCTCCCCCTCCCCCCCCCCCCCCCCCGTTATGATATTCTCAGACAAAATGCCCCAATCACATAAATCACCATGGCAAGAAGGTTTTCAAAGGAACATACTCAATATGAGAAAACTTCAGGTGGAAAGGCCATGTAAAGCTTTCTAATTTTGTGATTTTGAGCTGGTGAAATCTGGAATGACATACCTTTGGTCCCATTGTGACTGCTACAGCATCCGTGAGGAGATCTACACCCTTGAGCATTAGGCCGCGAGCCTCCGCTCCAAATTTGATGTCCTTCGCATAGCTCCTGGCAAGATGTGGACACAGCACTCGATTCGTTGTGGGAGTGAGAGCCCTCGAAACGAGTGGACGAACAACGCTGGATATTCTGTACATGCTTGTAATCTAGAGAAACAAAAAAGATGGCTGGTGTAGGGACAGTCTTGTCACACAAATAAATTAGATCTAACTGTTAGCTCCAATCTTCAAGAAAATTATTATGTCACAAAACTTAAGATTCTATCACAAAGTTATCAACAAATCACGACAATCTGGTGTGGTTCAATTTAACACAAGTGATTTGAATTTGATATAGACCTCCATCTTTGGAAATATAATTTTGATGAGACCACCTAGTTTGGTCCATACTTACCAAGCATAACTTGAGAATGAGAATATCCACCTCGATACAAAACTGAATTGGTACTAGAGTAACTGCGTCAGTAAGCGGCCGTGCAGCCGTTTGCGGCAGGTACAACATACACAGTAATATACAGCTAAACACAGCATTGCACTGTTACATGCACACTACACATATACTAACACACTAGCAATCAACAAAAACCAACCGATAAAATGGGCACGATCTCTGACGAAAGTGAAATTTTCTCACCTAAATGACAACATATCGCATCCAAAATGAAATTTTCGGTACTTCTTAACATAACAGTTAAGAAACAATGGTCCAAGAAACTGGATTTTTTGTCGTTTTCTCGATGTTTATGGATTTTGAAAACATATCCTCACGTAAAATAGAATTTTCGCGAGCCGATGTGGGCCGCCATTTTTTTCGGAAAGTGGATGTTACCATCGAAAAAAAATGAGAAAAACACGAGAAAGACATCAACAACACCGCCAGAATTGTGATCTTGTTTGCTGCCAATGCATGTGCGCACGCTATTTTCACGTGCTTTCGCAATGGGAATTGGCGCTTACGCAATGTTCGCGAGACATGTGAAGGCGTTCAGCTAAAGATCGCGGAGCACGCGCGTATTGCATAGGGATTGTACATCGTGCCGCAAGCAGAAATACTACGTCGCATATCGCCCTTATCGGCGAAAATTGTGGTGTGCCGGGTTTTGCCCTGGCAAATCGTGAAAACTGCGTTGGTCAATGGTAAATTTCTTTCATGAAAACAATTGCGTTAATGAATAATCTTGTCTATGATATATGAAATGGTTGAAAATAATTTGCCTGATTTGTTTACAAGTTGGAAAAACTCTTAACAATGCTTAAACTGCCGCAAACGGGATATTTTACTCTATGCATCCAGTACTGGAATGTATACTTTTGTTTTGTATCCATCGATCGAGACATCTCGAATGCCACTAAACCTAGTAAATTGCACCAAAATCACAGAATATACTAAATTTGTCACGGGTATTTATAATTGCTCATGAGTAATTACCAACAGCCTGTCTGCCTTGCCTTCTTTTGAACTGAACTGGACAAGAAACCACCCACCAATAAGTGGGCTGATGATAGATGATGATAGACCTGGAAGCTCGACTGCTGATACACAGCAATCTTCCAGTATCTTCGGTGAAGGTAAAGGTAAAGAGAATTTGAACCAAATCAGTTCGGTTGTTGGACAACATCAATATTAGGTTTACCTTGTTGATGTTAAATTGTCCCTCTAACGTTAAACATCCTCACTCTTCAGTCTTCTCTTCCGAGAGATTGCGGCCTACGACGTACGAGGGTGCTTGCAAAATCTAGAATTGATTGACTTAATTCTTAATTAAGTTAGCTGTCTTGTACTATGCAGCCACTCGAGCTAAAAATAAAAGCACATATGATTGTAGCAAATTGAAAAAAGTCAGTTATTGAGAAATTCATGTATGGCCTACTCCCAACGGCTGATTATTTTAGCCCCTTCTTGCTGGTGCTATGGTGCACACGTGCGACCCTCTACTAGAAACTTAAGAACACTAGCTTCCACGCTTTACTAGTGTAGTAAGTATTCAGTGCAACACACACACACACACCACAAGGTCAGGATAGGAAGTTAGCCACGCTGTGCGCTTGCACTAGAAGTGCCGTGATCAAAAAAACGTTGCTATATGCAATCTAGTAAATGCAAAACCTTTACTTACAAGTTTAATGGATGCTTTCAAGTAGAATAGGTCGAGAACAGGGGGTTCTTCTATCTATCAGGGCCACGGTCTTCGCCAGTCGACTTTGCAACTTTTTAGGCACCGTACGAGTTGCGCTGCGCTCGCTGCTGGGGCTGGCTGAATGTTCTCGTGTATCGTTCAGCAAAGCATGCATTTTAGTGGCGAGGCCACTCACATGCTATTGTTCACCACGTGTTCGCGCGCGCGGGGCAAGGTATCGTGTAAGGAATATGCAACGTTACGCACAGATGTTGCATAATGGCGAGGACTTTAAATTTTTAGCAGAATCGATTACTAGTACTCGTACTCGAGCGAAATACAGTGTACACTAGTAATCGAAATAGTACAGCTTTGCCTAAAACCAATTTTCATCAACTAAACTTGACCGTACTACTTTCCAGCCTAAAAGAGACAGACAGACAGACAGAGGGAGAAGAAAAGAGACGAGAAAGAGAGAGAAAACTGAGAGATATGGGGGAGGAGTAGAAATGAGCAGAGAATAGAAGAGAATTGGTTAACGTTATATAGTACATTTTAGGGATTAACAAAATTTCCACTAGTCCACGTACCAAAAGTATGCATCATATCGTTGAATTTCAATATTAAAAGTACAAAATCTCCCTCATGTGGGAGGGGATACAGCCCCCCCCCCCCCACCCTTCCCCGTTCGGTTGCTCCGCCTCTTCGCACATAACTGATAGGCTCCAAGTTCTGTCCCCATCCCCTGCACCATTAATTATGGATCAATGCCTCTACTTTGCACTCTAGGTTTCACGGCCAGACCACCTCGTGTAACTGAATCTATACCACTTTCAAATTCTGATCAGTCTATTCCGACAGACCTAGCTGCTCTTTCATGTTTCATAAGTTGCTTCTAATTATCTCACACTCAAAAAGTGGAAACCTAAATAAAGCCCCTTCGCAACCATTGACCCATCCCTTTAAAGAGATGGGATAGTATTGGTTGAGATAAGGATTCAGCTCTTAACTTTTTGTGAGATTTTTAGAAACCACTTTAAATGAAATGCTAAAGAGCATACCATTTGTATAGGAATTCATACTAATTTGAGGAAAATCAGTTTTGAAATGGCTGAGATTTCGAAAAACAAAGTAAAACAAAGCAATTCTAATAAAAGGTTGGTCCCACCTTTTATTAGTATCAATTTGCTTGGGTATCTCGCTGTCAAAACCAATTTTCATCGATTAAACTTTGAATTCCTCATAGAATGTATGCTCTTTCCTATTTCATACTGAGGTTGGTACCATAGGCCCCGGGATCTCACAAAGAAAAGTCAACCTGAAGTCCTATCTCACTGAAACTATATATTATCCCTTTAACTGGGGGAATTTTCATGAAAACCAAGAAGATTGGATTAACTTACTGCCCTTCATGAAGTTGTTCTTGTTTTTGAGGAGTCATAAGTAGTAAAGGATCTCCAACATCTTGCACTGTAACCATGCAAGACGTAGAGAGTAGGCCTATAAATGTCCTATAAACCCGTATGTATACCTATTTATAAAAAAAAAAAAAAAAACTTGCATAGAAAAAAAATCAAAGAAAAGAAAACCTCATGGAGGTGAATGACCGGTCTCCACCGGAAGTTGTTCATAGAATATCTTATGATATGATTTTATTTGTAACTAATCCGGTAGTTCCACATTACTCCTGAGAGAAAAGAAAAATAGACATCTACATGATTAGACCAGGAATCAGATAGGTGGAACCAATTAAAGGAACTATACAGTGCTGGTTGAGGTAAGGATTCAGCTTTATGCATTTTGCGAGACATTTAGAAACCACTCTATGAAAGATTCTAAGGGGAATAAATGAAAATCGGTTTGGAAATGATATATATATTTAAAAACAAAGAAAAACAAAGCGATCCTCATAAAAGTCGTGGCCTGTCAACCTAATAAGGATCACTTTTTGGATATCTCAGCCACTTCAAGGCAAATTTTCATCAAATCAACGTGGAATCCTCGAAATTACATGTCCTTTAATTCATATTTCATTAGAGGTTTCAGATCTCATTATCTCTCACAAAAAAAAAGAATGTTATAAACCTGAATCCTCACCTCAACCAGTACTTTAAAGGACGAGTTTACCTTCATAGACATGTGGGTTGAGTGAATGCAGCAATATTAGTAGAACACATCAGTGAGAGTTTGAGGAAAATCGGACAATCCGTTCAAAAGTTATGAATTTTTGAAGTTTCTACTCAGTCACGGCTGGATGAAAAGACTATTATAGCTTGTGATGTCACATGAGTACAACGATATAAAGAAAGAATAAAGAAAGTTCAACATATTTCCATTTTTCTCCCATAACAAAAGAACACTCGACTTCTCTCTATCAGAAGGCAGGAGGAATAATATTACCCTTGACATACGTCAGTAGCAAGTCGAAGAACTTTGCACTCTATTCAAAAAGTAAAGTTTTGTGAAATTCTCTTTTTATTTTCCTTATGTAGTTGTACGAATGTGACATCACACACTGTAGTAGTCTTCTCTTCCAGCAGTGACTGCGCAGATACTTAAAATATTCGTAACTTTTGAACGGATTGTCCAATTTTCCTCAAACTTTCACTGATGTGTTCTACTAACATTGCTGCATTCTCTCAATCCTTATGTATATAGAAGGTGGACTTGTCCTTGAAGTCCCTTTAACCTAGCTCCCTGTGTAGACCACACCGATGGCTTCATTTCAGATCAAAGAACGGCAGCGATATTAACAACAGTAACAACAACAGCACCACTCTACCATCCGGACCCCTTTGATCGCGAGGTACGTACTTTCATGATCGATTCAATAGCCTTCTGGAATTTTCGGCTTTGATGAAAAAGGGGGGGGGGGGGTCGAGAGGGAGGGTAATGGGGTGGGTTATAAAGGTGAATGTGTAGAGAGGGCTGATGTAATAGTGGAAAAGGATTGCACGTCTCGAAATGACGGCTGCAGAAGCATATCTATCGAATCATGTCACTGTCTAATAAAGGATCAGATGTCTTGAATTGGCTGTGAAATTTATGTTGAATACACTTCCCCCATACTATTAATTTGGTGCGATGCTTAGATGCGCTCATATGCATAATCAGTCTTGCCTCGAAGTAGGCCTACATACATAAATGTGCAGTACTGCAGCTGACGAAAATAATGCTGTATATGACTGCTAATAACAGTAAACAATAATCATCATTCACGTACGTAATTCCATGATTAGAACAATTCTCACATAATGAGAAAAAAAAATACCAGAGTAAATGATACGTATAGCACAAACGCTCGTCTTTAAATGGTAGCTCCATGGGTAAACCGGGTACAAAAAATGATATGTATTGTATATCTAGCTTGTTTGCCGGGAAAAATATTCATGCTGCTTCTACTGTGCGTGCATGCATGGTCCCCAGACATACTAGTAATAGAGATGTGATATCTCTATGTATGTACCCAGACTACCGGCGGCCGGAAGAAGAAAAAGGGGGAGGGGCGAAGGTACGCTGACGTACGCGTGCGCACGCGTGCGCGCTCGTCGTTACATGTGCTGTTTTATTGTAGATCGATCTTATCATTCTCACCGTACTCGGCTCTCGCCTCACGTGCATCGAAGTTTCGGGACAGAGCGGCTGGAAACACTACCCTTTTCATACCCAGAATGGTAAAGTACAAATTACTGAAACAATCTGCGTAAGCCGATTTAAAAATTGTATTTGATAAACACGAAGGTGATAGGTAATTCATATCGATGAGACTATGCTATCTTTTGTTAGAGGTCTGCGCCGGATCTGTGTGATCACGCGATGCGTGATCACTAATAGTCCCTTCTACTGATTTTACCGTATTGTAAGTGTGGACTATTAAAGACTTTAAGCATGTTAAGTTCAAGTTCAAGTTCATTTATTTGTCTCTCTGCAAGATATATCAACAAGGAAAAAACATATTCTTGCAAAAGAAATCAGTACACAGTACAGGAATTAGACAAAAATAAACAAGAATGTGGCAGAGAGCGCGAGAGTAACGGTTAGAGTTTGAGAGGGAAGAGAAGAGAGACGAGGTAATTTTTTTACTATAAAATTAATTTACTAACTGTTACGTTAGGCTTAGCTTTGGTTGAAGCAGAGCTTGTAAATTCAACGTTAGTTGTATTGTATTTACTAAAGTTATTTGTACTTTGCATTCCATTAATCTAACGTTAGTCTAATCGCGCACCACCAGCGACTGCAACACTTGTCTTTAGTGTAGTGCGTGGTTACAGCGCCCCTAACCACAGCAGCGACCCCAACACGTACCTGGTTACAGCGCCCTGCGCCGGGTTTACAGTGCCCTAGGCCCCTGGTCCAGGGTTAGGTTAATGTAAGAATAAAAGATTGTTAGTCTAGTTTCCGAAATATCAGTCTGTAATTTATTTATCGTGGGGATATGTTCCGCAGGCGCAGACTTGGCAGAGACTAAATTTATATCCTACGGATGGAGAGCAGAACTAGGACCGAGACCATCAAACAAAGTGATTAGAAAAGAATTTTAAAAATGTTACAAAAACTTCTCCGAGCAGACAGATTTTTCTAACTTGGTACTAAAATGGTAGATGATATCCATGGTGGGTGTACAAATTCATACTGTGGCTGCTTAAGTGCTTTGCTGCGCAGTACATATCCATAGGCTAGCCATGTCACCATGCCACCTGCTCCGTGTCTGACAGTGAGTCACTGTGACAAGTGTGACTCTGAGATGGGTATAATTGTTGGTAGATTTGACAGAAAAATAGTTGGTGTCATAAATTAACTGAGTCCTTAGAGCTTAATACAGCTAGAGAAAGATGAAAGCAATGTAACAATAAAACTATTATTTTTCCACAATGGATACACCACCAACAAAGGATGACTAGGAAAAGACAGCTTTTTTTGGTTTGTTTTTTGCACTTCCATAAAGCATCACCAATAATGTTGGTAGTGCTTGTGGAATTATAGATATCTTACACAAAGAAGTTCATAGAAAGTGCCATAATGAAAAAGATATTTGGACATTTTTAATCCATGGATTCAGATGTCTATCGATTGTCAATGTATATACTGTATATACGATGCTGACTTGAGCAAGTTTTACTATATTCCTGAGCGTCCATTTCTTCTCTGTAGGCTGCATTCAGGAGATTCAGACCCTTGTTCGACCGCATCCTGGTGGAAAGATTTGTCCCGGAGACCAGGACAAAAGGGGGTGTCTTGATTCCTGAGAAATCCCAGCAGAAGGTCAACCAGGCCATGGTGGTTGCAGTGGGAGCGGGAGCAAGAGATTCAGTGAGTAGACCTTCTATTATTTGACTCATTTCTACTTCAATCAGAATTCCGAGCCAGTTGTTTCATCTTCCAAGGTGTTCCATGTTGCTCTTTGTTATTTTATTGCTCATTGCTTGAAACAGTGCAATAGAATGAGAGAATATGTGAACGGTGCTATTTCAGATGTTTTTTCTGTTATTTTTCATTATGTTCTCTGATCGTGAAATTAACTTATTTTAAAGTAAATAGAAAAAAATAAGATCTACAGAAATCAACAAGGGGGAGGTAGAGAAACCAGCAAGCCATTTCAGCTGGTGCCAAATTGATGCACCTTGACCAGCTTTGCGTATTATTCATGCAAGAATTTCAAGAAGAGAATACAGTGTTTCTTGGACTTTACAGTTTTTTTTTGTTATGAAGGTTTGACAGTTTGATTTATTGAGTTTGTTGTTTGTTTGGTTTTTTTGTCAGTAATGACTTAGGGGTTACTTAGAAATGATTTAGATATATCCTGCTCAATGTCAGATAAAACATCGTAAATGTTCAAGTGTCCTTAATTCTTTCAAGAACTATTGTTCATATGTGAATGGTATTTCTCCGCTTTCAGTGAAATATATTTTCTCATGAGGGTTAACTCTTCTGTAATGATAAATAAGCCAGTTCGGAGATAGCTCATGTGCACATGGGTACAAATGACCTTTCATTTTTCTCAGTTGGTTAACCACTTCACTTAATTCAAAGCGACCTAATGCAGCAGCTTGCCCAACATAACAATCTATGGCACTCGTATTCAAATAAAGAATGAACCTGCGTAGATGAAGTGACCAGAATTGTTCTTCAGTCAACACTTTGGGAAGCATCCATTGTGCTGTTTTGAATACATTATCGTTTTTGTTGTTTTTTTTCCTGTTAACATCGCCAAATAACTGGCAGGCTTGCTGTCCGGTGGATGTACTGTCAAGTACCATTTATAAGGATTACATGAATAATCATAGCATGACAGATTCTTATCTCAGTGTATTTAAAAACCAACCCGTCTCTCAGTACAAATGACCTTTTTCTGCTCATGCTCAAACTGGAACCCCGAACTGGCTTATTGTCTTCAATTTAGTCACATGTTGTCACAGTCAACCTTGCTTAAGTCGACCTCGCATAAGTCGAATAATTGCCTAAGTCAAAAGTCTTTTCAAGTCTTCTCTTCTTTGTATTCTACTGATTTTAATCTGTCATACACTTATGCTATTTCTTCAGTCCAAATAGATTCTACCTATTCAAGGTGGCCTGTATAGTCCAAATACAAAGTCAGTGATGTGTCACTGTGGATTTGTTGTTTGTTTTATTTTTTTATCTCCATTTCAGTCTGGTGCTGTACACAAAGTTGCTGTTGAAGTCGGAGACAAAGTCCTCCTACCAGAGTTTGGGGGAACTAAGGTTTCATTTGAGGAGAAGGTGAGTGAAGTACATTGTATGTAAGAACCTCTGTAGTGTTGCATTTTACTGTCTGTGGTGCATGAGGTATAGTGTGTACTGCTTCACCAGTGCTCCACAGACTTGTTCTTAGACAATATACTGGTTACATTTTATGTAGGTGCATATTGTCTTTTGTGTAACCACACTTTTCGGGGCTGATTGTATTCTACAAGCCTTATTTTGCCTGTATAGATTCTGTAACTGATATACTGAAGAAGTTCTTGTTGCTTGCTCTCATTGTCTGCTAATGTAGTAATTACATTTTTTCACATTTGCACAAGTTCTGTTGCAATGGAACAGCTGCAATTTTCTGAATTTTTCTGAAATTACATGTTTGAAAAACCTGTGAAGAAATGCGGTGTCACTTATGTTTCTTAAAGTGATATATGCCCCAAATATATATGCAGATTCAGCAAAAGCAGGGATATTAGAAGAACACATACTGTAAGTTCAATTTGTGGGAAATGGGAAGACCACTAAAAAAGTTCATAATTTTGAAATCAATCAAGAGGTTACTGAGACTCCTTTACCTTCTGGAAAAGAAGCCAAGAGAGTCTTTGTCTAGCCTATTTACTGTTTTGATACTCTTGGCCCATGTCTTTGAAGGAGAAAAGATCAGCACTGCATGTGTATTTTTCAAAAACTTTCATCCATATTTGCAGTACGACTCCAGCACTTTATTTGCATGTTTATTTTCTCTTTTGTCATATAGGATTACTTCATATTCAGGGAAGGTGACATCTTGGGAGTACTACAGGAAGAAAAGTGATGTCGTGTTCCCCAAACTTTGTCCACATTCTGCCAGATGGAGGGAAATCGGCAACCCACTTTGGAAGCAAAATGAGATGAAGCTATTTGAGGATGGAGAAGAATAATGTCCTGTAAATAGAGATTGTCGATTGTTCCTCACTTTTCTAGAAATTGTCATAATGTGCGTTTCTTTGTATCTTTTTTTTTTTTTACCCGCTTCCACTGGAATATCAAATGTGGATTGTATGAAATTTGAAAGTGAATGCTTTCTTTCAGAGTCCAGTGTCTGATGTTTGCTTTCAGTTTGTATTCAAGACAAAGTGTACCTCAGTCAGAAATCTTGCAGATTGTCAAACAGAATGGATGTACAATTTCATTCACAGATTTGAGACTCAAAATGGTGAAACTAAACATAATAATACAGCAGTTTATATGACTTTGTCTTGTGTTCAGAAAGAGAGTAAGACATGGTGTAAAACTCCATTCCTTGTTTGTATACCTGTGTACGTCAGTGACAATTAGTTTCCAAAACATTATGTCCTTCAGTCTTGCTGATATTTACTTCTTGTTGTACAGATGGTAGAAAGATGTTAGGTGTGACCTGTTTCAAGCCATCCGCACAGCATTTTGTTGTGGACACAAGGAATATCAACTATCAACTAGATTTCATTTAATAGTCCTTGCAAATGGTGATATAACAACCCCCAGTAATATGGCAATGTAAAGGACTCTGAATACAACTGAAAGTATCTCACTGTACCGGAATATCATTATTTCCCCAAGTATTATATTTGTAACATCAGCTATACCGTATGTAATTTGTGGTTGGGACTGGTGTTTGGTACAAGTACTTGATGCATGGGTATAAAAATGTATTTTGAATCTGTTCATGTATACAAGTTTTGTGAAGGAGGCAGTATATGATCATGATTAAAGTGAATTTTACCATGTGAAAAAAAGAATAGAAATAAAAGTTTTGTGCGTGGATTATTGTCTTTGTTTTGATCTAGGCATTGTGAAAACGTGGATGACTCGAAATGGGAGGTGGGGTTTCAAAGGTATGTAGAAAGTTTGAAGTCAGCTGTTTTTGTAATACATTGCTATAAAGAGGGAGATAATGTATGATTACAACAAAATTTGTGTGTGTGTGTGTGTGTGTGCATGTGTACTGGTATTTCATATGTCTAAACACACACTGTGGTCAACAGTTACTGTTCTGAAATGCTCGGTCAGCTGGAGTGTTGTGTTTGTGGGGGGGGGGGTGGGGGTGGGGAGCAGGAAGATTCCAAATTCCAAAATTCCACAAATCAACATCACTTTCAATGATAATGATTTATAGCAAGTGGTTTATAACAAACAACACTGGGAAAGCTGGTATGGTTGAAGTGATTTGACTGTATGTCTAGCAAATGGTGTCAATGTGCCTGATCTTCCTCGTAGGCATGTCAATATATTTATTTACTTACAAACGTTTTCACTGAACATGACTTTGTTCATTCCAGAGGCCTCCGTCACAGAGTGACGGGTGAAACACACAAAGATAACTAATATCCATGACTTCAGGGCCCCATTTCATAAATAGTTGATATGATAGCAACTCTTGCTGGAATGGCAATTGTCATGGTAATGACAAGAATCCAGCTTCCTAATTGGCTGTTGCTATTGGAAGTTGCCATTCCAGCAAGAGTTGACATCCTAACATCTTTTATGAAACAGGGCCCAGAACATCAACGAAAGTCACAACATCCCACAAACATACATGTTGACTGAAGATACCACTAAATTTGTGTTAAGCCTGTATGTTAACAAGGCATAATGGCCAGATGTTCTAAAACCTCTGTATGTTAACCTACTTCAGGTTTACTGTATTTTCCTTACCTCTTGGGGAGTGTCTAAATACATGTACCATGCTACATGTAGGAACAATAAGACTTTGTTGTATTCCATGTTAATCGAGCATAGGGGGCTTTTGACATTCACAAAAGTTTGTGCCCTTGTGCCTCTCTGAGTTCATCATCATGCTTAAAGGGACTGTACAGTACTGGTTGAGGTGGGGATTCATGTTTTGAACATTCTTAAGTGAGATCATGAGAAACCTCTTATGAAATATGAAAGAGCATGTAATTTTAAGAAGGATTCAACGTTTCTTTGATGAAAATTGGTTTTCAAATGGCTGAGATATCAAAAAAAGTGATAATAATAAAAGGCGACATGCCACAACTTTATTAGGATCTCTTTGTTTCACCTTGTTTTTGGATATCTCAGCCATTTCAAAACCGATTTTCATCAAATTAACTTTTGATACCCTTTAGAATCGCATGCTCTTTGACATCTCATAGAGTGGTTTCTGAATATCTCGCAAAACGTAAAAAGCTAAATCCTCACCTGGACCAGAACTGTACACACCCTTTAACCTGGCACAATCCAACTCCTTTGTATCCTTCCTTTCCAGTTTGGTAAAAATCTCATTACTGGTTTAGCCTTTTTTTTTCTTTTTTCTTTTTTTTTTTGATGGACATGAAAATGTCACATTTTACTCCTTTACAGCCACCCTGTAACCTGGGCCTTACCTGTGAGTCCTTATGCATGCCACCCGTACCACTGAAAAAAGTGTGAAGAATTTGAAGAATTCTTTTCTTTTTTTTATTTAGTGATTGTGCATGTAAATCTTGAGATAAGAACTCAACAAACTGCACCTTTCAGAAACAAGGAAGGGAATATTTTGATTTCTATGGTCTACTACCATTTTCACAGGATATTATCTACTACATGTATCCATTTATGTTCTCTCTCTCCCTCTCTCATGCAAACACACACACACACACACACACACACACACACACACACACACACACATACGCGTCTACGGTGGAAACCGAGGACCTGTTTTACCCAGAAGAATTTTACCACATAACTGAGGACCTGTGTGTAAGTAGGACTCTTGTCAACCGAGGACTCGTTCGTATATTACCATCCAACCCCTACATGCAAAAGCATGCAAAAGCAGACCATTAGGAATGGACTGCATACCGAGGACGTCCTCAGTCTCTGCGTGTCCCCAGTTTAAATGTAAAGTTTGTATGTGTGTCCTCGTTTTCCACCATGGGTAAGTGCACACACCCACACACACGCTGCATAATTTCTGTTCTGCATGCACCTACACATATTAAAGGGACACGGCAGACAACACTGGCATAGAAAGGACATTTTCTTTGGGGTTCTGATTCCTTTAAAACTGTTTTATTTTCTCCAAGAATACTGGCATACTCACCACAAAGTGAATAATAGACAAATTTCATCAAATACTTTTTGTCAGGTCCCATTCTTTGTTTTTTTATTTTGTTTTACAGGCTGCTGACGTTTTGTCTGACAAACATGCCAGGATACAAAACTCACCTCTTGACATCTCCACACAAAATTGGGAAAGGTAATTACACTGACCATACACAAATATGTATAGGTGGTGCTGTCAGTTCCAAAAAAGCAGAACAGCCTTGAGTAGGTCCCCACACACACAGAGTAATGACTGATAAATATACATACATTTTGGTTCCACAATATGCATAGATCTATGGGTACAATTTTCAGCAGTGGAAATCAACTCTAATGAAGTTACTCGCTAGCAGTCCAGCTCAATTCATGGCTCATCAGTGTCTCTCTTCTTTTCTGTTTTTCCTTCTTTTGAAGCTACAAAAACAAGGCAAGGAAAGGTCTTTGAAAGAAGTGACAGTGAATTTTACTCATCTTTCACTAAACTGCAAGATCTGGTCCTGATCTTTCGTTTACACTGGGATTACAAGTACATATTCTTGGGAGGTAAGCTCGACAATACGACACTCATTTCATCTTTGGAAATATGAACTGTCCTGAGAAAACATATGCACAAGACATTTCTTTTAATTACACAGCTAACTATCAAGAAGTGGTAGTCCACTAACGAAGTATGTCTTCATTACTAGCTTCTTGTAGAGTCATATTAGTTTTGAATGAAAGTCCAGCATTCTGAAAGAGAGCATGGGTCTTGTACAGCTTCAGATCAAGACAAAGAATGCACTGTTTGAATTTCATCACTTCGGGACCAGCTGAATATTCAGCTTGATAGTAACTTAAAAGAACCAGTTTCACCTCTGAAAAAAAATAATGCTAGATTTTTTAGTTTGACTCAGAAATGTTAATGAAACAAAACCGAAAAATGAAAGGAGAGTCAAAACCATGTGAACAGAGAAGGTAGCCTAGCTCTGCTAAATGGGTAAATACATCCTTTAAAAAAAAAAAAAAACGCTAAGAAATGTAATCTCCAAAAATATGCTGGGCTCCATGTCAGAGAAACCACTTTGGTCAAGTAAAACGTCCACCCTGTACCGCGTTCCCTCCCATCGCCTTGACCCTGCTCTTTACATCAACTATCAAATCAAGATATCATAAAAACTATTTTCAAGTCAATTTCATAAATTACATGCGAGGAATCACCCAATGATTCTCATGCACACCACATGTGATAGATTTCATTGAGGAAAAAAAAAATCAAAATAACAAAACAAACAAAGTTATTATCATTTGCAAATATCAAACACCAGTTCTGAATACTGAAACACTGAACAGAATTACAAAACTCCACAAATCTTTGCACATTATATTATCTATGAAATAAAGCTGCGTCATTTCAGACCACTTCAACACATCTATTATTCAGCAAGACATATTTGAACAGCCAACCAATCAATGTCTGCTTTCTCCAAGTGAGAACAGTCAGAGAGGGAGGGAGAGGTGTGGGGCTCTGACTCAGGGATAGATGGTGAGGGTTTTACTTGGCCCCTGCCAGTTTCTTTAGACCCTCGGTGCTCATGGACTTGGGTCGCTCCAGAGGAAGACCAAACGCACGGTCCCAGATGAGAGAAGCCAACGTTCCAAGGGCCCTGGACACTCCAAACAGCACCGTGTAGTAGTTCATCTCTTTCATTCCGTAGTACTGGAAGGAAGAAAAGACATAGGAGGAAGAGGGCTTGAAAATCACAACTAAATGACATTTAGCTACAGGAATGATTAGCATCGACACATCTATGAGAGTGTCAACATTACGAGACCTGGGCCCTGTTCAATACAAGTTGAGATAAAATGCAAGTCAGAAAATCATACATAAGTCTCTGAATACTCAATTCTGATTGGTTGATGCCTAACTTATGTTTGATTTTCTGACTTCTGTTTGATTGCGTCTTTTTATGCAATAGGGAACAGGGTTGTTCAGGCAGTCTGAATATGACCTTAGAATGAAAGCTTCTGCCTTCAAGGTTGGTCTTATGATACCGTAAAACTAGAGATGTTCGCATGAATCTTATTTTTGTGACTTTCGCGAGAACAAAGATTCGCAAAATCAAAATGCATGTGAAAATTCTCGTCTACACTATATGCACTGAATGCCAGAGGCAATTCCAGAAAATTTAATGCAGTGAAAAAGGTCGTCGGCTCAAATTTGCGAAAATTTCATGCCGCGAAAATATCTTCTTTTACAGTACAGTAGCATTTTCATCACAGCTCCCTGACTTTAAAACAGTCCTCCACCATATAAAATTAATAAACTGAAAAAGTAACAGCTTACATCGCACTCTGCAGCATGCAGCATCCTGAATATTAATCATGACTGAAGATGTTTGAAAATCAGTGATAGCAGATATAAAGATGATGCAGCACTTCTGTCTAACATTCAACTTTTTCTGCTTTTAATTTACAGATTAGCACATCTGCTGACATGCTTTTTCCATGAACAAAGGTTCCAAACTACCGGTAGGTGTCCATAAATCGGACTAAAATATCCTCCTAGACCCTACAAAGGCTGTTGCCATATGAACAACTGTCATGTGTAGTTGTAGCATTGCTAGATCTAAATGGGTTTGTGTAACTTACATTGCATCTATGTGTCGAAGGGCAGGGTGAAGCACAAATAAGTAGTAATGCTGGTGAAACCTCATAGCAAATAGCAACCAAGTGCATGAGAACTTAAAGGGCTGATGAGGCGAGACACCAACTGTACGATGCTTACCTGCAGCAGAACTCCGCTGTGGGCATCGACGTTGGGCCAGGGGTTCTTGGCCTTACCCTGGTCCAGCAGGATCTGAGGTACCACCTTGTAGAGCTGGCTGACCAGCTTGAACATTGGGTCATCGGGCAGGTGCTTGAGGGCAAACTGCCGCTGGCACTCATACCGTGGGTCTGTCTTCCTCAGCACAGCATGGCCGTAGCCAGGAACCACCTGGGGAGTGGAGAAGGCAAAAGGTGGTTTGGTTACAAGTCTCTGCTAACACTACAGCCTTTACAGTGCACTCCCATTATAACAAACATGGTTATAACAAAATTCCGGTTACAGCGAAGTAAAAATAAGGGCCGCAACGTTATCCACTCTATGTATTTTCATTGTTTATTTGTTCGGTTGTAACAAAATTTTGATATATCGAAAGAAAACTGCCAGTCCCGAGGACTTCTTTATAAATAATGGGAGTCCACTGTATTAAGTATAGTCAAACTTGTCTATAGCAACCACCTAAGGGAGCCAAAGAGACTGGCCATTGTGAACAAGCAGCCACTACAGACAGGTTCTCCAACAGTTTGTATGTACCACATTTTTATATTTTTTACATGAAGTATTCATGTGTACTTCTATGAATGGGTTGATAGCAATGTTGGGTACATAAAACGATGCTTTTATTGATTGTATCACTGCTCACCAGCTTGAATAGAGCAAGCAAGCTTTTCACAAGTACATCACAATGCCTGAATGGCGGGTGAATGCAGCGATGCCGATCACTAAACTATTCACCATGCATGACCACCATGGTTGCAAAGCAGAATACATGCTGAATTATAAGCTCCGCTTCGGCTCTGTGGTTGCTATATGCATTTGAAAATCTTCTGTGGAATACAAAATTGAGGCCGCTTGTCATGTTAGACAGTTGACCTCTATGCACAAGGTCTTTGACCTCTATGCACATGGCTTTTCTCTAAGGTGAAATTTTTTGGCGATCACACACTGCAGGTGGCTGCTACAGACAGGTGATCTCTAAGGCGGGTTCTCTTTCTTCTTTTTCTTTAGATTTAATAACCTAAATTTTAGTACACTCATTAACAGTATTCTATTCCTGATTATTTAAAGGATATCTAAGTTATTGCCAACTGTTATTACAGCTTCTATATAGGCTTTGCATGTACACTTCATGGGCAAGAATTGAAAAAATCATTTGGAGACACACACACACACACACACAAAACACTTTTACAAAACTCTTGTATACATTCCACATACTTAACCAAACCTAAGGGGCAATTCTGCAAGTCAAGTTTACCAACCCGAAAACATAATGCCTCCGTCACCACTTCGTGGCGGAGGCATAAAAAGGGCACTAAAAAAAAACTGAAAATGGTTTAAAAATCAATGGAAAAAAACAAACAAATCAGCTGAGTTGATCCACAAGAATATCTAGAGATCTACTGAAAAATCAATGGATGTAACATTTTCATTCTACTTCGATCTGTCTAGCAGGGTCACACATTTTACAGGTGGACGTAATAAGCATTATAGGCCAATGTTCTTGTCAGAAGAAAAACAGAAATGGGTGTGAAATAGCTAGTGTAACATATCAAGAATGATTACTTCTTCTATATTGAAAAACTTGTTTGCCAAGGCAACTGATAAAGCAATCAGTTCAATCTTACCTGTCCAGACTTGAGAGTGTCCCAGATGAACTTCTTCATCTCTTCGTCTGAGACTTCCCCGCCGAGTGTTTCCTGCAGTTTGGTGAGCCAGACTAGCACTTCCTGTAGAGGAGAGTCGAGGCAGGAAAGGACCGTAATGAGTGCAAAGGGTCATGTCAAGGTCATTCACCTGTTGAAAATGACTACACTAGAGCAGGCTTCTATGGAAAATGTGTGCTGTAGCAAAATCAGCTAATCTTCAACAAACTAACAAATTCATTTTGTGCCAAGTACGTCATATTTGCCAACTTTCAGGTGACATGGTTTGTAGTCGACAAGACTAAGATGCACTGAATTCCCTGGTCTGTGCTGGGATTCTTGTTGCGCTTCACTCGTCATACAAACAGTTCTCTTTTCTTGTATGGCAGGAATGTTTTCAACTATGCGGTTTACTGCGGTGTGCACCAACCTCACTTTAAAACTGGTGACAACAGATGATTCTATCATCACCTTATTGTGAAACCGCAGCACACAGCATAGTTGCAAACATTCATGCCGCACAAGGAAAGAGAACTGTTCGTGTAACGACTGTAGCACTACAAGAATCACAGCATAGACCCTCACCCTCATCACTCTGGTCAAATGTGCAGACCATAATGCCATCCACTGCATCACTCAATAATTCTTTACAACAGTGTAGGTAGTTCGAACCATCAAATACATCAGAATTGTCGTAAAAGTAGGCCAGCATACAATGGCAGGGATGCCAACCTTAAAAGCAGCAATGCCATACTCTGAGGGTTGACAAGGAGAATTTTGGTTGAAAACAATATTTTTACCCTTCCTGTAATAGACACATGCAGTAATACATACTGAAAAAACAAACAAACATATTTTCCATAAAGATGCAGAATTTTTAGCAAATATAGGACTGAGCACCACAAAAAAGTAACAGTAGGAATCTCTGGCATGGTACTCTGACTGTATAGTACAAACACAATTCATAGTCAATAGTGATGATGGAAGTAACTTTTTCACTTTCACCACTTCATCAATTTCTTTCTGGAAATCTTTTCTCTGAGGGCAATGAGTGGTCACATGGCTAGCACTCTAAGCCAGGAGTCTAAAGTCTTCAGGCTCCTTGTGTTTACCTGGTTGGCGAGTCCATGGAGAGGTCCAGCGAGACCGTTCATGCCAGCTGCGAACGAGAGGTACGGGTCAGAGAGGGCACTGCCTACCAAGTGGACCGTGTGTGCGCTGACGTTGCCTCCTTCGTGATCGCTACCAGTTTTTAATATGAGACAAGTACAGGTTTTACTATCAATTAGCAGATATGTGTAGACAAGCAGTTTTTACATTGATTAGCACCAATTCAACATCAATTAGCAGGGGCAGATCCAGGAGTTGCATAAAGAGGAGGTAACTTTACAAATAGGGGGGGGGGCACATACCCCTCCCCCAATTTTCTTTTCTTTTCATTTCTTTTGTTTTAACAAATAATATAGGGTGGGGGTGCACCCTGTGAACTCCCCCCTGGATCTGTCACTGATTAGCAGAAACAAGTAGAAAGGGTTTGTAAAATAAATATCAAAATCACTGGAAATGATAGACCAATGCCACAAGCTAGCATTAAGGCTATTGAATGATACTGTAGCAGTTAAAGGCATCATGTAAGGAAACAAACAGATCATTTTAATTCTTAAAGTCTAACTTCACAAGAAATCAGCTAAATCTATACTTATGGGCATCTTTTTGATTCTCCTACAAGCAGGGCTGACAAAATTAATCCACAGTATCAATGAGATTTGAACAGAACTCTGTCCACTTGAATTCACCTGTGAATTGTGAGGTACAGTCTCATCAGCTCCGAGAACATGGGGTCGTCGTAGCCGAGCATCTGGGCAAAGTTGCCCGACCAGTCGAGGTTCATGTCGATGGGACAGACGGAGGAGTCGCGGTAGAGGTTGCGGTAGATGATTGCAGCCACGGTGGGGAGCTTTGCGATGAGGTTCATTGCATCCTCATAGGTGTGCTGAGATGGAGAGACGAAAGGTGCATTTATCCATAACACGTTGTGTATGATTTCTGCATTTGGTACTCATACCATCATTTGGTTACCTTTATATGGTGAAATAGAAAATCTACAGTCTCTTCAGTGTTTGGAATTCTTATGAAATAGTGGTGTGAAATCTACAATCATCGCCTGCTGATCATGGACACTCATTCAATATACTCTAACAAATGTTTTGTGCAACATGTAAATGTGCATTTTAAATGACACAAGTAAATTCCCATTTAGAAATATGAAAGGTGTCTGAGAGTTCTGTATGATTCATGTCTACTTCATTATTGATTATTATGAGACCAATCAAATGTACTTGTCTATCAAATTTTGTCTTTATTTCTGCACACCATAACTAAAATTTGTCAAAAAATTTTACGATTAATGAAATGACCTGTACAGACACTAAGCATGCCTCATGTTGGTCTTCAACCATTGCAACACTGGTATATTTCACACCTCTTTTGATTTTAACCAGATATTTCTCACACTTCTATCACCATTACATGATTTAAAGGGACTGTGCGTTTCCAAGCAACAGTAAGAGGTTGCAATTATAATTTTATCACAAACATGTATGTCTGGAATGATTTTTTTTAAAACAGAAATCAGAAATGTATCAAATACAATGAAGACCCATGTTTATACCTCAGCAATAGAAAAGTGTGTAGAAAATTTCAAACAAGACATATGTACAGACAAAAGACTCTCAGGAGATATAGGACGACGTTATGGATTCTACAAACCTGCAGCATTTTGTAAGCAGGCTTTGATTCACTGCGGTGGACTTTCTCAAGCCAAGTGATCAAAGCATTTCTCTTGGCTGTCTGTTTGTCCTCCGATCATTGAAGCAGAGATCGGAGACAAAGTGTAGCCGGAGTCCCTGTTCAGTGTGGATTTAATTCCTTTGATCCAAATGGACTCTTTCACCTTTCTTGCCCAAAAATTCTTTTCAAAGACTAGTATTGCGGCACCATTCCAATGTTGTGCCCTGTGTTGAGGGTGTGATCAGCTAAAGCTGAATGGGCTGGGTTGTTAAGTCTAAAGGCTCTTTTGTGCTCCTTAAGAAAGTCCACAGGAGTGGAGAAAGTGCACAAGAAGGGCATGAAAGCTTGCACACAAAATTGCAAATAGATTGATAGAAGTCATAGCCTCGTGCTACATAAATATCATCATTCCCAATCGATGAAAGTTTTCTGTATCACTCTCAGGAGGCTTTGTTTGGCTTACAGTAATACCTTGAAATGATCATACAGGGGAAACTCAGATATAGCAAAGTAGCCAGGACTGCCAATTTTTTTCTAGTTATAACTGGTACCTGGTTGTAAAGGTACTAAAAAAGAGAGCAGTAAATACAGTAAAGGACGTTCAGGACCATCAAATTATCGTCAATGAAAGCGGTGCTTCATTGTAAGTGATCTTCTCGTGACAGGGTTTTCTTCGTACAATGCTTTTCACAGTCAACATTCACTGCCAACATGCGCTCGCTAAACTGTGACTTTGCTCAGGCAGGTTACTCCCTAACTCTATGGCCCGAATTCACGAAGGTGGTTTAAACTTAAACCATGGTACAAATTTAGACCATGGTCTAAAATAAGCGTTAAATAGGCGTACCAATACATGCGCGCATCAACGCACGTTTTTTTACTGGATGCCTGTTAGCGTACGCAATCTGTGAATCACAAATACGCAAAAGAAATATACATAAACCATGGTTTAAATTTAGACCACCTTCGTGAATTCGGGCCTATGAGATCCACACACACACAATGAAGAACTCGGTACAAAATGACCGGACAGTGCGCTTATAATTACCTCCCAATATGACGTCTTGTGAGCCCCCTTGGCATAGGCCTCTGCAAACTTGCTGTCGCTGTTCATGGCGGAGATGGCGGCGCTGAACTGGGACATTGGATGCAGGGAGCTGGGGAAGTTGCTCAGCATCTGGACGACGTGGGAGGGTACTGCAGCTCTCTGGTTCCACTCTGTTGAGATGGCCTTGACCTATGACACAACATGTAGTGGACGTCCATGATCTTAAAGGCATACTGTACCATTTGCAGATGACACAAAAACTCAGCTTAAGTTATTAAGTGCTTGAAAATAGCTCCAAAATGTGAGTCAGGGATAGAAACAACCTACCGGTATGTAAAAAATTGAATCAGTATAAGCAATGTTAAAGGGGAAGGCTAGTAACTGATCAGTGGGAATCAGTGGAAATGCTGGGAGATGATTGTTCCGATCCTTATGGGATTCATTCAAGAGTTCATTGTATATCTATTGTTGTGTGAAAATGATTTGCTTCAGAACGGTCTCATATTCAAGTAATGTGCAGATTAATGCTCCGTCACTGACCAGGGACGCTAACCTGGAAGCATTAAACTGCACAACTGCACAAATCTCGATTTTTTTTTTTTAAATCACTGCTCCCAACAATAACTTTAACTTTCACTATTTTGAAGCATCTAACAATCTGTTTAATTTCTTTCATATATTTCAATTTGTGAGTGACCAAACATTATCAAAGTTAGTATTTCCTATGAACTGTTCCTTACGTGAGTTGCGTCACTAGCAACTTTCCCGGCAAGTTTCATTCAAATCCGTCCCCAACTTTTGGAGTTATTTTGCAAACAGACAAACAAACAAACAAGCAAACCAAAGTCAATGAAAACATAACCTTCTTCCTTGGCAGAAGTAATAGACACTAAATGTTTCCAAAAAAGTGATAATCTGTGGGTGAACATATTTATTATCAAAGTCAGTATTTCCTATGAACGATGATCTTAAACTGGAATAACCATTTGGTAAACAATGTAAGAGCATGGAGATGTTTGTTCCTTAATCTCTCAATATTGGCTGCATAATTCTTGCAACTTTTCTATGTTTAAGTTTGTATGTTTGGTTTTTTTTTTTTATTATCATACATTGCCACCACAATGCTATTAACACAGTGTCTTTCTTATATTCTTTGTGTGCCAAATTTGCATGCCAACATCTCATATATTGCTCAAACACATATTGCACAAACACATAACTGTGCACAAACAGATCAATAAATTGTAACATGCCACAGCACATGTACATTGAAAACGTCATACAAATTGTAGCCATGATAGCTTTGCTAAAAGACTTACATCAAAGCAAAGGTTGCAATTTTCCAGATGAATTTGCTGTACTGCATATCTAGCCTAAATGCTAATGTAAAACGTTACATGGCTTTCGAAAAACTGAATGTTTTCTAAAAGTGCTCATGAGTTGTGGTCTAAGGTCAATGTGGCACACACAAAGCTAAGTCTCTTATTTGATTTGGAACTAGCCTTTTGGCAAGGCCTTGTGGCTAAAAAAGAGACGAACTGTGAGAGAACGGGTGAACGCGAGGCCTTTTGAAACCTGACATGAATTTCTTATCTGGAGCTTTGTTTCTCACCGATTCTGCTACCAAAAAGGTAGCGGCCAATCAGCGACCGCATCGCTCACCACAACGTCGCATCTGATGAATACGCATAAGTATGCATGTCGGCGGCTCGCTCATTCATATCCAGCCTGCGTTGCCTGCCTGCGGTAGCTGCCTGCATTGCCATTGTTGACACGTCCTCATTACATACCAACTGTGATCTGACCCATGAATATATGAATAATTCATACTCGCCTTCGTCGGGAGGCGGTAGGGAAAAAAACCCAGGTTTCAAAAGGCCTCGTTGCTGCGCCACTCGGTCTCACGTTCACCCGTTTCTCGCAGTGCTCGAGGTGGCGAGTTAGTCTCAATTTTCAGCTACGAGGCCTTGTCAAAAGGCTAATTTGGAACTAGAAGGTTAGCAACTACGTGCTGACTATCAGTCTTATTGAATCAATGTCAATGAGTGGACACATTGTGGATTACATGACAAGAAAGAGAAAACAGACTCATGGATATATACCTGTGCTTCTGTGGGAATTTCGCCTGTCACCAGGAGCCAAAAGAGACCCTCCGGAAGTGGCTCCTTACCACCAGGTGCCTTGGGGAGGAGCTCCTGGCACTGGGGGATGCTGTAGCCACGGAAACGGATGCCTTCGTCCGGGTCCAGCACAGAGGTCTCTGTGACCAGGCCTTTCATACCTCGCATGCCTCCATAGAGCTGGCAAGAGACAAGGAAATATTAAAGAGACAAAAACTGTCGTCACATTGTGGCAAAGTGTTGAGTGATTTTAATTTACAATATATGATTATATTTTCATTATTATATCTTGTTCATCAGCAGGAGAACAAACAAACAAAGGATGAAAAAAAAATGACACTTGATTAATTCAGTATACAGCATATGGATAAATCCAAAATGCATCTCTGTCATGTCATACACTTCCATTCACATACTCCTGCATTGCCCAAGAATAGTATACAACAATGATACTATTAAATGACTAGCTAGATACTATTGGGACTCTCAATTACATGTCCAACCCTGTTTGTACTGATATTGACATAGTGACTGTGGGGCAAAACAGACATATTAGGCATAGGGAAGGAGTTACAACCACTCTGTGTATAAAAGGTACACAGACCAGGGGTCCAAGAGGGCGCTGTTGCACAGACCCACGCTCATGCATTTGCCATGTTCAAGACATCCAAATAAACTGATTCAATCCAGTCAGTACCAGGTATGTTGAAAATGATCTACATAATGTAAATCTCAGTTCAACTCTTGGTTTGATTAAACATTGTTCTGGGCCGGTTTTGCCTACTATTAACACACAGATTCTTCAAAGACAGAGCTTGTGTGCTAGCTAGATGCAGAAACTTTCACGCAAAGACATGATCTACAGAACAATTAGCTAGCTTTACATTATCAATCTTCGTAATGAAGATGGCAGTGATCATGGTGCCACACAACAGCGCCCTCTCAAATTCTGGGTCCATGTCAGACTTTCAAGTTTGATGTCGTGAGTGTGTTGACTCATAATGAAAATACAGGAGACATCAACAGCAAAGGAAACTATTAATATGTTGACCTACTAAATTTAGCATATTTCACCGCCACTCCAAGAGAGCGTAATATGGCTTTGCAGGGAGTCATGGAGTTTAGTTGCGTACATTCAGAATTGAAAGTAGAGCCCCTGTCTACTGGAACCACAAATTAGTTACTGATCAGTTTCACCTGAAGCTTAGAGTAAAGGTTACTGTACGAGCTGAAATTTTCGCAGTGGTTTTATTTTTGCAAATTTCGCGAATCGCCTTTGAACCGCGAAAATAACAACACACGAAAACAGCAACGCATGAATAACTAAGTTCAGGTAGACCCTTGCAACCGCAAAATTGATAACACGCGAAAACGTCCTCCAAGTAGCAATTTGCGAAAATATCTGTACGCAAAAATTTCAGCTCGTACAGTACATTGTACTCACCATGTCGATTTGAATTTCTCCAATGACCTTTGACCCATGATCTTTGCGGAAAGTCTTTATCTCGCTCTGTTTTTCTGGAATCTGGTTGGCGATGACATCTTTTAAGTTCTGCAGAAGACGGATCAAGCAAGAATCATAAAGTTGGCATCATACGGTATCCTTAGCTACCGGTACAAGTCACAAGCACAAATAGAATCAGCAAAGATGTAAAATACATATAATATACACTCACGGCACTGATAGTACTACTACAAATGTACATGTAATATGCTAAGATTTGTTTTTGTTTCCCACTTGTTGTTCCTCAATGCACTAACTTTCTTGCTGGGCTGCACTGAAGAGCAACCAAAGTAATCAATGTACATGTAATTGTCTATCTGTCTTTGGTTGCAATACATCAGTGCATAGACAGTATGTAATGAAAAATGCTTTGGGACTATTATGTAATCAATAGCTGTACTATGATTGGGATTATCGCATTCTACCCTGGATTTCAGAAAACGGAGCTCTGGAGAATTCAGACTCCATTGTCCTGAAACACAGCACGGGTATTTTTCTTCCTATTATAGTATACAGTTCATGCTTCTACAGTGTAGAGGCAAAAAGGGGGAAAAAAAGAAAAATGGAAAGTGAGGATAAGATGATTCATAGAGTTACAGAATTTTCAGGAATGAGTACTTGCATGAGGTATATTTAGCCAAGTCAAACCAATTTGATTCATACCACAACATGGACATGTAAGTGCAATATTACAATAAACATTTACATTAACCATTGGAGAAGACCATAATTTTTGTTCACTGCAAGCCTGACATGCTGTACAAAGTGACTAGAGTGATCTGACTGCAGTGCATTCAAGTCTTTGACAAGGATGCATACAGTTGTAGACCTGCTTTCTATAGGCAATGCTCCAAGCTGCCATAAGCTGACCTACATGGATCTATAGAAGTTAGATTTTGGTCAAGGGCATGGTAATCTTATTTGTTGACCTCCATAATTGTCATCTCTAATAAGAGAGATATACACAAAAGGATTTATTTCTAATACAATCACATTGCCACATGTTGTTCTTACAGCTCTATCAATAAAAAGAGAATGGCTGAAAATGACACTTTTTAAGAAAAAGTATAGGACCTTTCTTCTTGAGCAATGACTTCTAACCACTATTATCAGGTTACAATTGAGGGTAGGACTGCAAAGGTAAATCAATATTCAGAATTCTGTAGGACTGCAAAAGTAAATCATTACTGTATACGCAATATATTTCATGAATCGAGACTTCCCGACGATTTCGCGAGTGGTTAAATTCGCGATCGTAGAGTCCCGTATTGAATGGAGAAATGTGTACGCATACATCACATTCATATCAGGATCAGAGTCAATATTTTCATGTCTTTTTAATTTTGCGAACAGCAATTAACTCGCGAAATTCGCGAAAATAAAAACCTCACGAAATATTCGGCGCATACAGTATTCAGAATCAGTCAATCCTGTAAGTGTAGGATATACCGGTACTGTATCATCAAAGAAACAAGGGAACAGAGTTCATAGAAAAGTCAAGTCTAGTCATCTTGTTAAATGGCGGGTACAAAAATACCAAGTAATATGCCACAATTTTTTGGCTTCTTGAATGACTCAATGGTACATCTAAATTCACGAAGCTGTACAAAAGAGGTTAGCCATCAAGGTCACAGAGTGTACGATGTACTGTAAAAATTACACACCAGTCACTGAATTTGATGAACCCACCTCAACTGACAAAATAGAGAGTCAGACCACAAATATTCGAGAGGATGTCCCTATTATTAACCATTCGTGTGTGACTAACAGTGAGGTCATACCACCGTCACTGTACACTGTACATGTACCTCAGAATTATAAAAGCCTACTGAGCATGTTGCCTTCAATACTTGTGGTCTTATACATGTATAACACTACCTTGTGTAGCTGGTTTATATTAATTATCCACACAGTGTCTGCTGCATGTCATCAAACAGGTGCCAAGACAATCTCATTCATTATTAATACTACAAATAGCTAACTGTGTAAATGCTGCAATGTCACTGCAGCATTAAAGGCAGATGAAACAAAAACCCAGCATTAGTGCTTTAAAACAGTTCAAAAAAATGTGAGTCAGAGATAGAAACAACCACTGTAAAAATTTAAATCCATAATATAATTGATGTTAAGTATTGTTAAATACACAAAATGTGAACAATAGTTATAATAAAAATGTTTCCAGACTAAATCGTCACCTACGGTTAATTGAGAAAAATACAGACATCTCCTTTACATATTTTAGGCTTTAAAATATCGTGAAAATTTCATATGATAGGATGTTTTGTTCTACAACAGACCTACAGTACACATATGTATTAAACGTCATATCTTGAAATATTTTTAAATCACCGTTCCCAAAGGTAAACAGGACCTTTGAAGTGATCGTATAGTTTTGGTTGAGACCTAATTTCAGGGGTGGTATTCTGAGGTCGTAATTAAGTATGTGATTAACTTTGTAATTAAGTCGCGAAGTTAATAGACCCTTAATCATGGGCAGAATCAGTATTCTGAGGACGTAATTAAGGTATGATTAAGTCCCCTATAATTATCTTAGGTTCCTCCCATCTAATTGTTATTCCATCCAATCAGAAGCGTTGTTAGAAGCCAAAATGATGATCACGCGCGCAAATATGCCCTCGATGCGCGCTCCTCCACACACCCCCTGTAATTACAAGGCAAGAGCTCCGTGCGCACACTTCGGTCTTTGATTACAACCCTTCACCTACGCACGCGAAGAGCTCACATAAAATGACAAAATTCCCCGAAGATCACCTTTATTTCTTTTTTTCTCTGAATTCTACGGATACCATAACAACAAGACTCAACCGCTTCTCGGTTACCGAAGACGGTAAGCATCGCTGTGGCCGAGAAAAAGCTCTGTAATGCGTGGTATCGGAGTAGCTAATGACACTCTTTGGTATCATTAAGTTTTCCATTAACTTTCATACTTAATTACACGCTCAGAATACCGATTTCTAATTAACTCTGTGATTAAGTCCTCTCAGAGGTGTACGCGCATTGATACGCGCAAGCGCGTAAGACTTTCCCGCCAAAACGCTTGTTGTCATGGTAGTTAATAAACCCTCTACTTAATTAAGCTCTCAGAATACCGATTTGGTAATTAAGTGCTAATCAGACACTTAATAAGCTCTCAGAATACGGCCCCTGGTTTCTAACATATTTTTGTGAGAGATGAGAAACCTCTTGTGAAATATGAAAGAGTGTGTAATTCCACGAGGAATTCAACGTTTATTTGATGAAAATTGGTTTTGAAATATCTAAAACAGAGCGATTCTGTAAAGTGTGGGACCCACACTTTATTATGATCGCTTTGTTTTACTTTGTTTTTGGATGTTTCAGTCATTCCAGACCCGATTTTCATCGAATAAACTTTTAATTCCTCCTAAAATGGTATGCACTGTACTATTTTGTAAGTGTTTTCTTGGTATCTTGCAAAAAGTTAAAAGCACAATTCTCATCTCCACCAATACCGTACCATCGGCAAAGGTACAATGCTGCAGTTGGTTTTGTTTTTTGCTGCAGTCACTGGTGAAATACCACGATTAAAAGCCACTTTGAAGAGCTCCACTACACAATACAGCATCACATTGGGAAATATGTCAGATAAAGGGAACACTAAATAGTTTTGACATCAAAGCATGGTACATGACGCCTGATCCGCATTGTCAGAGACCTGTGGGGATTTCCCGCAAAAATGATTGACCTGCCCTCGTTAAATTGGCAACTCTGAATTTGTTATAATTACTAATGGAAAAAGACTGTATAGAATTGGTAAACATTCATTAAATCTGCACAAAATCAGAAGAAAAAAAAATCGCCAATTTAAAACAGAAACATCATATAATCATGAAGGGGGAGTACCAGTGATTTCAAGATTCATTCATTGCTGTACTTTACATGGTAAGGGCTCACCTCAGTTTGAGTTTAATTAGTGTAGACAACATTTTATTACATCTTTCAAGAAAGAAAGAAATAAGAAAAAAATGGTCCATTTAGAGAAGAGAGAAATACCATATTCATTCACAGGTACATGTCCAGTAGGCTGCTAGGCATACACTCTACAATGTGATTTTGAAAAATGCAACACTTTACATACAAATTGTAGAGCTCTGTGTCACATTTTCAGAGTCCCACCTACATGTACAACTGTATTTGTACGCTTCCTTGTTTGGGTTTTTGTGGGATTTTCCAAATTCTAGGCATGAATGGCATCGACTCACAATAGATTTTTGTCCATAAAATACAGTACCTTCACAACTCTGCTTCTTTCCTTTCTACCAATAATTTGTTACCCTCTACATGTCTGTACCTTTACAACCTCCATCATACATAGGACATGACAATGATGTGTGATTAAAATTATGTACTCAAACATTAACAACAACAAAAATGAAATGAAACGGTGCTGACATCATTCCTACAAATGTTGTACAGCTGTAAAGGATTACTTGTATGTGTAGACTTGAACCTGTGACATTAGTTGAATGATTCCCATTACATGGTGCCCACTGATTAGAACATAATACTATTAAATGTCTGGCATGTTGTACAATGTATGTCTTATCTTACACGGGAAAGACACAACATGTGGTACATTGTATGTAAGTGTATAAAGGGTAGTAATGGCAGCTCTGTGTAGTTGAACGTTGCCCCCTTGCAGGTGATAAGCGTGGCAAAACAGGTCTGTATGATTGTGTAAGGTCTCTTAGTCTAGAAGTGTACCCTACACATGTATAGAGTATTACAGTATACAAAAGTGTATATAACAGCAATGCACCCATTCATATTGAATAGGGTTCTCCATGTGCTGGTACCCTGTGTTTCAGTGTGACAGGATTTGACCTTTATCGTCCACGTGGTATTTAGCTGGTGCTAGATTACTGTGCAAAGCACAAAACATGCACACGGCAAGACTGTGATTACGGAACTGCATGCCTTGTGAAAGTCATCTCATCACATCAAGTGCTGCATACCATGATACAACTTGTGTTGAGTGAGTTCAATATAAGATGTGCTATGTTCATGAATTTCAGAGCATGTATCATATCTGGGCCCTGTTGCATAAAACCCTTACCGCTGGACTTACCGCTCCTTTCTAGCGGTAAGTCTTCAAATTAGCGGTAAATTTTAGAATCCTTGATGCTGATTGGCTGTGATGCCTAATTTTGACGGTAGTTACCATTGAAATTCAACGGTAACTTTTATGCAACGGGCCCCTGTATTTCACAAGTAATCAAATGCACATCGCGCAGTGTGACAAATTTCAGAGGCTGTTGTTTGTAAAAAAAAAAAATAAAAAAAATAATAAACAATAATAAAAATAATAAAATTGTGGATTGTTCATGCTGGAAATCAAATCACACAAACATTTCTAATATCCTAGTACATGCCTATACAAGTACATTTTTAAGAGTTGGGCTTCAAGAGATATCCCGATCCAGAGATTAAACATTTAACTGAATTTGTTTGAACAACTTTCTCCTGCATACAGTGCCACTGATCAAATAGACTCTATCAACACACACTGTACACAGATAGAGAGAAAAAAATGTGCAAGCTGTGCTACTGTCGCTACTGTGAACACTAAATCTACTACTCTAAGTATTCCTATTCCTTTCGTTTGAGAAAGATGACAGCCCGTCGTCGAAACTGTCACAGGTAAATACATTGTACAACTTTTGGATGTGTCTACAGAATTCTTTATCTACTAGCAGCACCCGTGGAAATCCACGGGTCTGAGGGGTTTTATTTTTTTTCTTCTCATAATACGATTTTGCACATTTTTATTGAAGAAATAAAAAGAAAAGTCTTCTCATTCTTTCATTAATTGTGCTGTCTTCTAAATGACCACCCTTCCCAGAAATTTTATAATACATTTTTGTAGTATATGCCCGGCGATCCGGTCCATTGGTAGGGATCATTCCTGCCACTACTTGCTTTTATTATAGAACTCAGTTTCGAGGGGTTATTTGCACCCGTTGAAGTCCAACAGTTGTCTTGTTGCCCCTCACCCCTCCCCCCCCCCCCCCCCCCCCCCCCCGGCCCTCACGCACACACACATTTCCACCTCCGCAGGGCAAAAAACAAAAACATTCAGGGAAAAATTACCAAAAACGCAAATGAGATTCCCCGAAAGTTCTGCCCACAGGTTGTTCCCGTCAAAACGGGAAGATATTAACACTATGACTTTGATTACCCCCGGCTCTTGCATCCACGCGGGCACCCGCGGGAATCCACGGCTGGTTTCAAGGCCTCGGTTTGTTTTGTGTTTTTTTTTTTTCATGTTTCTTTTCCCCACCTTATGAGAGAAAAATAAGATATTTTCGTCTTCATAATTTTGCTCCCTCCTTTTTGTTTTTAATCACCAAAACTTAGCTTGATATATCATATAGAACTACATCTGCTTCAGACTGTACATTATCATAATCAATATTAGGCCTACAATTATTGCTCCTATTATAGTTATTATTATATTATTATTATCATTATCCTTATTATTATTATTGTTATTATTATTATTATTATTATTATTATTATTATCATTGTTATTATTTGGGGAGGGGGAGATCATAGTCATCAGGTTTAATAGGCACCCGTGGGAGTAGGGTCTCACGACCTCGTATTTTTTTTTCTTTAATATTTTTCCCATGTTATGGAAGAAAGAAGAACATATACATCACTGCATTCGTCTTCATTTGCTCCCTCTTTTTTTTGTCACCAAAACTTGGTTTGATAGACCATAGAACCACACATTCTATTTCCACTTGCAATTTTAAAAATAGGCGGTCGGCAAAGCGAGGTTTTCCTCTACGTCCGCTCATCTTATGAATATGTATGATTACAGCAGCTCTGCAGTAAACGAATGGACACAGCTGCGCGTGTAATCTGATATGGAAGGGCAAATATATTTAGCCGCGTCCTAAACAGTCTGCGTACAAACGACATCGGACTTGAGAGCAAACGGCGAGCAAACTAAATGACGTACCTGAGCTGCATATAGTATTCTGCAGTTGTGCAAAATACAATTACATAACAACGTTCGTTGTTTTCATTTGGGGACGCCAATAATGGCGAACTGTACGTAAATGCCCTTGTAGTCCATATCACGCACACACAGATTCGTGTAACCATCGTCAATACATTCAGTACACGTAACAGGCGGAGGCAAAGGTACATCACAGAACTATACACACAGTGTAGAGTGCGTAGAGTTCTGCGAGGTACATTGTGTGTGTGCGTGCGCGTCCGCCGGAAGATGTCAGAGATTTCGCTGCACCATCATCTTTAGTATCCCCCAGTGTCTCTGCAAGCTAAAAGATGGAAGATCGAGAAAGCAGGAGGCCAGCGCAGGTTTCCGTGAATATTGAAACGCTCGGCTCTTTCGTCACGCACAAAAATGCATTATGCATGTTGCTAATTAATTTTTCTTTTTCGTCCTCGACGTCGACACGGAGGCGGAGAGGGGACGAAACCCGCGCCATTCGATGAAGGATACTCTCCTGCGGCCGACGGCACCGGTCGCAGCTGCCCGGAGCCGACGGCTCGGGAGGAGATAGACAAACCAGCAACGCCGAAATAAAACAGGAAATACATAAGGCCGCGACAACAACAACAACTTCGAGTATTATAGTATAGGATAATCCTATTAAAACTACGTAGACTGCCCAGAAGAATGTGTGCACTCAAAATTACAGCCTGCTGTCCCTTTAATACCATAGATTCTTCTCAGGCTTATACATTCCTGTACATGATATGTGATACCTCACAAAATATGTACACGTAACATAGTTTAATACAGCTGAATGACAGCTACCTTGCATAATTTGCATGCAATACTAGTCACATGCTTTTGTGTTTTAAACATCTTATCATGATGTTGCCCTTGCTCTGGTACTTTGGCCTCTCTGACAAAATAGCTAGACTTTTATTTGAAGTTTACATTCAATCAAACAATAACCACCTTGCTGAACCAGATTTAAACAGATATAATAGTATAGGTTCATTGCATTCTCTTTATAGCATATTGCTATAATGTGTTTGATGTTACTCAATACACATCAATTCATAGTTGTATATACCCTTTGGTACATATGCATCAGAGTATCCGTGTAAAAAAAGTGTAGGCCTACAGCATTTGATGATTTTTACACATGTATTTAATGTATTCAATCTCTAATTGCAAATTTTAAAATTTTAAGATGAAAAGGATGTACTTGTTGTATAAGAAACAAAAAGCAAACAATTACTCCAATAAACACTCACAATTTTGAAATTGAAATTTTGGATTGCCACTCTCACAACTCTGCTATTACTACAAATGTAAGCCCAGTTTCATATTTCCATTGTGCCAGTGAACAATTTAACACCACTAAAATGCAATCTTACTGCAGACATGTTTAAGATGTAAAGTAAATCACAAACTTCCATTGCAATATTCAGTATTTCATTTTGAGGACTAATTGAGAAAAGTTCTTAAATGCTGAATGCTAACACTCATAACTCTCCAATGGCCATGAAGAGTTTTTGACTGGCAGGTCTAGGGCAATGCAAGTACAAAAAGCTCCATGAATGATTTGGGGGATTGCGGGAAACATTATTTATGGGAAGTAGTAGTACACTAAGTACACTGTATATCTAGACGTATGTCTTATCAGATTGATTTTATTTTATTTTATTATTTTTTTTTTTTGGGGGGGAGGACATATTTACGAAAAACATTGCACTATTGTTTGAATTTTTGAGTGTGTATGTGTGTGTGCAACAAATACTAAAAAAAAATGCAGTGTATGATGTGGACATTACTAATACGTGATATGGCAAGACTGCAGCACAATAAAGGGCCCAAGCAGATTGAAATGTTTCAAGATGATCAAGTTTGTATGCTTAGTTTAACTCACTTCAACAATACATGTATATACCACAACAAAGTGAAGGAGTCATCATTTTTCAATGCAATGTCAGCAATCAACACTGGAAAGAGAATAAATGGTCTTTATGTACTCGCATCATGTAAGGAATTGCTTTGTTTTAAATCCGAAGGGAATTTGTGTACAGTCAGCTTACTCTACCTACATTAGCCTTCTAGATAAAATCAAAACATTATTGGCTTCTACATCAATAAAACATTTAGAGGGCTGCTCACATCACTCAGCCACTAAAGTGTGACTTTTTTTTCTTCTTTTTTTTTTCCTTTTTTTACTTGCACTTTGTATTATAAGCATGGCTTGCCTGCTCTACATGGGACACTCACTAGTCCCCTTGGCACTACATTCAGAGTTACGGATTGTGTCAAGTACCATTGAAGTAGAACTGTTGTAGAAAAATGTTTTCAAAAAGATGGACAGCTAATTGTAGGAAGTAGTAGGAAGACACACAAACACAAATACTTACTGTCACTTCTGATGCATTTCTAACTCCACATCCAAAAGCTGGTAGAATATTCTGAATAGGGGGGGGGGGGGGTGGGGGGGGGGGGAATAACATATGAGAACACTTTAACATAATTTATAACACATAGAATGACTGGATCAGAAAATTAACACTACAGAGTACAAGGGACGATACCAATTGTAAAGTTTGCATTACAAACAAAAAAAGAATAAGAACCGGGATTAGAAAAAAATATAATTTCTCACATTTATATTCAATAATTCAGCATATTTTTCATGCCATTGTTAGAGAGAAGCAAAAATACATGCCCACATTTTACTTATAAAAACTAGGCATAATTATGACTCAAGTACACAATTTATGTGTCTTGGTTCCTACCAAAAAGAAGAGGTAAAAACAATTTTTTGCCTTTGGCATGAGCAAGCATACATGAAAAGATTAAATCTTTAGAACTAATAACTTGTTAGCAGATTGACTGAAAGAAATACTAGCAATGAACTGGTTCATCCTTTGCTTTATGCCATCATTATTTCTTACATGTAGAACCATTTGACAATGACATACATTGTACCAAGCTACTAATAGTAATGCCTACACCATGTACTCAGAATGATTGTAAATAATGTGAAGAGATTGACACAAAACCAGATAAACGACTCAATAACAAAAGCAAAGAATATTCTAATTCAACAGATTAAAAAGGTCATATGGAATGGGCAATACTGAACTTGGAGCTCTAATGTACTTTCTTAATAACCATGTTGATATCTCAAATTCTGCACTATAGTTGAATCCAAATTGCATCCAAATCACACAAAATAGTAAAAAGCTTACATGTTCCAATCCTTGATGGAAATGCGAAAGTACATGTATAATATCCTAGCAAGATTAACGGTAATGTTATTGTAGATCTAACGTACCGGTAATAGATCTAGGCCCTAGTCAGTGCCGAATAGTTAATTGTTGTTTTCACTCAATTCAATTACCTGCACAATATCTTCAACCGGGAAATAATTCAACTTCAAGACAAGTCATTCATCTCTTTGGTAGAGTTCTAACATTCAAGCAAGTTAATATAACACAAGATAAAGAAATTAAATTCAGAGGTTCTACCATTTATTAACTTTATTCATCTTTAGTTTAAATGTTCAATTTGTATTAATAGCTTGGCCTACACTACAGCTTACTGGTTGATTTTTTCAATACCACTGAAAAATATCATGATTGTGCCTTGTAAGTTGTGGCTTGCTGCTAACCCTGACTGGCCGACGCTTTTACTCGAGGGTAGAGAATAGAGTGAAATGTTATCTATTCTTGCGTACTACGGTTAGTATCAATGTGAGTATCATTCGTAGAGAAGTTCCAGGGGGGTGTTTCATGAAGTCGAACTTAAAGGGACTGTACAGTACTGGTTGAGGTGGGGATTCATGTTTTGACCATTCCTAGGTGAGATAATGAAAAGCCTCTAATGAAATATGAAAGAGCATGTAATTTCAAGAAGGATTCAACGTTTATATGATGAAAATGGGTTTTCAAATGGCTGAGATATCCAAAAAAGTGCTAATAATAAAAGGCGACATGCCCCAACTTTATTAGTATCTCTTTGTTTCACCTTGTTTTGGGATATCTCAGCCATTTCAAAACCCATTTTCATCGAATAAACTTTTGATACCGGGTACCCCTTAGAACTGCATGCTCTTTGACATCTCATAGAGTGGTTTCTGTATATCTCACAAAACGGTAAAAGCTAAATCTTCACCTCGACCAGAACTGTACACACCCTTTAATTTAAGATTGACTAAAAATTATGGACAGGTACAATACAAATGTATGCCACTGCTTTCCCTGTTCAATTTCATTAGGGTTACCGGTTACGGTTAGGCTCATCATCACCCACTTTGTTCAAATTATCATCATGACATATTTACAGAATATAAATTCCATAGTTATTTATTTCATCTTGTATAATCAATGGCTACAAAGGTCTCCAAAATCTTCACTGCTGGCATTATCGCGAAATAGGTCCCCACTCCATTCAACCGCCATTCATTTCGTCATAGCCGGGCCGGGGACTTCTTTCAAACTCCATACTTCTTGATAGACCAGGAGCTGGCTGCTGGTCAATTTACCCCATCAAGCCCAAAAGGTTTGACCCCTCAAAGTTACTGGGGCCACCCCCCTCATTACAAAACTGGGCGTCAGCCTGATACCTGAGGGCGGGGTCGTCCCCCAGGGACCCCCCCAAAATGGCCCCCGGCGGGTGTAATTTACCCCATGGAGCCCATGGACCAAACCTGGTCTAAAAGAATGGCCTAGGGGTGTACATAATAAAAATATAAAAACTGACAAAATATCTGGTCGGGAAAGGAGTTGCCAGACCGTCCCCCCCTGGGCCCCCCCTGGCGGGTGTAATTTACCCCACGCAGCCCATGCACCAAACTTGGTCCAATGAAAGTACTATGGGTGTACATAATGAAAATATAAAAACTGACACGATATCTGGTTGGGAAAGGGGTTGCCAGATCCCCTCACCCCCCCCCCCCCCCCCCCCCCCCCACCACCGCCCATTACGCCCCTTCGTGGGTTTAATTTAGCCAACAGCACCCATGGATCAAATTTGGCTGGGGGAAAGTAGGCCCCACTATAGGTGTGCAAAAAATAAAGATAAAAGCTGACAAAATATCTCACAAAGAGTAATCAAACATATCCCCTACACCTTTGCTACCCCCCCCCCCCATTTTTTAGTGTGAAGGACCTATACGGTTTGGAGAGGTATGAATGAGCGTGTCATAAAAAGTAATAAATGGAACTTCTTGAATTAAGATGAAGTTATGACAACAGAAGCATTGTGTGTGTACATATATCCACATGCCCCATCCCACTCCCTCCCCCAAAAGAATGGAGTTATCGATATCTACACTAGAAACATACTCAGACAGTGCAGACCTTTGCCAAGCAGCTCATTTCCACCCATCTACACATGCTAAAAACTGCCAAATTTCCCATATAAAGCCTTTTGCTTTTAAATGCCATCAACTTCCAGCTGAGCACATGCCTGAGCACATGCCTTTACCTTTAGTGCGCATGTATGCAAACCTCAAATTCATGCAGCTTGAACTCCCAATTCCATTGATCTCATCTGCCGTAAGATAAAAATCATCAAAATTTCATAAAGATTCCCGGATCACTACCAAAATTTATATTTATCATCTGTTTTTAAAATGTAATTGTGTTATTATAATCTTTTCATACAAGTTTCATCCAAATGTGTTCTCAACCTTTCAAGTTGTTTTGCATACAAACAATAATGCAGACAATACTATATATAAGTAACATAAAACCTCAAGTGGCAGAAATAATCACAACTGTATCCAACATCCTACAGTTCAACTGTGTTACCATGCATGTGGAACAGGCTTATGTACAACAGTACAAGAAACTGTATACCTGTGATACAAAATTGTACATGCAGTGGGTGCATAGGCCATAGTGTGGTTAATTGCATGCATATATTTGTATGTTGTATACATTTGACTTGTTGCATGTAATTATACATTTCGAAGATTGGCAACACGTGTATCATCAGTCTGCAAACAATAAAAAGGCGGTGTTTTCCTGACCTTGGTAAGTGAACTGGGCTTTCCTATTGTAGGTACTATACTGGTAGGCCCCTATGACAGTAGTACATGTATTTCATCACTGGATGACAATTGGTGTCAGTAACAGAGCAAACAAAGAAAGGTCAAGAGTCTAGATCTTGGACTAGATCTAAGTCTCAAATATGCTATGATATGGCTAGATATCTAATGTTAGACCTATATTTCCTATACATGCTATAGCTTGTAGAGTACCTAGTACTATTTGGCGAAACCAAATGAACTGGAACAGGGGATGGATTATCAGTGAGATGTAGTGTATTATGAGTCATAACTGAAAAACCAATAAATAGAACATCAATGTTCTCAGCCTATATAGGTTGAAGTGTCAAAGGTGTGCATTGCTTTAAATTTGCATAGAACACTTAAACCCTGAATTTGTTAAAGTCACTGCACTTCCTATCATTCATAGCTAGAGTCAAAAAGGCAGAATTATACTACATTTCAATTTCTCTATCTAATAGACAACTTTGACTTTAGGATTAGAAATAGCCTTATTAATAGCTATATGTATCATAAGTGTTGAAGATGCAGATGTTCCAGTGAATGAATACTTGCAGAATTGGGTATGAAGATTAGGCAAATAATCTGAAACTCTCTTTAAATATAGCAAAAGAAATAACAAACAGCCTGATTAAAGTTGCAAATATTGTGATATCGATGTCTTAACAAGCTACAGTACATGCAGCATGTCTACCATGCCAGAAACATGGACAGAGAGCCTTAAGATTGAAGAGCTGTGACCAAATGAAGCCTCAAATTGCTTACATTGCAAATCAAAACCATTGGGAGTAAGATAATATTTTAAATACCTGCAAAAATATAGGAATCTATGTACCAAAGGTCATTCACTTACACCTCTGTTGCAGCCAAAGCTATAATTGTGCATTGCTACAGTATTTATGCTCAACTCTGAGTTTGTTTACACTGATGTATGAGGCAAAAGTACACATAAGCTTGTTTTCACTTCAGTTGTTTGTTTTCTATACCTTGTGCAGCTCTCATAGTTTACAGGTACAAACCTTTGTTGGTTGTCAATGAGTCTGCACAAAGACTACTACATGCACCACACTGGCACTGCAGCCTCTCCTGGGAGAGGCTACAACACAGGGACAGTTTGTTATTTCTTTTGCTATATTAAAAGAGAGTTTCAGATTATTTGCCTAATCTTCACACCCAATTCTGCAAGTATTCATTCACTGGAACATCTGCATCTTCAACACTTATGATACATATAGCTATTAATAAGGCTATTTCTAATCCTAAAGTCAAAGTTGTCTATTAGATAGAGAAATTGAAATGTAGTATAATGCTGCCTTTTTGACTCTAGCTATGAATGATGGGAAGTGCAGTGACTTGAACAAATTCAGGGATTAAGTGTTCTATGCAAATTTAAAGCAATGCACACCTTTGACACTTAAACCTATATAGGCTGAGAACATTGATGTTCTATTTATTGGTTTCTCAGTTATGACTCATGATACACTACATCTCGCTGATAATCCATCCCCTGTTCCAGTTCATTTGGTTTCGCCAAATAGTACTAGGTATACTCTACAAGCTATAGCATGTATAGGAAATATAGGTCTAATGTTAGATATCTAGCCATATCATAGCATATTTGAGACTTAGATCTAGTCCAAGATCTAGACTCTTGACCTTTCTTTGTTTGCTCTGTTACTGACACCAATTGTCATCCAGTGATGAAATACATGTACTACTGTCATAGGGGCCTACCAGTATAGTACCTACAATAGGAAAGCCCAGTTCACTTACCAAGGTCAGGAAAACACCGCCTTTTTATTGTTTGCAGACTGATGATACACGTGTTGCCAATCTTCGAAATGTATAATTGCATGCAACAAGTCAAATGTATACAACATACAAATATATGCATGCAATTAACCACACTATGGCCTATGCACCCACTGCATGTACAATTTTTTATCACAGGTATACAGTTTCTTGTACTGTTGTACATGAGCTTGCTCCACATGCATGGTAACACAGTTGAACTGTAGGATGTTGGATACAGTTGTAATTATTTCTGCCACTTGAGGTTTTATGTTACTTATATATAGTATTGTCTGCATTATTGTTTGTATGCAAAACAACTTGAAAGGTTGAGAACACATTTGGATGAAACTTGTATGAAAAGATGATAATAACACAATTACATTTTAAAAACAGATGATAAATATAAATTTTGGTAGTGATCCGGGAATCTTTATGAAATTTTGATGATTTTTATCTTATGGCAGATGAGATCAATGGAATTGGGAGTTCAAGCTGCATGAATTTGAGGTTTGCATACATGCGCACTAAAGGTAAAGGCATGTGCTCAAGGTATAATGCACTACCACACAGCTGGAAGTTGATGGCATTTAAAAGCAAAAGGCTTTTATATGGGAAATTTGGCAGTTTTTAGCATGTGTAGATGGGTGGAAATGAGCTGCTTGGCAAAGGTCTGCACTGTTTGAGTATGTTTCTAGTGTAGATATCGATAACTCCATTCTTTTTGGGGAGGGAGTGGGATGGGGCATGTGGATATATGTACACACACAATGCTTCTGTTGTCATAACTTCATCTTAATTCAAGAAGTTCCATTTATTACTTTTTATGACACGCTCATTCATACCTCTCCAAACCGTATAGGCCCTTCACACTAAAAAATGGGGGGGGGGGGGGGGGGGGTAGCAAAGGTAGGGGATATGTTTGATTACTCTTTGTAAGTCAGACATTTTGTCAGCTTTTATCTTTATTTTTTGCACACCTATAGTGGGGCCTACTTTCCCCCAGTAAAATTTGATCCATGGGTGCTGTTGGCTAAATTAAACCCACGAAGGGGCGTAATGGGCGGTGGTGGGGGGGGGGGGGGGGGGGGGGGGGGTGAGGGGATCTGGCAACCCCTTTCCCAACCAGATATCGTGTCAGTTTTTATATTTTCATTATGTACACCCATAGTACTTTCATTGGACCAAGTTTGGTGCATGGGCTGCATGGGGTAAATTACACCCGCCAGGGGGGGCCCAGGGGGGGACGGTCTGGCAACCCCTTTCCCGACCAGATATTTTGTCAGTTTTTATATTTTTATTATGTACACCCCTAGGCCATTCTTTTAGACCAGGTTTGGTCCATGGGCTCCATGGGGTAAATTACACCCGCCGGGGGCCATTTTGGGGGGGTCCCTGGGGGACAACCCCGCCCTCAGGTATCAGGCTGACGCCCAGTTTTGTAATGAGGGGGGTGGCCCCAGTAACTTTGAGGGGTCAAACCTTTTGGGCTTGATGGGGTAAATTGACCAGCAGCCAGCTCCTGGTCTATGACCATAGCTCCATTAGCATTGGCATAGTCCATAGACTTTGCACATAGAATAGTGGAGACGCACACGCAGAACGAGAGGGGACCGATAACACGATTTGGCCTCATTTTTATTAGAAAGTTGAGCAACATTGAAGACACATACAGCGTACCATAATTTTTAGTCAATCTTCAATTCTAAGTTCGACTTAAAATCTTTGTGAAACACCCTCCAAACTCCAGCCAGCAGGCCGTCAGCTCAGGCTAGCTAGGCAGCTAGCGTGCAGTAGAGCACACACGCTGCACTGGCTGGCCCTTGCACTGCACTAATAGTAATACTGCACGCGATTGCCATTGCCTTTAGATTCGACTGCACAAGCCGCTGTTCCAGTTGATTGCCGCTGACCGGCATATTTCAGTTAAGTATTCGAACTGTAATTTCGTTAAAAGATGATATAAGGTGAAAATAGTCATACCTTCGCTTGCAGAAGAAGCCTCTGTGATGCTGTTTTAACTAAAGGCATGTTTGATAAGCAAACTAATCTTTAAAGGAGGAGAAAAGTAGGCCTAGCGGACGGCTCGGCAGCTTGTTCTTCGATCGCACACCAACGACCAGTTCCGGAAGAAATGGTCAAAGGTCAACAACAGAAGCCAGCCGCAAAATGTGAGCAGACGTCTTCGATCAGCTCGGGCACCTCCCTTCTTCGATCGATCGAAGTCAAGTGAAGCCATTGCAGGGGTGGTATTTTGAAATTTTTCCTGTAGATTGATATTTCGTCCTAAGTCAGGTTTTTCCCCCTAAAAATGGTATTCTGATCATTTTCCTAAGTTCCTACCTAACTTCTTCACAACTTTTTTTCCTAAACTTGGGAAGAAACTTGGGAGGATTTTCAGGATATATCGCCTGTGTCTTCAGAATGTTTGGGAATATGGTTGTACACGCAGCTATCTATCTTTCTTTCAAAAAATTTGTCTGGCTATCTATTATTCCTCTGGTATCAATCAACCTATTAATTTCTCTATCTATCTATAGAACTATCTATCTATCTATCCCACAATATGTCAATCCCTATCTAATTAATCTTTTTATCTCTAGTATTGACTGTTCATTTACTTTCATTGAAATCTGTGTACTTTTCATCGTATGTTTTTAATCCTAGTCAGTTATAATTTTTTTTTGTGTAAATTTTCCCCCAGTCGCCACATAACAAGAAAAATAATGCTTCCAATAATTGACCTAGCTAGATAGAATCACATTACAAATAGGTCCTACAGGCGATTCAGTTATACTGTAACAAAGTCTTCGAGACAGGCAGTTTTCTTTCATTATATTGTATCAAAATTTTGTTATAGCAAAAAAAAAAAATAAAGTATTTAAGATATAGACAATAATTTTGGAACCTGTCTTTTTTCTACATTGTAACAAGAGTTTCATCATAACTTTGTATGTTATGACAGGATGCACTGTACAATGTTTAAACTGTATATTATATTAAAACAACCAAATACGAAAGGTAAATATGATAACACAGCTACATGTATATCTTACTAAAAATTCACACTTTTTTGTTTATTTTAGCCTGACAGATTGAAGTTCATCGAATATGTTTGTCAATTGTCCTTTCAAAAATGTAAATGCCCCAATGTTTGCCTCCTTCTTTCTCTCTCTCTATCTTTCTATCTATCTATCTATCTATCCATCTATCTATCTATCTATCCATCTATCCATCTATCTATCTATCTATCTATCTATCTATCTTTCTATTATATATTATATACATAATATCAGAATTCGACATTAGCAGTGGCCTGGGGCCACAAAAAAATTGACACCAGGCTGCTAAATTTCCAAAAAGGCTATTTTTTGTAATCAGGCCACCTAACGTGGATTCCTGGTTTCCATTATTAATTATCCAGCCAGTACATTTCTTTTTCAGGCAACTAAAATATCAGATTCATAAATGTTAGTGGCCTAAATGGGCCAGCTGAGAAAAAAAAAGAAAAAAAAAGTTAGCCACAAATCCTGTAAATGGTAGTATACATACATACACACACAAATATACATGTAAGTATATATATATATATATATATATATATATATATATATATATATATATAATATGCACTTTTCCGAAAAGGAAGAACAGTTAGAGGAATAATGATGTCAAAGCTACGCACCGATTTCTCCTATCTTTCTCATATCTCACATAGTCCCTCTGTCTTTATCTTTCATAATCTCAGGGAACCCCCCCCCCCCAAAAAAAAAAAAAAAAAAAAAAATCTAGTACTGAATGTTAATACATGTACTGTAAAATGAGGAATGTTCGCATGCATTTTAATTTCGCCAATTTCGCGAGCGCCAAGATTCGCGAAATTAAAATGCACGCGGAAGTTCTTGTCTACACTATATGCATTGAATGCCAGTGGCAGTTCGCGAAAATTTCATGCCGCAAAAAAAAGGCCGTCGGCTCCAATTCGCGAAAAATTCATGCCACGAATATATCGTGTTTTACAGTAGTTTTAACAGTCAAAAGCAAAACTGCAAATTATTTGCAAAGTTACACTGCATGTTAGAGATAACTCTTTTATTGATTACATTTAAACAAACAGAATGGAAATGGTTTCATCATATTAATTTGGAGATGAAATAAGGAAGCTGCAAAATTCTACAGTTTCAGGTGTATTTCAGGGGCAAGTGGCATTGTTGATACAAACCATGTACAAAAATATGTCATCAATTCACAAGTGTATCTGTATTGAAATCAATTTTTACATTTCTTGATGTCCTGAATGGGCAGGACAATTTTTTAACTTACTGTGAACTTTGACCTTTGATCTTCACCACGTATTCTCCTTAGTCTAATTACTGATTGTTCCAAGTTCATCACAAGTGCAACATACTTGAATAAATAATGTCAAGAGTTTCTCCAGTTCTTGACATAAATGTACAATTTCAGATTTTCTCCTCTACTTCTGACCCAGACTTTCGAGCCCCTTGATTTTATGATAACTGATATTTTTCGGTTTCATTGGCCGATTCATTTCAGTTATTGGCAGAGGTGTGTATTCAGACTCAACTACCTTTGAATACAAACATCAATGATGGGGAGCAGCAAACCTCAAAACATGACAAATTTTGTTTCACAGGATTGGTCATTACTGAAGTGGACACTCAGGGACATGCATAGCATTGCTTAATGGTAGAACATACATACTGTCTACCATTACTCTCCATGTTTACTCTGAAATGATGTGCAAAAGATTGGACAAATTTGATTACAAATCACATCGAAACCTGTCAAACTATTTGCTTTCTCTTCTCAAGTATGTGCATTTTGAAAATGAAATTCCTTCAGCAATGATTCCAAAATACAAGAAAATGCTACAACTGCACATATGAATGCATTTTTCTTGATTTAAGAGTTACAGGCCTGTATCATCCTCTGTGCATGTAATTTCTAGATTTCTCAAAGCACTGTGCTGTTTTTATCTAGACTGGCTGTCAGTGGTGATGACGAGATCAGAGCAGGAAAGCATGTTTAAAATGTCATGGTGATGATTTTGACAGAAAGAGGGTGCATGAAGTAATAAACGAGTGATGAATATCTATGTGTAGTGGGTGACGTCTATGCTCTCTCAATAGACAGGTTCTGTAATGTATTTAGAGTCTATGAATGTTTTCTTTACAAAAGTTGCCCTTAACAATCACTAAGCTTGCCAGAGGCTTGCCCTACTTAGCAATAATGAAGTTAATTCCTGCCTATGGAACTTCATGGGAGGGAACAGGTAAATGAAATGCTCTTATAAAAGGCTATAGGAAAAGAAACATCCACAAAGTTTAATTAATTACAAAAACTGTCTTTTGTCAGAGATAATTTGACAGGACAATCTCATAGGCAAACTGATTTATGACCAAATAGAAGTTTGCCACCAATCAATTCTGCAATAATTACAGTTACTACAGCAAAGACCACAAACAACTAATCCACTGTATTTTTGCTTTTTATGCAGCAACTGCAATTATTGCAGCTTTTGATAATTGCAATCATTTCTATCACAGGCCCCAGGAGACAAATTTAGACCTACTAATACAATACAGGTGTATACATGGTCAGGACTGGGCCAAGAAATGTACAATACTCGATAGGTACAAGAAATTTCAAACATGCTACTAAGACTTTATTAACAAACATTTACAGTATGTCACTTTGAAATCTATGATAATTCTCAAAACATGCCACAATACACCTGTCAATGACTTCATCTATCTTAACACGAGTTATCACATTAATTTCATATACAAAATCAGTCACATGGAGAGAATATACGAAACAAAAACAGGAGAGGTAAAAGTAAATATCCTGCTGTCACCACCATGCCTTAGCCCTACTACATGTTACTCTCCTGCTCCATTCTTCTTTCACAAACTTTGAAGGTATTAATTTGCCCCGTGGGTGATAAACATATAAATCCATACCTAATCATGTGTAGGAGACAACTTGGTCAAGTCTTCAAAACAAGAAGTAAAGCAGGCAGCTACGGCTAGCTATACTCAGCAGAGCAAGAAAACAAGCTCTGACTTTTCCAAACAGATCCCAAAATAACCCACACACAGCACATATTGATCATCAGGACTGGAACAACAGGCACAACTATCAGACAGCTTTTGTAGATATCACTCTATCTCCTCTACACATGTAGGAAACATTACAAATATACTAGCAGGGAATACATCAGATTGGTCCACCAAAGAACTGGGCCTTGTTGCATAAGACTTGAAATCAAACCTAAGTCAGAAAATCAAACATAAGACTCCAAGTACTTTATTCTGATTGGCTGATAAAGTTCTAACTTATATTTCATTGCATCTTTTTTAGGCAACAGCACCCCAGACTCTTAACAAAGGTGTGTTTATGTGAACATGAGAAGGGCAAGAGGAGGATTAGATTGGATCATAGCAGCAAGATTACTGAATGATTCAAAACTAACAATGCTTGATGCACCATGTACCACCCAAAATCTGAACTTTTGCAGCAGACATTTAGTATTCCAGTGATAATGAACAAGTGCTGTCTTCTTACAGGTTGTGATGATCGTAAGGAAGGAAACACTCACGGCATATTACTCTCAATTACTTGAGAATTTAGAAAATCTTGGTGAATCAGCAAAAACAAGAACAAATTGGGAAAGGAGTAAGGGGTAGTCAGGACATTCTGAAATCTGGGGGTCACTAGACGGAAGCAAATAAACTTGTGATTTAAAGTCAAAGAGAACTCTCCATGCTTTGTATATATAGCAAGGTGCCCGCACCTCGTCAGGGGCCCGAATACCGTCACCCTGCTTAAAATTGTTTTAAGCGCACTAAACAAAAATTTATGCCCGGGACTGTGTTCAGTATGCTTGAAACTTGGCAGGGCTACCACAACCAAGCAAATTGTGGTGAAAACCGAACAGTTTTTCGCGAAAATCTGAAATTAAATCGGAATACGTGTTATAGGTATCACCACTGTCCCCCCACGCATCTTTTACGTGTATGTCTATGGGAGCATCACGGTCACCCGCACACGTCTTTTACGTGCTTTGTCTATGGGAGCGCGGGTGACGAGTTGCGGGCCCCTTCCTTAGCGTGCAACTTTTTTGCATCGTTCGCGTTTGATGACAATAGCTGCAAATCTTCGATATCGATCAGTGAACTTGTGATTCCATTGGAATTTTCAGCATTTTTCCTGTATGTGAGTTGGATTTCAAAGAATTTCAGTGGCAAAATGTGATTCAAATATGCGCAAACATTAACTATGACGAGGTGCGGGTCACCCAAGTATAATAGTGAAAGTCATGCATCTTGAAGCAATTTCATTTCCTGGAAACAAGATACAACATGAACAATGGTATTCTTCTTGACTTATTGTGAATTTGGATCATGCAAAAAAGACATTCAAAGAAAATGATTATTCAATGAAACTTTGCATATGAAATGGGTGTAAAGTTCTCAGTGACTTGCCCCCAACTTCATAATCAGCCTGTGATAATAAAGCTTTACTTTGTAAGCTGTAACTTCCAACTTAATGACTAAAAGTATTCCCCTGATTCAAGCAAAGTTATTTCATTTCCCCACAACAGCACCTTGAAGTGAGAGTTTCTGTTTCCTTTAAAAACTTCTGGTACACGTGATTTGTCAATGCTGTAACTGGTAACATCCCACTACACAGTAGCTGGACAACATGTAAAATATTCTCATGAGCACAGGTGTCTCTTATCTTCTTCTCTTTCGTTCCCTCTCTGGAGTGGAACGTTCAGAACTTGAAGAAGAGTCCTCCTCGGAGCTTTCAGAGGATGGGTGGTAGCGTTTCTTCTTGTCGGACCGCTCGCTGCCGGCGTGACCCCTTCTCCTGTCGTACTCATCTCTCCGTGGGCTACGATCACGGTGATGACTTCGGCGGTCGTCATCGTCCCCATCAGGCCTTCTGTAGCGAGTGTCTCTGTGCTCCTCGCGGCGGTTCCTACGCATCTCATCTCTCTCATCATACCATAATCTCTCCTCCCTCCTCTCCCTTCTGTCTCTGTTACTGTGGTGACCATTCTCTGACCTCCGTGCGCTCTGGTCTTTGTGCTCTCTTTCCTTCTTGCCTCTGCTATCTGTTACACCATGGTCGGAATCTGAACTCCTTCTCTCCCTTTTAACTTTCACTTTTCCAAAACCACTCCTCCGGATTCCTTCCTCTCGGCTTCCTCGTCTCTCGTCATCACTTTCACTTTGTGGTTGGCTCTTCAGTCTCTGGTAGCCATCTCTCCTCCTGCTCTCACCATGCGTCTTCCTTCTGCCCTCCCCATCACTGTCTGGTTCTCTCTTGATCTTCCTGTCGTCATGATGATGCCTGGAGCTAGACTGCCCTCTTCTTTCTTCTGTAGCTAAACTGTCGGATGAAGAATCAGACCTGACCTTCCTCTTTCTTTTGTCTTTTTCCTTCCTTCTATCCTTCCTGTCATCCTCACTGCTATCGTCTCTGTCTGAGGGGTGTGACTTCTTCTTGCTCTTCATCTTCTTCTTGTCTTTCTTCTTTTTTGATTTCTCCGACTTCAGCCTCTTCTGCTTCTTTTCCATCTTCTCAAGTTTTCTGTTGCGATTCATACAAAAGCAAAACACGGTAGTCATATCAGATAAATTCTCAATTTTGCATTAATGTCTACGAAACACTGAAAAACTCAGCAATGATAATCATCATAAGGTAGAAGTTTGAACTTATTTCACCCTTATCTTATGTCACTTTTTACTTCATAATGGGATTGCTGGTTTTGCTCAACTGAAACAAAAACATTATTTGAAAATGATGCATACTAGTATTCTTTGGTACAGCTTATTCCCTTCAAGTTCCAAAGAGTATGTTCTGACAGTTATGTGTCTTTGGTGTGTTCCAAGGCTAAAGCCAAGCAAAGATCCCTTGGAAAATTATGTGTTCTGAAGTATCAGAGTAATTCTTCTATCACCAGCATATAAATTCTCCTGTTCTAAGCCTCTCAAAGTGACAAAGATATCCACAGACTAGACATTAGGCTTGCTCAAAGGTACATTGAGATCTGTGTAATATGATAACTGTAGCTCATTGACCAACTGACTTGCTGAAAACAAGTGTATGCAAAAAGAAACAAAACAAAACAAAATAGAAAACGATTGGCATTCCATTAACCCATTGAGGACGGTTTGATTTTGCTACAACACGCATTTCCCATAGACGCTTGCCCGAGTATACTCAGGACTCGTCCTCAACGGGTTAAATGCACATATATGAGAAAGTAAGTTTTAGTTCCTGTAGGAAGTGGATACTATTCACTCAATAACAAACATTCATAAGGAAAGATTTGTACAAAAAGTTAATGAACTGACACCACTTAGGTTGCCATGCAGTTCACAACATGTTCATGACAGTTGCGGTAGTATTATTAGCTTGGGTACGAAATGATGTATCAGGATACCAAGCCACACCAACCAGGGGCCAGACTTCTCTCCTGGAATATATGCCAATGAGTTCCCTACAATTATTATGTCTCCATCAACTGAGAGCTGAACACATATTGGCAGCTAGCAAATGAAACATTATTGTTCTTCAGGTTCACAATGAAACATTCTTTGTTGCCAAGCTGCTGTTTGTACTCACTTCAGTAATTTGACCTTCTCCTCCATGGAGAGAGACTTTAAGAAGGCCTCCTCCGGACCAATGTCATCTTCCTCGTCACTACTGGCAGCCAATTTCTGCCAATATCAAAGAGAAACAGTACAACAGTAAGAGAAATGGAAAGGAATTACACTGGATTTGTCTCACAGCTTACACAAAGAAGATGAAAATCACTGAAATAGAATATGACCATCTGTGTGAAACAAGTGCTAAAAAAAAAAGCGCGAAAAAATAGTCATATGGAGTCACAAGTGTCCTACCAAACAGCATGTGGTGTCAATAAGACATTAAGCTTCTTATCATCCTTCTATTATGTAACCTTTTAAACAGCTTCTTGATGATATCATTTTTTAATGATAAAGCCTTGCAGTTAGTGTATCTTAATCACATCAAACAAGCAATGGAGGGGGCATATGTTTGACTTCATCTCTGACATACACCAGTATGCTATTGACAGGTGTAGATACCATGCTTGAGTAAACCAGCTTATAATAGGGACACACTAAATGGACTTGGCAGCCTTCATGAAATCCTTCAAACTACACTGTAATTTGAATGAGATAGAATATACAAAAGATCCCAGTCTTGTACGAATCTACAAGGTCAAAGAGAAAAATTATCTGAATATGTATATCTAAGTATACGTTTGTGATTGTGCATCACAAACCAACAAAAAGTCAAATGCCCTGATTTTACATGAGTGCTCAAAATAGGGTGAACAGGTCACACAAGTCAATCTTGATTTTTTCATATTTTCTGAAAGAGCAATTCTCAGGTCTGCCAACATTCCCACATCCAAATCAGGGAGATTCCACACAGCAATCAGGGAGATATCTGCGTGTTAAATGAATTTCAGTGGATGAAAATCATTCTCAAATCAGGGAGATTTTAATATTCTCTTCTTCAGACATAACAGATTTTGATATCTTCACGGAGATTCCTGCAAAATCAGGGAGACTTGGCAGCTCTGATTTCCTCCTCTGTATTATTTCAAAGTTTGGGATCATAAAGTGAATGGGATGTTGTGTGTTTAGCAGTTTGTTTTTTCTAGAACATTTTTTTTGTGTACAATAGTGTAATTAGGTATGTCTGAGAGGCCCCTTTTCATTTCTCAAAAATTGTTTACACACTCTTCACTGTCAAGTTTGAAAGGATGGTGCCACTGCTTTGACAGCTGGTACTAGTCATGGCGAGAATATTTTAATGGAGCATAGTTTCAGCTTATTCTGATAATCCTGTCATTGTTGTTGCTATGGTGTTTTACATCTTTTTTCCCCCCATTCACTACACAGGCTAGCATGTCCCGGTGAAGATTAAGCGCATGAAATGACCCTATACAATTGTACTTCAGAGCCTCTTTTCTCAGTACACACTTTTCTAGTGCGAGTGTCTTCTATTCAATATCTATATAGGTTAAGAGAGGCCATTTGAATTGAGTGATACATCATTTTAGAGCTTAAATCTCCTCTTTCAGAATCTGCCCTTGACTACTAAAAAATCCACATGCGGCGACTTTTTGTTGGTTTTGCGAGGCGAGGTCACAAATGCAAAAAACTGAAAAAAAAAAACACTAATTCAAATCCAACTGATGACAAAATGACAGACAGACCTGTGTAGAAAAGGAGATCTCAGGATGTGATGTAGTCATAATCATACACACCTGATTGCTGGCTCCTTCATTCACTTTCCGGCCCAGCACATTTTGCTTCAGTGTCAAGCCATCTCTTCTCATCTCATCCATCAGCTCGGACTGGTCAGCGCTTGGGCCGGCCACTTCATCACCCTTGGATTGGTCGAACATTGGACACTAGTGTATGTAATAGAGGATATGAACGGTATTTGAAAATTCCACCATGGACAATGAGGCTCTAAAATGCTTCATGAAAGTATAAATGGACAATGATGAACATTCACAGATACTAGTTCATTCTACTTTTTAAACAAAACTTTTATGAAGCATTATGGTCTTGCTTCAAGAGACCAGTTCGTAATTCTACTTTGCGCATGAGCAGAAAAAGGTCACTTGCACCAACAGGCATTTTGGTTTGTAAATTCACTGAGATAAGCATCTGTGATGCGATGATTATTCATGTGATCCTCATCTAAATGGTACTTGCCACCTGACAGCAAGAAAGGTATTTTGCAATATAAAAGGAAATAGGCTTGAATTACATTCAATATAAAACAATGAAATGGATACCTGCTAAACTGTCAACTGATGAAGTATTCTGATCACCTGATCTCAACGCAAGTTCATTCTTTGTTTGAACATGAATTCCATAAATCATTACGTCGGGCATGCTTATGCATTATGCCGCTTTGAAAACGAGTGACGTGCCTAACCAAATGAGAAAAAAAGAAAGGTCATTTGTACCAATGTGTACATGAGCTACTTATGAACTGGCTTATTAGCAACTGCACAATAGTTAGAACAATGGTTGACATTCATATTCAAACAGAAAAACTCCCAACAGTTATAGCTATTTTGATTCTGAAACTTTGGACTACACAAGAAGTAATGTTGATGACAGCAGGCTTACCTACTGCACTTTCATTACTGTTATTAATGACAGGACCCATATAATATTGAAATACAAGTTAAATCTGAAAAGCTTATAAAGTCGGGATAGAACATTTTCAGAGACAGACAGGTTTCCCCAACATGAATTTAGTGATATATAACGTGTACATATACACTCTGTATATACTTTTTTTTGGAGGGGGTAGGGCATAAGATGTACCTCTCTGTCTGTGTTGACGTGACCCCACTTTCGGCAGCGAATGCACCGCACATTCCTGACGGCGATACCGAACGGCTGGTCTTGCACGTCCATATCCTTGGCGAAGCCTTCCCTGGGGGCGCCCCGCTGCCACTCAAACTTGTACTCCTGTTCGGTATCTTTCTCCTCCTGCTTCAGGCCCTTCGGAGGTTCATACATGAAGGTCAGCCCATGCTTCACCCGGACGTCACCCATCAACTGCCTTGATAATCATAACAATAACAGTAATAACAAGAGAAATACTAATAACTTGTTCTTTCCAAGAAATTTTTACTTCATCGAGTGAGACTCTCATTCACGTCCACTTGCACAATTAGCACACCTGACGAATACTCGAGTTGGCACACTCTCAATACACAATTTTGATTGTGTTCTTCCGCATCAGGGAGCTGAGTGAATGTAATGCAAGGCTGATGTGATGCCAAAATCAAAGGATGTCATTTGAATTTAGGACAAACAGCAAACTCAGGGTGAATACAAGTTGTACATTCTCACTTTTGAAAATAAGATGATAATGCCTTGACTCAACTCGATCCTGATTTTAATTTTCTGCTGGCTGCAGGTGTCCCAGATTTGTGGGCAGGCGGCTAGAATATCTAACACCCATACTCCCTGTGACCCCATTCAGTGGGGCAATGCAGGTCAGGCCGCACATTATCATGCCGGGCCAGACACATTCAGACCAAGCCTTTTGGTCTCCATATCCTCTAGAGCAGGAAATGGGCAGACATGACACATTCAATGGCAATGAATATAACCCTACCCTTTCTCTTGATATTTTGTTCTGCTGAAGTGTGATGAACAACTACAAATAAATCTCAGTATGTTAAATATACAGTGTCACTGAGACCTACAACCCTATGCCAAGCTACTTTCACATCACAGACATTTCTCAAGTTATGAATTAGTTGCTTGGAATGTACTTCATTCACTTGAAAACTTGGGGTTTCTGACTTCACATACTCTTGACGGCAAATACTCACACTCAAAAACTTCATTTTCTCAGATAGATCATAATACAATTGCATAATGAAGATAAGACAGTTAAAAGATTTCACAGGGTTTTCCTCAATATAATCTTACCTGTTATCAAATATTTCTTGTTCCCTTTCATACTCTGCTCTAAGAGCATCTTGTTTTTTCTTTTCACTGTCATGTCGCTGTTCTGCAAGCCAAACCTATCAAAGAAGAAGCAACAAAGATCAATACACCTCAAAAAAGTGAGTTATACAAGGTAAGCTTAAATTTAACACATTATGCCAGATGGATTGTTAAAGGACAAGTATCTGTGCAGTCACTGCTAGATGAGCTTTGAGAAGACTACTACAATACATTTAGTTCTAATATTATGTCACATTGTTTGAATGATATTCATAAGGAAAATACAAAGAGAATTTCACAAATTTTGCAATGGAGACAGGCTCTTGTTGCATCCATTTCCAAATCTAGCACACCTTCAGACCCCGCCAATAAAATAAAGTTTAAAAAAGACCTATTTTTCTTAAATTACATTAAATTACATGTAACATTGATGGAGTTAGTACGGATAGTAGGCCTACACTCACAGGTAGTAGGCCTACAATCCTACATGTTCACAAAGAAAATGTAACTCATTCAACACGTGTCATTGAATACTCAGTCATATTTTTCTTAGCATGTGGCCGGCTTCCAATAGTATTCTCCTTGAATTTCAACATGTTCAAGGAGGATAATATTGGAAGCCGGCCACATGTCGGTTTTCAAGTTGAAAATCGACATGGGCATGGCTTTCGCCAGAAACTTTCTACAACAACATGTAATAAACCAAGCTAATATCGGCCATTCATGATTGCCTAAAAAGGTCCACTATATACATGATATACAGCTACAGTGTAACGTGTTCGGTAGGTAGGTCTCTAGACTTGTCTAATCATTTGTTAGACCTATCTAGTCTAGAGAAGCTACAGAAGTACAGTGTGTATGAACTTCAGAGGAAAGAGTCAACCCGCACACACATCAACGAGTGGGACTAAAAGTGTAAAGTTTACGTTCCTACACCATGATGATGCGGCAGCACAGATAGCGATTGCTTCCAACGAGTCTAACACAACAAACAAACTCACTCTTTTGATGTTTGCGTATGACGAAGGATGAAAGAATTTTTTGCACATAAAGTTGGCAAAAGATTTCCCCATGTTGCCGGCGTTTTCCAATTTCTAATTCCACTCGACTGTCTGATTCGTAACAACAACGTTGATCATCAGAAGAAAAAAGCTACTTTAATAGATAAGGCCCTACGTTGAGGGCAGCAGATATTACGTGACCAACGAGTTTACTCAAGACTGGTGGTATACTCAGTATGCCTGTCTTTTTTATGTTTTGCTGGTTTTGCTGTATGTGTCAGCTATTCATGATGATTTCGTTGATTTCAAATTATCTGCTTTCCCATGATATGTTATTCCATTATATCAGTTACAGTAGAAGTGAGGAAACACCTGCTGTATTTTTGTTTAATATGGCGCCTATTAAACTGGAGGAAGAGTAGAAAGATCATTATGATTATCTAAAAAAAAAAAATATGAATAGCGCTTTATTAACGAGCATTAATCTGTTATGGTATATTATTCTATCCTATTTCCAGCCCATGCCTGTTCGAGTTAAAGGGATGGGTATAGTTTCCTTTGAGATGGGGCATCAAGTTTCCAACGTTTTTTTATGATGATTTTCGAGATAATGAGAATCCTCATATGAAACTATGAAAAAAAAAACCATACATAATTCTAAGAGGAATTCAAAGATTATTTGATGAAAATTGGTTTTCAAATGCCTGAGATATCCAAAACAAGGCGATCCTAGTAAAAGGTGAGCCCCACCTTTTGTAAGCACTTCAGTCGCTTTGTTTTACTCTGTTTTTAGATATCTCACTCAACTACCGAGTATTTCAAAACCGATTTAGGGCCCACTTCAATTAAATTTTGAATTCCTCTTCGAACATTGTGTCTTTGTCAAAAGTCTATCAAGAAGTGTATAATGTAGCAATTATACTGAATGAATGTTCAAAATGAGAAGCTAAAGCATGCCGGCCTAGTTTTAATAATCTAAAAAGGTTTTGTGATCGCTCGTCGATAGATGGCGCGATTCTGAAGGAGCTGCTCTGCGGCTGCTGGCCACAGAGATCATCATGCTGCTGACCGGTATGTGGTAAAAATAGGTCTAGGAAGCAACCTCGAATGGCGTGGAAGATAGTTGCCTGTACTGAAATCTCAAAGACTTCACTGGCTGAGCACCGACGTCAATCAACACACATCGAAGAACTACAAAAGTAGTATAATCTTTATTCCAGGACCCGACGTAGATTTCTTTTAACGAACAGATGAAGAAGTATTTTCTTATTCGCATTTTTGAAGGCGTTTTTATATAATCCTTTATATCATACTTAAAGTATTTATATACTTTATCCCAACTTCCATTAAACCAAAAAATGAAAAATGTAAACACAAGTGATTTCAGATTTGCAACTATAGACTACTCCAAAATTGCTGTCGAAGATAAACCCTTTAATATGTTAACGTCAATTCATTTAATGTTTTACATTAATTTTTACTCTTTTGGCATTACAAAATCATCATATAACTCCTATGTTTATTATTTCTAAATTTTTCGAAATGCTTTATCATTTTAACATATTTATTTTTTTTCTTCTTCTTATCAAATCAGTATTGAATTAGCTGCACAGTTTACCTAATGTAGCCTACTGGTAGCCTACAATTTCGAACGAAAAACACAGGAAGCCTAGTATATTTGCCAGTGGCTGAAGCATAGACGATTATTGCTCTCCGTTGAAGTTAAGCGTGAGTAAATATACTGGTCAGAAGTTAAATGCCATGTGGACAGGTATCCAGGTGTAAAAGAGCGCATTAGTAAATATTAGAACTGTCTAGTATACTCTCACAGCAGAAAAGAGATCTCCTTACTGCAGAGCTGCTCTATGTGCTGGCAACGGTGAATGTGTGCTTTGAATATCTTTTAGAAATCAAAAGCGCTTCAAAAATACAAAACATAAAAGACTTTTCTTCTTTTCTTGAAACAAGAAAATCTATACGTCGGTTCAGGAAATCCACTACTGACTATACTTTCTTGATGGAGAAAACCATGCTCACTTTACAATAAAAATGAAAGAAAATGTTTTGTGTGTATCGTGCTTATTTTTTATTGTTTGTTTATTTGTTTGTTAATGTTTTTTGTTGCTTGTTCTTGTTGTTTTGCTTCACAGAAGTGGATGTTGAGACCCTATGCAAGAGGAACTGTTGGTTTCACATGCAGGTAACAATCTACAATGTGAAGCCTATTGATACTATTAAGAACTTTCTTTAGATAAGGCAGATTACTGCATTTTCCCCTTTTTTACATAGAAATAAGTGTATCGTCGATTTCTTTGATTTGAATGTACGAACACGTAAGATTGTCGTGATAATCATATATGAATGTCTTTTTTGTATTTATGTTGTTGTTGTCAGATACAAGTTAATGTTGTCATTAATGTTGTGATTTCCGTGGAAAATGCAGAAAAAAATCGAACTGTATTATTAACTGAACACTGATAGTCCAAGAGCATTAGGTCAAAAAAGGCCTAAACCTGGACATTTTTGGTAACAAGCTGATTTTTTCAGGATAGGTCCAGAAAAATGTCTAGAATAACATACTAAAAGTCCTCATGAATCCTCCTTGAGCGTTTTCCGCAATCCAAGATGGCGTCCAAAATGGCCGCCATTTCCAGAAATTCTTATAACTTTTCAACCAGAGAACCCAAATACAAAATTTAAATGTCTAAATATATGTTTTGAAGCATGAAGAACTCAATAAAATACATATCAAGAGATGTTGATGCACGCAAGTACCGAAATCCAAGATGGCGTCTAAAATGGCCGCCATTTTCTGAAATTCTTATAGCTTTTCAGTCAGGTAACCCAAATACGAAATTTATATGTCTAAATATATGTTTTGAAGCATGAAGAACTCATTGAAACACATATCAAGAGATTTTGATGCACGCAAGTACCGAAATCCAAGATGGCGTCCAAAATGGCTGCCATTTTCTGAAATTGTTATAGCTTTTCAGCCAGGTAACCTAAATACAAAATTTAAGTGTCTAGATATATGTTTTGAAGGATGAAGAACTCAATAAAATACACATTAAGAGATGTTGACGCACACAAGTACCGTAATCCAATATGGCAACCAAAATGGCGGCCATTTCCTGAAATTTTTATAACCTTTCAACTAGAGAACCCAATACACAATGAAGTGTCTTTACACGTTTCGAAACATGAATAACTCAATAAAATACATATTAAGAGATTTAGACGCACGAATGTGCTGATTTTAACGCTCGAGCTCTTCCTTATATGGAAAATGGGGTGCAAAATGTCCCAATTTTATCTCACAATTATGTAAATAAATGTCAATATATGTTATAATAAACTTTTTATTTAAGATATAGTTCTTATGTGTAAAGTATACAAATAAAAGCATTTGCATGTTAACGTCAAGGAGTGTGTCCTTGTTACGAGAGAAATTATTTCACCAACAGATTTGTTGCTAAACAGAAAGCCTACTAGAAGGCAATATCCGTTTACCACATGGTCTATTTTCGTCACCTTAAGCACATGAGATGAACATTTAGTGCTAGCCCCTTTTTATTATGGTGCGCTCTGTTGATGAAATACTAGATTTTTGTTTCTATTAAAAAGTATAAGTAGAATGAAGACTAGCATATTCAAGGCAATGAGCTAGTAGATGATGTGGGGGGGGGGGGGGTCACCTTCGACTGGAGGGAGTTTTGCATTTCGATGATCGTCATTAAACGGCCTAATGCACCCTTGGTGTTATATGGAGAAAATTATCCATTCTCGAAGAGTAGATAATAATAGTCTCATTATCCCCATCCCCCATCGAAAAGAGAGAGCTTTTACACTTGAATAGAAATGAAATAATTATATCATTTGCACACATTTGATGGAATATTTGGGAATTGTTAATCAAAAGGGGAATTTAATATATATTGGGGGAAGTGAGCGGTTGAAGAGTTAGGGCAAATTACCCTTCAATATGAGGGAACTAACTTTTGCATTTTGTAAGTGAAGGATCTAGTGCACACTTTTTGATGACAGATTCGGAAATTTGTTAATCTCAAAAGTGTACAAAGTCTATAAAAAGGGGCCGAGCGAGGGACGTTTAGCATTTTTATGATTGCAACTGAATGACAAAGTGCAAATACTTCAGGTTGAATATTTGGAAAATAATGATTGTACAGGCCACCACCTTCCCCAAGGAGGAGGGGGGGGGGGGGATGCATCCAACCCAACCTATACCCGTTTTGTGCACATTTAAGGGAAAGATTCCACTGGACCTTCTGAGTTGTTGAGTCTCGAACATTATGTTGAATTTCTTTGTCTCTTGAAACAGGCTAAAAACAGCAAATTTTGATGAACAAACGGCGGCCATTTTGGGCAACATTTGGTTTTCGGGAAGAACTCACGCGGTTTTATTTGTACTTATGTGCTTCATGATCTCTAAATAAGTATTTCGTTGGGTTCCGTATGTCTTAAAATATATATTTATACATTTAAGTGCGTATCGCAATTACGTAGTTGCAGGGTTATGAGAAAAACAGGAAATGGCAGCCATTTTGGACACCACTTTGGATTTCTGGAAGTGCTCAAGTGCTTTATTTGTGTTTCAAAATCTCTGAATAAGTATTATATTTGGTTCCTTGAGACTCAAAACGTATATTTCGACATTCCAAGTGTGTACAGTTGACATCTACTTGCAAAATTATGAAAAAAAAATTCAGGAAATGGCGGCCATTTTGGACGCCATCTTGGATTACGATACTTGTGAGCTTCAACAACTCTTAATACGTACTTTATTGAGTTCTTCATCCTTCAGAACATATATGTAGACATTTAAATTTTGTATTTAGGCTACCTGGCTGAAAAGTTATGAATTTCAGAAAATGGCAGCCATTTTGGACGCCATCTTGGATTATGGTACTTGCGTTCATCAAAATCTATTGATATGTGTTTCAATGAGTTCTTCATGCTTCAAAACATATATTTAGACATTTAAATTTCGTATTTGGGTTACCTGACTGAAAAGCTATAAGAATTTCAGAAAATGGCGGCCATTTTAGACGCCATCTTGGATTTCGGTACTTGCGTGCATCAACATCTCTTGATATGTATTTTATTGAGTTCTTCATGCTTTAAAACATATATTTAGACATTCAAATTTTGTATTTGGGTTCTCTGGTTGAAAAGTTACAAGAATTTCTGGAAATGGCGGCCATTTTGGACGCCATCTTGGATTGCGGAAAACGCTCAAGGAGGATTTATGAGGACTTTTAGTATGTTATTCTAGACATTTTTCTGGACTTATCCTGAAAAAATCAGCTTGTTACCAAAAATGTCCAGGTTAAAACTAATACTCTTGGACTATGATACCAGACTGCCAAGTATGATACCGACTGCATATGCATGGTTGACGGAGGAAAAAGAATTAATCGCTTTTCAAATATCAAGATGGTGTGAAAAAGACAATAGAAAATAATTATGTGTGTTTATCTGCTCCTTGGGTCGAGGGGAGTCTTTGCACTTCCCGCCCACCTTAACCTTGCCATTCATTATGGCATGTAGAGCGGAATCTTCGCTCCCATCACCATTGTCCCCCTTGACGTCTCCCATGAAGCGAGACTTCTCTTTTCTTTTCCCTTCTAACAAATAAGTTCAGCAGGAAACAAAAGCATTCGCACATCAACTGTTTACATTTCTCATCATGATGCTTTTGTAATGTCGGAATTTTATGTATACACCGTTTATACCTGCGAATGAATCCTCAACATTCTTTCAACACAATGCATGTTTACAGAATGATGTCATGAAAAAGACAAACAGAAAATAATGATAATATGTGTTAAACTGCATGCTCCTCGGAGGTGGTCTTTGCGCTTTGGCCTTGGTATCCATGCGGTATACAGTAGGATCTTCCCCCATGTTAATATTTCTCATGAAGCGCGACTTTTCTTTTGTTTTCCCTACTAAGAATAGGTTTAGCAGGAAACATAGTCGCACATACTATTTGCATTACCTTTTCTTAAACTGATCATTTAAAGGTATTGTTTACTATTTGGAGCAGTGATTTAAAAAAAAATATTCGAGTTATCACATTTTATTCATATGTGAAGGTCAGGTAAGGCAAATCATAAAACATCCTACCATATAAGAATTTTGCAATACAGTCTATTATGTTAGGAGATATCACTATTTTTGTCAATAAACCATACCTGTATAGACGGTTTATTCTGGAAGCATTTTTTTATTTATTTATAGATATTGTTCCCATTTTGTATGTTTAGCATTATATTTATAACATTGATTATACTGATTAACATTTTTACATTGGTTGTTTCTATCCCTAATTCACATTTTAGAACTATTTTGAAGCACTAAAGATAAGTTTATGTTTCATCTGCAAATGGTGTCGGAATAATAACAATGAAAAAGAAATGTTCACTGTTTACTTGCGAATGAATTAGCAATAATTTTTCAACACAATGGGCCTACATCTTATTATTTACAGATAACATGAAAAAAAGACAATAGAAAATAATTTTTCCTACTCCTTGGAGGGGGGTCTTTGTACTTCCCGCCCACCTCGAACTTGCTATCAAGGAGTATAGAAGCGCTTGCCTCGTAGCTTCATAAAGGGAGCTCTAGAGGGAGATCTTCCCTCCCCATAGTCAACCTCACATCCCCGTCACACAGTCGCCTATACGTTGAGTTACGTCCCTCGCCGCGGATAGATACGGATTTAATATTCTAAGTGGACGCATGGCAGCACGGACGCAGGCATCGGCAGGGTTGTAAGTAGACGTTATTAGTATTCGTAATTGATCCGTTTTATAGTGAAACGCAAAATTATGGCGCCAAGCCCTCAAAATTTCGAAATTTTAAAAATTTGGCAGGGAGTCGCCGTGGATGAAGACTTCATTTCATTTTTCATTTTTATTTCATTTCCGGCCAAAGCATATAATATGACAATTTCATATAAACAAATTAAGTACAATGTAGCTATTACATTTCCAAATGAAATTTAGATACACGTCATTTTGTTTACATGAATCAATAAACATACTAGTTGAAGAAATACATTGGCAAAATGTGACTGAATCATGAGAAAGAAAAGATCGGAAATGGAAGGGACTGCTAAAAAGCCAAGCTTGTAGAATGCAGTCCCCTCGTGAGTCGTGAAAATTATAGTATGCAACAAGACAATTTGACATAGTCCTCGGGAAACAGAACATAAAACGAGTACGCACACAAAACGCACACACAGACAAAAACAAAAACTTACGCAAGTAACAGTAACTAAACGTAATTATCCGTTAGTGAACGTAACGGGTCATACAGCCCACGTGTCATACAGCCCATGAGTTTGACACTAAACAAACAAGGCCCACAAGACCGACACAGTTAGCCTCGCGCGTTGCCATGTTGAGCCCATCCGCATGGACTGTTTTACCTATTATGTTGTGTCGAACTCATGACTCATGGGCCTTATTTGCCTACATCGAATTCATAATATGGGCTGTATGACTCATGGGTCTTATTTGCCTATAGTATCGAATTAATTATGTGGGCTGTATGACTCATGGATCTTCTTTCAATGGTGAACTCGTGGGCTGTGACTCGCGGGTGTTGATTTCGTGGGATGACCCAGAACTATCTGTATAGCTTGATGGACGCAGATTATTCGGGAAAATTGTGATATACCTCCGGGAACGAAGGGATCCGTAGGAGTCCGCAGGAAACAATGGAAAACTTTTATTATTTTTTTTTTTAACGCAACGCCGAACGCTTACAGAGTATTATGTGACTGGGGCATGTGACATGTATTTCTCATAATCGGAAGCGCAACTTTTCTTTTCCCCACTAGCAAATAAGTTTATGTATATATAGGAAACATAGGAACATTCGTACATACTGTTTACAGTAGGGCTGCCTACTCATCACGATGGTGTTAATATCTGGATTTTTATATGTACATCAATACCATTAGCTTTTCAACACAGATATATACCGTTTGTATTAAAGAGGAAATCAAGTGCAAATGTAAGTTAGTCTGATAAAAAGAGTAACATTTCATGAGTTCAGCGGTAAAAATTTGACTGAAATCGGATGAAAATAAGGAAGTAATGAAGTTTTGAAGTTTTGATAATTTCTTCCAAACATGCCAAACAGTTCTTGTACAATGGGTATAATGAGTATGCAAATAAGTAGTGAGCTAACCATGTTATCGTACCCTAATAATTTTCCATTGATCGTGTAAAAAAAAAAAGAAGACGAAAATTCAATGTTTCTGTCATTGAAATCTGAAACACGACCTTATTCCTGGTTGAATGATTTCAGAATAGTAATCAGTTAGATATATGAGGATTTGAGCCTCGGACATTTGAATGAAAAACTGGAAATTTCAAAATTGTATGTACAAACTGTATGGCAAGTTGTGAGCTGAGGGAATGACATGGATGCTCACTTTGTCATTTGCATGTTTATATTGACTATACATTCAAGAACTGTTTCCTGAAAAATTAGCGAAACTTCAAAATGTCATAAGTTCCTTACTTGTCATCCGATTAAGATCAAATTTATACTGTTGAACTCGTAATATTTTACTCTTTCTTATCAGGCTAACTTATATTTGGACTGGATTTTTCCTTTAATGGGGTGAGCGACGAATGATAACGAACGTATAGCGAATTCATCGAATCTTAAGTTTCGTCAGGGTTTGTAAACACTTGCAATCAAATTTGTCAACAGTTGCAATCAAATTCCCGGACAGTTTTCATTTTCGCAAAGAATTTTCTTGTCGCAAAGAATTGTGAACATATTCAAAATTTCTTTACGACAAATTTTGCGAAACGGAAAACTGTTTGTGGCAACTTGATTGCAACTTTTTTTCGAACCCTGGGCGAAATAATCGCTTTACGTTCGCATACATTCGCCTCTTAGTTAGATACCCCCTTTAACAATTTACATGTTCAGTTTTCACAGCTGGGGGATGCAAGGCCATGGTATAGGGGCAGGGATCAATGATAACCCCCCCCCCCCTCGCCCCCCCCCCCCCCCCGGCCCCCGGCGCATAGCATTTCCCGTCTGCAATGCGCAAAAATATTATTTTCATGTATATAAAAACACATAATATATTGTATGGATATTATGCATGGAGACTAAAGAGTGAAAACATTTTTTTTTTTTTTTTAAAGAAAGATGTTATTCAGAAGGGTGACGGTTCAGGTATGTGTTTCTTCAATTTGTCTCTCTAAGTATTTGTTCCATGTTCATCGTGTCACTGCCGGCAACCACGTGGTAGTGTTGCTGCCCGGAAAGCAATAGATGACATGCAGGTTCGAGTCCCACTGGTTCCTTTTTTTCCGACATGTTTGTTAATTTACAGATCAGCAGTTGCGATTTGTTTAAACAAATTTACTTTACTGAAGTTATTAACTCCAGAAAAGTATCATACATACTCACATGGAATGTTATAAAAGAATCTGCACATCCCCTCTTTTCACTGTCCTTTTTTTCCATGAACGCATGATCATGAATGATATGCGTTTTTGTGGACGTGTTCACCTTCAATACATTCACTTTCTTACTTTGTAAGTTTCAGTCATTATCTTACCTTGCCTGAGAATATAGCAGGGGCGGATCCAGAAATTCTGTAAAGGGGGGGGGGGGGGGAGCGCAACTAATTTTTCTGGTGCCACTTCCGGGTTTCATTTCATTTCTTTTCTTTTTATTTCTTTTGTTTTTAACAAAAAATAAAGGGAGACGTGCGCCGGTTGCGCCTCCTTTGGATCCGCCACTGTACTAGTGCACATTTTTGATTCATCTTTTCATATTTTTTCCTCTCTAACATGGTGTGCACATAAATCAAACGTGATATTTTGTGCCGATTACTGAGTATTAATCAGAGTATGCCATATAATATCATGCAACATTCCACACCATCGGGTCGAAGATGCAGGCATGCAGATCCTGGATACGCATACCCATGACTTCCAATGGTGAATGAATGTTTGGAATGTATTTGCAATAGGCCTATCAAAAGCTTCAATAACTTTATATGTGGCACTAGCCCAGGGTAATTCGACACCTGCCGCGTATTTTTCGTTGTCAGTCCATGATTCATAATATTCTCATAATTATTACCTTCTTGCGTCGCTCTGTTGCAGTTTATTGCAGCCATGACATGGTGTTCTAATGCGTATACGCTCTTCTGACGTTTTCAAGCAGCCGTTGAATATCTTCTAGTCCTTATTCAGGAAGGTAACCGTTATTTTTGATATTTTATTGCTCATGTTTTTTGTTGATTGTATTGTTGAAATCATGCTATACGCTCATAATGATAAGATGATTAATCCTGTGAGTATAAACAAAAGCAATGAGCAACTGCAAAAGTGTCACATCACTTATCCGCAATAAAGGCGGAGAAATGGACTTGATCTTCTTGATGCATTTAAAATAATGTGCAGCCTTATTGTTACTTTGTTCGAAGCCAATGAAAGTATAAAATCAGAATTAACTGCGGGTTATCGTGCAAGATCCCAAAAAGTAACCTGCAGAAATACGTGTTTATATTCATTCGAACAACCTGTATTATGTCAGCTGCAATCAGGATGTCTACGCAACCATAAAATTATGGAAAGACCCAGTCGCCTTGTTCGACTAATTTCTGCCTTTACAAAGGACAAATTAACCTTCACATAGTTTATGTGAATGTTGAGAGAATGCAGTAATATTGACAGAGCACATATAAGTGAAAGTTTGAGAAAAAGATCATGGATTTTGTGGTTTATGTAGGCCTATAACAGTCATTGCTGGATGAGAAGACTATAACTGTATACAGCTATGTGATGTTTTGAAAATGCTTTTGAAGAAGCTTTGAAGATGTTTTTGTGAAAGAAATTCACATTCTTTGAATGCATTTGTATAAAGATACGATAATGCGTTTTGAACGGGTGTCCAGCCACTGTGTGGCACCATGAACAATGAGATAGAATAAAGCGGCAAAAACAGCTCTACAAGAAAAAAAAATGTTGGAATCAAGAATGCTTTTATGGACTCCATAAGATTGAAATTAAGCATGCACATCTTACATGGTAATTCAATGAAGAAGTAGCAAAAAAAACAACAACAACAACAAACAATTTGAATACAGATTAAATAACCGGGATGAAAAAAAGATCACCAAATCCGTATGGGCAATATTGGACTGAATTATGACAAGTGAAAAGTCAATTTGCATGAAACAGGCAACTGCCCCGCACTGTCTGGAAAAAGAAAACCTTTACAGTCACTACCTATATATAATATTGCCCGGAATATCTGATAGAGAGGGCCACGTTGATTGCAGACATTGGAGGCAAAAATCAGTATATAGTATATACGGGAAGTAAGAAAAATATTATCCAGGGTAAATGATAACCATTTGAAGGCATTGGTTCTATGTGAAGAGAACTAGTGGATTTACCAAAGGGCGTAAGCCTGCTATAGGCCTATATGTAGATCCTGGTCAGTAGAGTTGCCTGATTTATATTTGCACACTGCACAACCAAATGTTTGCTTACTATATATCGATTATATATAATGTGAAATTATAATTATTGGTAAATTAGGCCTATGTCTATAAGTTTTTAAACGTAGGCCTATGCGTGAAATATTAGACGTATACGTTTACTCCTCTTTCAGAAGGCAGGGGAATGATACCCTTCAGTGACAAGCGGATCAGATCGATGGAATGTGTACTTCCTACCCCCCCCCCAAAAAAAAGGAGAGAATTTTGTGAAATTCTCAGCCTGACATGTCCTTATGGCCTATATAGGGCCTATTGCTGCCTAATGGCCTATGAGTTGTGCCTAGATATCATATTGTTGGTTTATGCACCTGCCTCATCAATTGAATCTGCCTGCACTGTACACATCCAGATCCATCTTCTCATTAAAGGGGATGGCTAGTAACTGATCAGTGGGAATCAGTGGGAGTGCTGGAGGATGATTGTTCCAATCCTTGTGGGATTCATTTAAGAGTACACTATATATCTATTCTTGTGTGAAAATTATTTGCTTCAGAATGGTCTCATATTCAAGTAATGTGCAGTTAAATGTTTCCAGGTAAGCGTCCCTGGTCAGTGACTGGGCATTAATCTGCACATTACTTGAATATGAGACCGTTCTGAAGCAAATAATTTTCACACAACAGTAGATATATAATGTACTCTTAAATAAATCCCACAAGGATTGGAACAATCATCCCTCAGCATTCCCACTGATTCCCACTGATCTGTTACTAGCCATCCCCTTTAAAATACAGAAAATTCAACATGTTTTTACTTTTCTATAGTATATTGAAAGAATATGATAGTCTTATACCTCCTACAGAAAGCAGGAGATTGATATTACGATATTGACATTTCAAATATGCCAGTAACAAGTTCAGGAAATGTTTAGGCCTACTTTTATAGGGCCTATTTTGTGGAATTTCGTTTAAAAATATTTTATTTACATCGTAGGCCTACGTAGTGCATTTACATGACGTCATGATCTCTAGCAGTTTTCTGATCCAGCGGTCTCATACACCAAATGTCAAAAATGCATTACTTAAATTTTGAACGGATCGTCCGATCCTTTGATATAGGCCTATAGGCCCCATTCTACTATTATTGCTGCATTCAGTCAATCCACATTGTGTATGTTTGGGTTTCATTTCCATAGGTAGGAATTCACTAAGTTAATTGCTAGGTAAGGCAAGCCTCCGGTAATATGCAGGGCCGGCGGAGCGTTTTCAAAAGTGGGGGGCACACTTCCGGGTTTCATGAGCTAACAAGCAAAAAAAAAAAGTCCTCAGCTCATCTTTCTCCTTCCACTTCCGGGTTTCTTCAGCTAACAAGCAAAAAAAAAGAAAAACAAAAAGGTCTTCATCTCATCTTCATCCTTGCCACTTCCGGGTTTCTTCAACTGACAAGCAAAAGCAAAAAAAAAAACCCAAAAACTATATGTCTATTTCTTTCTAGTGCCTCTTACCCGCTTCCGGGTAAAAAAAAAAAAAAAAAAAAAAAAAAAGTGGGGGCCCAAAGTGCTGACATAACCCAGCTAACATTTTGACGTTTTCTGAACGTTCTTGAAACGTTCCAAGTTCGTTATTTGGACGTTTGTCAAAACGTTTTCAGAACGTCTTTGTGGAAGGTTTTCGACGTCCAGAAAACCTTTGAAAACCGTCTAGGCGAGCGTTCAAAAAAAGTTTTAAGAACGTCTAAAAAGTCTTATGACCCGTTCCAGAATGTTTAGAGAACCTTTCATATCCGTCTAGAACGTCCAGAAAACCTTTTAAGAACGTCTAATGTTTATTTTTTATTGGGTATCTAAAAAAAAATTATAGTTATGAGATTATACAGGCACAATCTGGGATTAATGTACCATAATCCTAATCCTATCCCATCCTAACCTGTTCCTAATGTCCTACCACCTATAGGACCTTTACTATACATCCAATTCCCAATATTGATGAATATGTATCACATTCTTTTATATACCAGCAAAATGTTGTAATGCATGAAGACATGGTAGCTAAAATTAGATCACACACACCTTAGGCCTATTAACATATGAAAATACGGCCTCTTCATAACACAATTTGAAATTGTGAATAACTGAACAATAACGTAGGTAAGTTTATTTTTAACACAGAAAGTTTGAACCCAGCATAAATTTTTAGATGTTAATGTCTTTTATCTATTTCCACTAGTTTTCAAATCTTATATTTTCTTATTTGAATATTCATAAAGAAGATAATACATGATAAAGAAACCAATGACGAACACGTAGCAGACCAATGACGTTTTTTTAAACGTTCATTAAAGACGGAGTCGACGGAGCAGACCTAATAAAAACGTTTTGTGGACGTTTATAAAGGATGGAGACGTAGCAGACATAGGGTGCCTAATAAGAACGTTTTGTAACGTCCATTGACGTTTTTAAAACGTTTTCCAAAAAACGTGTGCTTTTGCGGTAAATGCTATGTCCAGAGACTCCAACCCCAAGCACCTTCTGATCGGGAGATTCTCCCGTCTAAAACTCCTAGCAAATGGGGGACTCCGATGTGCGCGAAGCGCACATCACGAGCGCAAAGCGCGAAGTTCCTTGCGGCCGGGGTCCAGGGGGTCCTGGAAGCTCTAGGGTTCTAGATGCTCTCTCGTATAGTAGCTAGGGCTTATTTTTCAAATAGGGGGGCCTACAATGATATTAATTAAGAAATCAGCCAGGGCGGGAGAAACTAAATCTCAAGCGGGAGGATGGGATATTTTGCAAAAATGGGCTTTCGGCGGGAGATCTCCCATCGAAAACTGGAGAGTTGGAGTCTCTGTATGTCCCAACTTTGACGTTGTATGCACGTTTTAAAAACGTCCATTTTATACGAAGACGTACGGAACCTAAAAAAAAAAAGGTTTAGGAAACGTTCTGAAAACATGTGTCTGCTGGGAATGTATTCCTTTGTATGGTGCAAAAAAAAATGGAGGGGGCCCTCCCCCTCTCCCCCTCCCCCCTCCCCCCTCCCCCCCCCCCCCCGGCTCCGCCGGCCCATGATATGGTAAGCAAATAATCAACGTTGGTGAAGGTGATGGGACAAACTATCACTTCCGAGGCGATCTGGATGTAGCTATCTTTCCGAAGCGCAGCTGAGGAAAGATAGCGTACACATTCAGATCGCCGAGGAAGTGATAGTTTGTCTCATTGCCTGAAACTAAATGTTGATTATTTGCTTTATATTCCACATCAAGGGTCCTAGAAATTCCCATTTTATTCCACGTCTGAAACAGTCTTAGCTGTCTTTAGGTATCCTTACGGCTTAGGCTACGTGTGCGCGTAGATGACAACTTGAACAATGAATTTGCTACGCGCACCGCTCGGCATGAAGTGAAAGCGCGTTGCACTGTGTACTATCAAGTAACCTAGTTAAATGATAGTCCACAGTGCAACGCACTTTTATTTCGCGCGTACTCATCTCGCGTTAAGACTGCATGGACTGCCAGAGATCAGCAAAACAAACAGCTGTCTTTATAGATGACAAAACAATGAATTTGCTGCGCGCATCGCGCGACACTGAAGGGAAAGTGCGTTGCACTGTGTACTATCAAGTGACCTAGCTCTTCTCAGGTGATGTGATGGGCAAAACTACGCTTTATCGCGTGATCAGCTCTTGACCAATCCTATAGCAAGATTCTCAGTATGTGGAATATAATTGTTCATAATGACAACTTTTTATGTAAACAAAGCATAATCTGAATACTAGTACTGAGTACGAGTACATTACAGAAACGATGGTACGTACGTGGGCGGGCGGCCCGATGCATTCATAGAGCTCAGTTCTTTTGGTGCCACGCCCCCTCCGTACATCCTGATCCTAGTTGGCACATAATTCTAATTTGTATGATAACGGTATAAATTCAATTGAAATCAAATGAATCATATAGATTCCTGGCCTGTATCACGTTATCTCTTTGTTGTTGATGTTTTTTCTGTCAAGGATTGTAACCACAGCTGACCACCGTTTGATCCATCAGAACTTGATAGATCATAGCGGTGGGCATCCATGTGTAACGGCTAGCGGTCAAGCAAGTAAAGCTTTGTATGCAAACCATAGAGCGTAGATGCAAACCGTGGCCGGTGTTAGTGACGGCACGATTGCGACCACAGCCATGGACTACAAACAGCACGAGCTGGCTAGCTGCCAACTGCGAACACAGGAGTGCCCCGGGTTAGCAAGCCATGAAGCTGCTATACGACAAGGCCAGGGAACAAGTGCAAGAGGAATGGGGTTCTGAACTCGAGACAGACTCATGATCTAGATCTTCAAGAGGAAATAGAGCCTGACATTGGTGGGATCATCGGAGACTAACCCCGGGGCGCTCCTTGTACACAGTTACTGTGGGAGCGTTGAGGCTGGTCGCAGCTTACGGCCATTATAGTCGGAGACCAGTTTACACCGTGGTTGGTCGTGAGTAGTGTGCATGAGTGTGATAGACCAGTGAAGTGAGACGAGACAGAGTCAGACTGTTCACTGACCTCAGTCGACTTTCCGGTCTAGATTATCTAGTCTAACTGTCATACGTGTTAATTAACTTGAGTTGTATAGATCTACTAGTATTAATTTTATTCGCGATTCGTGCTTGATAATGTTGGACCACGCGACTAGTATACTAGAAGCATCGTGTCAGATGTGGCAGTATCAGTGATCAGCACCATGCACCAGTTGGCAGTAAGTAGTGTAGAGCACTTTCTTCTTCTTCTTCTTTTTCCTAAGTTGACATGAGGTAGGTGGTTCCACAGGCAAATGGTGTCTGGGAAGAATGTCCCTCTTAGGAGTGAAGTGCGGGTTCTAGGGATGACAAACCTCTTGTTGTGTCCTCTAGTTTGAGTGTTGAGGGGAATGAGTTGATTGTCAGGGATGTCAATGAGGTTGTTGGCAATGCGGAACATCATGATGGTTTTGGCCATGGCTCTCCGGTTTTTGAGAGAGTCCCAATTCAGCTGCTCTAACATGGTGGTGACACTGCTTTCTCGTGGGTAGTTATTTGTGACAAAGCGGGTGGCATTGCGTTGGACAGATTCGACCTTAGTTTTGTTCCTCTTTGTGTGAGGATCCCAAACGCAGCTGGCCGCTGGCGTACTCCACGATTGGTCGGACAAGCATGTTGTGACATGCTGTCTTGATGTCAGATGGGCACTTTTTTTTTTTTTTTTTCCAACTTAATTTTCCCAATTCACATGCTGCTTCATATACCAAATACATGCAAAATAATGAATAGTACATTATGGAAAAAACATACATGTATAACATAGAAAACTATGGTATAAGAGCTTGCCATTTGCTCACATGAAAATCTAGACGATTCTTTTTCATAGCTGTGATGCGTTCTGTATTTTCCAAATGCTTCATAGAAAACAGAAACGGATTTAGAGTTGGAATGATATTTTTGATTTTACAAGAAAATATAAAATATTTTGCATAATAGATAATTGTATTCACGAAATGTCCCCTTCCAACATGCAAAGTTCCAAAACAGATTTCTTCATCTGTGAACATAACATTGCGGACATTTTTAGCTTTGAGCCAAAGAAATACTTCATACCAGAAGGATGACACATGGGTACATTTCAGAAATAAATGTAATAATGTCTGTGGATGAGAGTCACAAAAATTACAAAGTGCAGAATCACTGATACCTATTTTACATAGATAATATTGAGTAGCGATTTTTCTATGTACGAACTTAAATTGAAAATTACGAATTCTGTTCTCTATCGATGATCTATAGATCAAAGAAAATCGAGACTTCCATAACAAAGAATCTTGTAAGTTCAACAGTAAATCAGTTTCCCATTTTACTTGATGGTCTGTCTCTGAAAGTGTGGTTTTATGATTCTTTACAAAGTATGGGTAACAAAAATTTGAAACTCTTTTGGATTTAAGAAAATTGTTCAGTAGAAGATCACAAGGATTCGAAAGTAATACAACACTTTGACAATCCATATTTTGTTTTATGGTGAATTTCCATTCTTGAGGAATTGCATATACTATTGAAAAATAAATCAAGAATGACCCTGGATTAAATTTCAGATGGGCACTTGCTCAGGTTACACTTTAGGAAGCCAAGGGATCTCATTCCTTTGTTCACAGAAATGTGTATATGATTACAATTAGACCTGTATCAAACTATTTAACAGAGCAGAGAGGTGGAAATATTGTTAAATGAAAGAAAGATTATTCAGAGGGATGAAGGTTCAGGTGTGAGTTTCTTCAATCCGTCTCCCTCTACAAATTAAATTTGTTCAGATCGCATTGCTCGGCAGATCTGTAAATTACCAAACATGTCGGAAAAAAGGAACCCGTGGCAGTGGGACTCGGACAGGTCTGTCATCTGCTGCTTTCCAGGCAGCAACACTGTTGTTACACGTGTTAATATGTAGCTTGCAAAAACAAACTGAACACTTAATATGCACATCTATCTATGAGAGCGTTTTATCAGAAGCTGATGGTGACATGACACTGAATGACAAGTCATTAATTCTTACATGATGCAGATACTACCTTTAGTATATTATGTTTATATAAAGTGGATTAAAGAATCTCTGGAACTGTACATTTATGCTGTTTATTCCGGCCCAGATGGCTCAGTGAAAAGTACGTAGGTCGAGACTAGGTTATGAGATTTGCTGAATTCTGTATTTTGTCGTATTAAATTAATATTGCTGAATGAAAACGGTTTTCAGTACCGGTAGTGAATTAGTAGTATCATCATCATCACCTTCATGCTGTTTGTAGCAGTCTACAGTTTTTGTCCCCAGTAACGGGGATGGTTGGAATTATACCTCACAGCAATAACTCTCACACCTTCTCGTCATCTCTCCTGATTTGGGGCATCCTCCTTTCTCAAGCCAACCTTCCCGCAAGCAAACTCCTCCTCCAACTGTCTCTTCCTCATCGTGTTTGGTTGTCCCCGCTTTCTTTGCTCATTTAAACTCAGTAGGCATGCCACTTGTTCCTCAGGACATCATCCTCGTCCTTCCTCGACACACGCCCATACCATCGCACTCCATTCGCTCTTGCCAAGCAGTGCGTACTGGTACAGACACGAGGATACACGAACAAAAAGTGCACAGAGATTGATGAAATTAATATCAAAATTTATTCGACTCAACATGTTTTTGCACTAATCTGACATATGAATGAAATTGAAGATTATGCCATGTACTGTACATAAGTGTCATAATTTGTCGGAAGTGATTGGAAAAAATGTAAAATCTTCCTTCTAGTGAGGGTACAGTTTCAAATATTTTCACAACCTACAGCTCTGATTTATGCTTTTGCTTTTGCATCATTAGGGGAAATTGAATTTTAACAAATATTATCACCAACATTATATTAAATTAGCATTCAAAATAATATATTCAGATTGCTCAGAAAGATGGCAGTTGATGAAATGTGATCATCAAGATACAAATGCCCACCTGTGGAATTTCTTTGTGCATCCATAGAAAATTGACACTGACAGCTGTTTGAATAATTACAGCCAGTTGGAACTCCATTTCTCAAACCTCCTTGATACTTAAAAAAGTAATGATAAACCCTTTGCTCTTTGCTTCTGTTTTTGCCTACACCCTCTATGCACAAGTTGAGACACTTTGCAGTGAAAATTATGTATCATCACAAAATTCCTGTCTACTCATCAACTGATTACTCTGAGGTGACATCACTGCCTCTGCATATTGTGGAATCGGTTAAATAATCAATCTTTTCAGCTCTTTCCATTTTCCCCTTGTATTCCCCATTGGAGAGCCTGCAGGTTTTATCCACAGTCATCTCTTTTTGTAATTGTACATTGTGACCTTATCTTTGTATAATTTTTATCCCTATTTATGATAGGTGGTGGAATGCTGAAAAAATGGGAACCATGGAAGAGCTAACTGTCTTTCAAGAGATGAGAAAAGAACAGATGGATGAATCTGTCTCTGTCGAATTGGGGCCACAGGTCAACGCCAGGCTCAGCTTTGAGAGAAGAGGTGGGCCAAATAAGCCTGATGCGTTCGGCCATTACAAAACATACGCTTCCGACTTGTTCTTCACATATCCAGTGAGTATCAAAGGTTTGTATATATGTGTTGCATTTGTAGGATAATGCTAAACTGCTCCATATTATTTACAGCAGATGACTAAAGTATTCACCAAGTCATATTTTATTGAAGATGGCATGTCAAAGTCAGTTAGGTTTTGGTGAAGGGAGATACAAATTGGTAAGGGATGGACTTTGTCAGACTGTGTCTGATTTTGTCTAGTAGGTTACTGTAGGTTTTTCTCTCATGAATTTTTTTTTTTTTTTTGATTCATAAAGTTGGTCTCAAGCAAACCTGTTAAAAACTCCCTTGATCATGAGATGTCCCTAATTCCAAGATAGCAGTACAATACGATACACAAATGTCGAGATTGCAGAAAATTTGAAATATGATCTGCAGCACTGCACAAGCTCTACACGGTGTGTTACAAACTAGAAGCTATGAAAATCCCCTTTGCAAGCATAACTGTAGTAGAAAACATGGCTGTTTTTTTTGTTGTTGTTTTTTTTTCAATCCAAAGTCTGAAAAATGTAATTCCAGACCAGTTCTATTTCCTGTTGAGTGACAGCAGTCAACTAGTTGATTATTATGGCACTTTCAATTTTACCAGCACAACAGTGAAAATTTAATCAAAATCAGATCAAAATCAGCCACATTGCTCAAATTTTTCAAACTGGGAACATTATCAAATGATGCCTAATTTTAATGTCATCTCTCCATCTCTCCCTTACTCTCATGCAGCTGAAACTGATGCTGCCAGCCTATGCCAGCTCCTCAAATTGCCAGTGGGTGTACAGCATCAACTTTGGGGGCGGTATAGTGTCTGGCGATAACGTTGAGATACACTTGGATGTGCAGGACAGCTGTTGTGCTCTGCTGACCACCCAGGCATCCACAAAGGTATATTTGCGTTGTTGTAACACCCCAGTCAATATTAGGGAGCTTTAGATTTTATACTCGCGGACGTTCAAAGGAAAAAAACATGCTCTGAGCGTGCGCAGAAGCGCGCGTTAAGTCGATCTATTTTTAGCTTGCGTCGCCCGAGTTTTTCACTACGTGTACTGGGCTATTTTTATGTCCGCACAGTTTGCAACGTAGAGGACTACTTGATGCACCGATCATATGGGGGCGCCATTTTATTTTTTATACGTTGCGTCCCAGCGTAATCTAAAGCTATTTTTCAACACGACGCAGGGGAGGGGAAAACATCCAGCGCACTCGTCGTCTCAAACGTCTGCGCGCCAAAATCTAAAGCTCCCTATTCCTCAACATGACAAACATTAGTGTCTTTAAATTCTGATATCCCTCATTGGAAACTTTTCCTCCTCCTTCTCATTTGTGGGGGTAATGCGTGAGATGCCCCCACAACCCTAACAAAACCAACAAAGAAGCGTGACAGAAAGAAAAACATTGAGGCTGAATTAATTCAAAGTTCCAGAACGTGGTGGTCAGTTTTAATATTCTATTGGGCACCTCTTCCATTGTGCTTTAAAAGAATGTCCCAAATGATAATGCATGATATCCTTGCATATTTACCAAAGAGAAAATTATATTTTGCTAGTGTGTTTTATAAAATGGGTTCAAGAATGTAGCCAATAGGAAGCGCTGAAATGAGTGACGTGTGCCTTGGTTACTCAGTCCCATTGCACTGCGTGTTAAATCCTATTGCCGATCGTCTGTGCGCGCGGCAGCTCCTTTGAATTGCATGCATACGCGCTGTCAATCCTGTAAACAACTTCTAGTGATAGTTCGGGCTGCCGGCCGGCCGGCCTTTCTTCCCTTGTGCATAACATGTGTGGCACAGGTTTGGCGTACGTATACTAGTATGGTTGGGGCACCACCTATCGGCAGGGCACCTTCCCATCGGCACCCTGCGTGGTGCGTATTATCATGGCTGTTTGCGTATAGAACGAAAAGGTACGCGCGGGATTAGGTGTCATTAGCTATAAAGACAATAAAAACGAAGAAACGAAAATCAAACTCAAACAAACCAAGCTAAAAATTACACATCCGCTCAGTAACGACGCATGGCTGTGAAATTCAGGTGTATTACCTATGGCCTGTGAAATTCACGTGTATTACCTATGCAGTGAAATTCACGTGTATACCTATGAAGGGGAGGGGGTGCCGATCGCAAGGTTCCCTTTTTAGCTGCGCGAAGAAAACGGAACGCACGCACTAAAATTGCGCTATTTTAAAACGGAGATTCATAATCAACGAGACGGTCACGACATTCAAAACTGCAGTATTTATGGCATATTTGAGGTAAGAATTAGGCGGATTTGTGTTATATTTTTAGAATAAACAAGCTACAGATCCTTAGGGTGACGATACATGGTACCCCCAACCCTACTCTACTTACGTACACTTTGTACAGTACAGTAGACCAAGCGTTGTGGGACCGGACGCGTACATGGAGTCACGTTGAAGGGCAAATCCAACGATTTAGCAGGTTAATTCTCACGCCGTTTTCAGAGTATGTTGTCTAGTAGACCTATATGAGGAGTCTATATCAAGTCTTTAAGGTAAAGGGTGCATATTCTATGTAAATTAAGTACGTTTTCATGCGGGAACTTAAGTGTCCGGAAACCCAACCCCCCCTCATACTGTATGTGCGGGATTCCTGAGTGCGACGTGCGTAAATGTTTGGGACGAACATCTTCGGACGTCTTGACCCACAAAGGTACGTGAAAAACGCTGAAAAATGCTGTTAGTTTTTGAATTTTCGACCCATTTTATAAAACAAATGATGCACAGGATTATTTCGTGGCGTTAGTGGAGGCGTAGCTCACTCTCGGGTATTTACAATGTAGTGCAACATGCACTCGGCTTCGCCTCGTGCATGTTTCACAATTGTAAATACCCTCGAGTGCACTATACGCCTACACTAACGCACTCTATCCTGTGCATCATTTGTATATACAAACACAGCAAGCAGAGACCACAGTGTGCTCCCTGTATAGCGAAGTCCTCACGGCCGGGACTAGTGGTTTTCTTTTGTTATATTGAAAGTTTGTTCAGTAGCCCATTAGTAAAGTATATAAAGACAGTAGATGATAATCTAGGGCATCAGTTTTTACTCTGTTGCATCGAACATTATACTATAACCATGTTCGTTATAACAGCAGTGCACCATACTAGTTCCTTGAGAGTAACCTGTTGAAGACGAGTCCCAAGAATACTCGGGCAGGATATGTGTGTTATAGCAAAATTAGTCTGTCCTCAACAGATTAATGATTGATAACCAGCCGTTTCTTTGTTGACCCAGGTGTACCACAGTGAGAATGGCATGACGAGCCAGCAGAAACTCCAGGGCCATGTGGGCGCTGGTAGCCTCCTAGCAGTGCTGCAGGACCCAGTGACCTGCTACGCATTGGCCAGATACAGGCAGACGCAGGTGAGTGACCCAAGCTTCCTCAATTCCGGTCTGAATATTCCCCAAGCTTTAAGGCAAGCCCAGAGTGTGTCCTCCTTTCAGATTGGTTGATCTTCCTCCATCTCTTAACTCTTTATGTGCTATGGTGTAAACCTCCTGTGTGCCACATTATTTTGAGACAGCAACGTAGTCATGCTTTGGGAAAACGTTCTGTTTTTCATGTCTACGTAACTTGTATAGATTTTTGTTACCCTGGACATTTAATAAGCAAAGTAGTAGAGAAAATGCCAACCTTTGTTTTGATTGAAATTGTACAACAAATGCATGACTGCTTTTCTTTCAAATGACCAGTAGCTACATTATTGTGTAAGAGGCATGACTTTTGCACACAAAACAGTGACAGAAACTTAGAACTTACTCGCAAATTCAGTAGGGAATACCTCTTGATAATCAATCACCACATAAAATGCAAGCTACGTGTAACAGAAATGAAATCGTGAGAAACGCTTTCATTGCTCTGCGGCATTTGGCGATTTATCAATCGTTTTGGGAGGGCTTGTGCGTTTGAGCAGAATATGCGAAGTTGGCACATAAAGAGTTAATCTGCACCCAGTTTTACTGACATTCCTTTCCATTCTTTGTGGTGTTTTCTCATTTTGTTCTCTCTTTCTCTCTTAAGTCTCAGCAGTAAGAACAAATTTAGGGAACTCGTGTGTCAAATTGATACCATGTTTACACAGTGACTTGGCTCGGGGATTTAACACGTGAGCCATGCTCAGCACTGCAATTTTGTTTTATGTGAACGCAATACTGTTTGACCCGCTTTGAATACCACAGTTTTGATCCACCAGAATGGCAGGTTACAATCCTCAAGGCAAGTTGAAGTCACCTTGTTTTATGTGTGTAAACAGAAAGTTGTATTAAACCCACTTGATCTTGGTCAAACACAGCATCTGATACACTTGCCCTTGAAAAAAAAATGAAGAAGAACTGTGTCAGAACTGATTAAAAACTTTTGAAATGAGAGTACAGTATTCATCGCATAATCGGGCATCTGATAATCGGGAACCTCGCTTAAATGACATACGCTACCCAGAAACATTTCCAATGCACGTTATTTTCACTGGATAATCGGGCGGGGACCTCTGATAAACGGGCCAATTTTTCTTCAAGCGATCTTTGATTTTGTTGATACACGTATTTAAAAAACATGCCTCGCTCACACAACTCAGGCTGTGTACGTTGTTTAATCTCAGTCATACACTTTGAGGGCAAAGTCCAAATTCCTCGTCTCTGAGTGTTTCAACTTTCAATACACTGTGATCTGTGCGTACGTCACAATCTTCCTCAGTTGTGAATGAGCTAGAGGGTCGCGCCGAGGGGTAGCGTGGTAGTGTATTCATGCACATGTACAGTACGTCAGTCTGCATGTGTGTGTGTGTGTGTGTGTGTGTGTGTGTGTGCACTACATGTACATGTCGTATGCCGTTAGTGTATGGTGAATGCTCATCGCGAAATCGGGCACCTCGCTTAAAGGGGCCGTCTTTGCTACTCCCAACCTGTCCCGATTATGCGATGAATACTGTATAATATATTTCTCTGGCCCGTATCTCCCACTGTTTGTCTGTCATTACTAAAGAGTTTTGATGTGAGTGAGAATGGCAGCCTGGTGTTCATGGACTGGTTGAGTGCTGGAAGGATTGCCAGGGGAGAGAGATGGGACTTTACAAGGTAAGAACAGTGATACATGCCATATGCAGGGCTCGACAGTAACGGTGGCCCAGTGGCCCGGGGCCACCAAAAACGCACGTTGGGCCACCAAAATTTCAGAAATGAAGAATTCGTTAGCCTGATCGGGCTACCAAAAGAGGTTGGATGTTTGCCTTTGGGCCACCAAAAATAAAAGTTAGTGTGGAGCCCTGCCATATGTGTGTTCATTTGTTTATTTATTTATTTATTTATTTATTTATTTATTTAATTGTTCATTTATTCATTTATCTATTTGTTTATTTATTTATTTATTTGGTTATTTACTCATTTATGTATTTATTTATTTGATTATTTATTCATTTATGTATTTGTTTATTTATTTTTTATTTATTCATTTATATTTATATTTATATTTATGCATTCATTTTAGTATTTATTCATTTATATTTATATTTATATTTATGCATTCATTTTAGTATTTATTCATTTATTTATTTCATTGTTTTTACATATTTGTTATTTACCTGTCTATTTGTTAATATGTCTCTTTATCTATTAATGTATCGTTTATTCATTCATTCATTTATGCTCCAGTTTTCAGTTGTATAAGCAATGCTATATCAGCGATGAATAGACATCCCCTTGCACTAGTCTAGACAAACCATACACACCAATCTATTCAATACATGTGGATGAAATTTCTCTTTATTCATCTGTTTTTTTGTATCCTTTTTTTTTATTGGCTGCTTTTCCAAGGATCTCTATTTCCTACTGCTCATGTCTGCAATGATTGTCAAGGGGCTCTGTTACTTGTAAAAAATAAGAGCAGTAATAAATTCCTTTTAGAAAATAGATAGATATGTGGAAATACAGGAATACCTTGATTTCACCCAAGGTATCTTTTCATCACTTTCTTTGGAGAGACAATAAACGGTAAATTCCATAATATTGCATCATGGGGGAGGGGGAAAGGGGGTACAGCTTCCTATCAGGTAGTAAAAATGTTTTTGATATCGCTTACTCTGTAGTTGTAGGTTTGTCTAATAGACATCAGACGAAGACTGAAGGAGAGTATAATAGTATACAAATATACCAGACCTGAGAGGCTCTTGTTGAAACTATGTGCATGAGCTGACTTCAATAGCGCTATTTTCTGAGGGGCGCTGCTCCAAAGAAAATAATACTGTTGAAATTCCCAAAAGCACATAGTTTAACCGGTACCTCAAACAGTAGCTTGGTATATTTGTATTATATCCCTCACAAATTAAGTGGAATTTACTCACTGTTTACAGTTCGCAGTTGACCGGTCACCCAGTTATACAAGTTCATTTCTTCTATGCACAAAATTACACACGCCAAGTGGATGCATGGTCTGCAGTGCACGATACCCATTTATTTGTATTTGAGAACCTAACCTGTCTTCTCGCGAAGCGAAGACGCCGTGTTGGTTGAAAATTTGTACTGTATTTGTTTCATTAAATTAAGCAGGATGCAATACTGCTCATGCACAAAAATATGCGCGTCTGACGTATAAGTGGTACATTTAGCAAATTACCCATGGGATTTAGTTTTTTACTTACTTTTCCCCTAGAGAAATAGTTGGACTCTGAAGGGATAAGGCTTTTCATAGTGGAAATATGTTTTGTCATTTTCAATGCTCTTGACCAATCAGTTAGGGATTACACTTTAATATCCTGGGCATGTGATGTGCCATGCCACCCATATACCTGGTACCTACAGTCATGGCAGATTTTAGATTTAGTGGGACTAACTATCATGATGTTGCACATATTATGTACCCATATAAATGTATTTGTTTGTAATATTTGCACATCAGCCTAGCATAGTGTATTCACTGTCATCGAGTACGTTGTTTTCTTTGGAACGCAAACTTAAAATTGTGATGTTCGAAGAAGATTTGTTTTATTCAGAGATGTGTGATAAGAAAAGGTGATTCACTTTCACTTGATGGGCATTCCAGCTATTCCAGTTCTAACTCGGTCACCTTCAACGGCACCCTCATCTACCGCGATTCCATCCACCTGGAGGATACTCCACTCCTTAGCGTCAAGAAGACGATGCAGGCCTACAACGTAGTGGCATCCTGTGTCCTCGTTGGTCCCGCTGTGGCAGGAATCGCTCAAGATATGCTGTCCACCTATGGTGGCATGCGGGACTATGGTCAGTGTTGTTGTTTCTTTGTTTGTTTCTTTGTCTGTTTGCTTTTTAAAGTCAGGCAAGGATTAAAAGCATGGTGTAGTTTTTGTTGAGATGGGAATTCAGCTTTTAAGTTACCGCAAGATACTTGCAAACCACTTGTGAAATATTAAAGAGCATACAATCTAAGGGGAATTCAAAGTTTAGTCAATGAAAATCGACTTTGAAAAGGCAGAGATGTCAAAAGACAAAGTAAAACAAAGTGAGCCTTGTGAAATGTCAGACCTACCTTTTATTACAATCGCTTTGTTTTGGATATCCCAGCAATATTAAAACCGATTTTCATCAAATAGACTTTGAACTCCTCTTTCGAATCATATGTTTATATATTATATCTTATATTTCATAAGAGGTTTCTCATTATCTTACCAAGAAATGTTAGAAACCTGAAGTTAGTTCTCAAACAAAGCTATACGATCCCTTTAAAAACAGCCTTATAATCTACACACTGCTCTGTGAATTGCACTTTTATAAGAGTGTTATAATTTTGCTGTGTGTTTCTGATACGCTCACAGGGGCAAAGCAAAATGCCAACGTGACCATAGGGGTCAGTCCAATCGAGAAGACGGTGAACGGTGAGACGGTACATGGAGCTGTCATCAAGTTTGCTAGCACATCAGTCAGTGAGGTAATGTGAACAGTGTCCACAAAACATCAGGCATTCCTGTATTCGCCATATATTTAGCGTGTCTACTTTTTCACAAATCGGGACTTCCTGACAATTTTGCGAGTGGTTACATTCGTGATTGTGGAGTACAGTTCTGAATGGAGGAATGTATACCTGCACATCACATTCATGTTTGGATTAGAGTTAATATTTTCATGTGTTTTAAATTCGCAAATAGCACCCGACTTACAAAAATTCGAAAATAAAATCTCACAAAATATTTGGTGTATTTAGTAATACATATTATCTTGATCATCTCACTTAATTGTTCCTTGTTACCACGTGATTAACTTCATTCTGTCTTTCCTCTTTGGAGTCATAAAGCACCACACACGTAATAAATGTGTTACGTGGCAACATTCTATCCGTATGGTGGTCAGTTGGCTAGTTACTGTGGGTCAGAGCTGCCAAGTTTTTCTGTTTCTACGATAGAGTATCGAAATGATGATGTCACTGTCTTTTGTTATAGCTTGGGTTGGAGCCAGGTGCGAGCATAGTTAGTAACAATATATTGTTGTTGGGGTGACAAAACCTTGTATCTGAAATATGTCAAATGTTCAGGAGAGCAAAAAAACATGGCAGCCAAAGCACCGTAACAAATGGGAAAGCCTTTCCTTCGACATGGTGTGGTGGCTTCAATTTTGGAGTTAGACAGCTAGGATTTTGACAGGACATCACATAACTGATTATATGACAATTAATATAAAAAAGAAAGAATTCCCGCCAAATTTTGAGGTAATCAGGTTTTCTCACCCCAGCGATGATATTTAGTGTTCACAGATATTTGGGTCAGGTGAGGTTGTGTAGAACCAGTTTCCATGGTGATGAATGGCTTATGACATCACAACTTGGTATTCTGTAGGCCCCCTGAAAACATCAACACAATACTACACTGTACTACCTCTTCATTTCCCGACAAGAGAATATTGCGGTCTCCTTGATTTGAGAGTCATTTTCACCTGCTGCATTGAACACGATAGCATCTCTGTGATTAATCTTGGGAATCCCCCTGACTTTGACAATATAGGAATGTTGGCCGCCCTGTGACGTGACTGTGCGTGATAGAGCCAATAACGGGTGCAAAACAGGTGCATGATGGTGATGGTTGCTAAGCCACGCCCGGTTGCTGGTATCCTTCAGCTTGAAGATATACCCACAATGCTCTCCACTCTACACCTGATTGAATTCAACACTGCTGATGAAAGCTGGACTCCCTGGCTTATGAAAATAGAATGGGCAGGCACATTTTGGACATTGGAAAAACTTGACTGCTATTTGGTCACCTTTAGATTAGTTAGCAAACTAGTATGCATAAGATCTCCCTGTGTATTACCTTTCCTAATCCAGTAGAGTCCTGAAGAATGAAATGATTATACTGACATCATAGACACTCATCGCCATGGAAACTGGCTCCAGACAACGTCATGTAACCCAAATATCTGTAAACATAATGGTTGCTAACCATATCTGAAGCCTTGGGCAAGGCTATTTTGTGTAGAACTAGTGCTGAGCTATAACAAAAGACTGTGACATCATCACTTCAGTACTCTGTAGCTCAAAAAAAAAAGTAGAAAATAAAAGATATTGAGGTCATATATATATATATATTTTTGCCATCATCCCATATTCTGTTGTATGATGTCTTTCATCCATAAATCTTTTAAAGTAGTCAATTTTCTTCTCTAAAATTCAGTCAGATTGTAACCAAATTTATCATAGATTATTCCTCATGACAGGAATAGACAGTTGTTGAAAGAACCATATGCCCCCCCCACACACACACACTCTTTCTCTTTCTTTTTGTCCCCGCCGAACGAGTTCGAGCAGGGGACTATGAAACGGGCTCCGTACGTGTGTGTGTCCGTCCGTCCGTCCGTCCGTCTGTCTGTCTGTGCGTCCGTGTGTGATCAAAATGTTCAATTTGCTACTTCTCTGTCATTTATGAGCCAAATTTGATTCTGTTTGCTTTATATGATAGCACTAGATGGGAGCTGTGAAACTTCTACACAGAATTTCAGTTGTGACCTTTGACCTTGACCTTTGACCTATATTTGTACATTTTGCTTCAAAATGCTACTCCTTCACCATTTCTAATCCGATTTCGATTCCGTTTTCGATTCCGTTTGCTCTATGTGATGGCACTAGGTGAGGGCTTCAAAACTTCTACACAGAATTTTGACCTTTGACTTCTTTGACCTTTGACCTTGATTTTTGACCTATATTGTACATTGGCTACTAAATGCTACTCCTTCGCCATTTCTAACCCGATTTTGATTCCGTTTGCTTTATGTGATGGCACTAGGTGAGGGCTTCAAAACTTCTACATAGAATTTTGACCTTTGACTTCTTTGACCTTTGACCTTGATTTTTGACCTATATTGTACATTTTGCTACAAAATGCTACTCCTTCGCCATTTCTAACCCGATTTCAATTGCGTTTGCTTTATGTGATGGCACTAGGTGAGGGCTTCAAAACTTCTGCACAGAATTTTGACCTTTGACTTCTTTGACCTTTGACCTTGATTTTTGACCTATACTGTACATTGGCTACAAAATGCTACTCCTTCTCCATTTCTAACCCGATTTCGATTCCGTTTGCTTTATGTGATGGCACTAGGTGAGGGGTTCAAAACTTCTACACAGAATTTTGACCTTGATCTTTTTACCTATATTGTACATTTTGCTACTAAATGCTACTTCCGGCGGGGACATACATTACGCATCGCGTAATTTCTACTTTTCCTTGTTTCTTTATGTGATATGTGTGTGCCTCAATGGATTTGAGATAGACAAGGAGGATTACAAATTCTGTTATGTTCCCCAATCCACTGGGTACCAGACTCCACCAGTCCTCTCTTTTTAAAAAAAAAGAAAAAAAATGAATAGAAAATGCAGAGATACTGTACATGTACCTCTACCCATACAAATATTTTTTTTCCTCAGTGCATCTTTGTTGCTTGCAAGTTGCATTATTGATGATTTGATGCTTGTTACCATGGCACCATCCTTCTGATTTTTGCCTCGTCTCTTTCTGTTCTATCATCCCCAGGTGTACTCCAAGGTGGAGGAGCTCCTACATCCGCTCTTCCCGACGTTGGGGGGTAACCCCTTTGAGGACAAACACTGAGGAAAAACTGTGACATAGAGTTGGGAGGGAGGCCTGGGCCCCCACAGGATTCATTACCAAGTCATGGAACCCCCACATGTACCATGTTGGGTAATAAGTTCTACATAATCATGTCACACACCTCTGGAGAAGCAAAAACTGCCTTTGTTTATTTGCTTGGTTGTGGTGGTAGCGATTGTTGTTGTTCCAGATGGGTGTTGGGGGCAGAATTGAGGTGTAATTTTCCAGCCACCTATTGCTGTGACCTTCAATTTAGTTCATTGAAATTGATATTCTCATTATGAAACAGAATATAAAAGTTTCCGCAATTTCACACATTACAATCAGACATAAATGTCAGATATGTTCATGAATATGAGAATACAAAGTTACAATTGCAAAAAACTGAGGGGAAACAGCTGAAAAGCGTAATGGATTATCGTTACACGTAGGCTTACTTGTTCATGAATATTTATCAAAACTTTAGGGGGCGATATTACCTTGGTGTGCTAGTTAGAAAATTGCCCAAAAAAGCTGACAATTATGCATAATTATACTATCACATACTGCCCTTCCCCAGTACAGTCAAACCTGTATTAGCAACCACCTGTCGATAGCTGCCACCTGCCGTTAGCTGCCACCTGCTGTATACGCCACTAAAAACAAATCCCCCTGAGAGAAAAAGCATGTTAAAGAACCTGTCTATAGCGGCCGCCTGTCTAAAACAGCCACTTTTTCATCTTCCTTGGGTAGCCGCTATCTACAGGTTCGACTGTATATAATCATCTTACATTATACAATATTTGTCTCAATATATTTTTGTAGACATATTTTTGAACATATTTACACAAATGGATCAAGTTCAACAGACTTCACGCATGCACATATTTGGTGAATACAGCTGGGTGCTATCAATTATGGCCCACGGTCACTTTCCCCTCCAATTTTTGTCCCTGGACCTGACTTGCTTTGCAGGGACAGGGGGACAAGTCCCAGTGAGTGTACACACTATGGTTTTGGTTGGGAAAGTCCTGCGACATGAGACTTTCCCTGCGACGTGGGGACTAATGTGAACGCAGGGTATGAGAGACCAGGCAAGATGTGTGTGAATGAAAAAGAAAGTTGGATATGAGTTCTTCCAAGCTGCCTGCTTGTCTTTTTTGTTCTGTTTTGTTTCATAGATGTAATGCATATATCGTCGCTGGGGTGACAAGATGTTCAGCAGAGCCAAAAAAACATGGCAGCCAGAGCACTGTGGTGAATGGGATAGCCATTCCTTTGACATGCCGTGGTGGCTTCACTTTTGGAGTATGACAGTTGGGATTTGGACAGGACATCACTTAAGCCATTATTTGACCATTAATCCAACAAAGTAATTTTCACCATAATTGCAGATACAAGGTCTTGTCGCCCCAGCGACGATATGCAAACTTTGTACGTATTTCCTATATGTAGACAATTGGCCTTATGCGTCCATATCAGCATTTGTATAATGCATGTATATGGTGCGGTGTGTGCTAGTGATACCATTTGTTGACTTACTCCATTTTCCTGGGGGAACAGCAGGGGCAGATCCAGGAATTCTGTAAAGGGGGGGGGGGGGGCAACTAATATTTCTGGTGCACTCCTGGGTTTCATTTCATTTTTTTTTTCTTTTTATTTCTTTTGTTTTTAATGAAAAATAAAGGGGGGCGTGCGCCGGTTGCTCCCCCCTCTGGATCCGCCACTGAACAGCAACCGGTTGGTATCATTCAACAACATTTGCTGGACAGTATGTGCAAGGAACCTGTGTCCCTTATGTTCACCCTGCTCTTTGTGAGGTGCAAAGTGGAATGTCTGTTACACGGCTGTAACCATTGCTACCTTGCAGAGTGCTAGGTCTCTGAAAAAATTCGGTGATATCAACAAGATGTGTGTGTTTTACTGTGTGCGAAAGATGTTGTTGGCAACACTAGGTGATTTCAAGTTCGGTGCTAGTGCTGGTGCTAGTGCTTTGTCAACACTAGCACCAATGATAATTCAGAACCTTAAGCCAGTTGGTGTTAGCAGGTTTATCTCAGAACTACACTGTATGACATAGTTCTGGTAGCTGGTGCTGGGGCTCAGTCCTGACTGTCCTCTGCTGAACTTAGCTCCACTATTCTTCTCGGCTAGATTACCTGCTTTCTCCTCTTCGCCTAACATCAGCTCCTAGGAATTATCAAATCTGTAATTTCAAGTTCTGTGTTGCTGTTCATGTACTCATTAGATCCACATTTATATCAGCAAGTGCATAACATTATACTATGGTGTGTACATAGCCTCTCTGTAGATATTAATGCAGTAGTCAACCATGGAAAATACACAAACACTCCTGACATGGCTGCATAGATCTAAGCGTAGAAGCAAAATGAAGATCTTACGTTGGAGATGTTGGGAAAGTTGCGGCATTTTGATTATGATTTTTCTGTATTGCTTGTCTTATACAAAGCAGGCATGGCTACATTTTTCCATATTTATTCTTGCATGACTTAGGTGTGGTGAAGACTGCACATGTGTTGGGGATTCATAATCATGATCAGTAGCTCTTGTCTTATTCATATGATCATTGGTGGAGCTTGATTTGAGGTAGTTGTATTGTTAGATAACACCATTGCCAGCACTAGCATTGAAATAGATATCACCCGTTTTCTTGTAGAGTTTGTTGATCCATAATTTGGCCAACTAACTTGAAATGTCAGGCACGTTTAACTTATGCTCTCATGTTTTTGTTTTTGTTTTGTTTTGTTTTTTTGCACGTCGATGGTCAAGTGAAGTTTTACTGAGAAGCATCCCATGTGATTACTTTGATTAGGACCATGGTGTCAATTTCCATCTCTGTTCCTGTCTGTATGACCAAAACAGAATTTAGTGTTCACTGCATAAAGAAAAGATGGAGCAATATTGTGTTCATGAGGCATGTATCAGGAATTTTAAGATGCAGAGATATGAGAAAATAAACTTGTCATTGTTGTAAAGGCAGAATAACTAAAAATAGTCACGAAAATGTACAACGTTCTCGTTTGTACAGGGGGCCTTATATTGTTTGTGGTGCAGTTGCAAGCACTTGCCACATTATTAGGCATAAAATTCTGTAAATTTCAATCTGATTTCCTATTTGTTTATTCTTTCTTCTCGGGTCTGTACATATTTTGCTGCTACTATGCATAAAAAGCACCTGAAATGTTCGATTTCCAAAACACTCAATATCAATCCTACATAACTCTGCTTGAAGAGGCCTACAGTCTTTTCAGAAAATGAGCATTTAATAGGAACTGTTTCTCATTTGTGTTGAAGGTATCAACTCAGGGAACAAGCTCCTCAGGTATCCATTGACCTTTAAAGGGAATAAAACCCATATATATGTGACAATTGAGTTGTACAAAAATAGTAGTAGAGTACATCAGTGAAGTGTGAGAAATATCAGACGATTTGTTCAAAAGTCATGAACTTTTGAAATGAAGGTACCGCAATCGTGGGATGAGAAGATTTCAACAATTTGTGATGTCACACATGGATGACAATACAAAGAAAATTTAAAAAGTATCAAACATTTTGATTTTCTAGCAATAATGGAAAGCAAATGCACTTGGCTTACCTTGCTTTCAGATAGCAGGGGGAATAATATTTCCCTCAAGCTTTGTCAGTTACAAGAGGAAGGAATGTGTACTTTTCATAAAATATTACTTTGGGAATTTTCCTTTTATTTTCTATATCATTTTGCTGTCCGTAAGGTGTGGTTGTACCAAAACTTTTGAAATTCATAACTTTTTAAGGGATCGTCCGATTCTCCTCATATTGTGATATGTTCTGTGATTTCTGTATGTGTGTAATCCACAACATTTGGTTCTCATTCTTTTTTGAGGGGTGCAATTTCTAAGGCAGGAGTCGCACTTCACTTTTTTTTTTAACTAGCCAGGCGGACTACTTAGAATCAATTTTGACACTGAAGCAATACGGTGTATTTTGGCTAGCCAGACGGACTAGTAACTTCAGAATTTTATGATTTTTAGCTAGTCCGACGTGATTTCGGGTGGCCAATGGCCAGCGGACAATCGCCAATTTTGAACCCTGTAAGGTACCTGGTAGCTGGGTGCACACCAGTGCTTGGGACAGTATAATGATTTGATTTGATGGCAGCATATGACCGTCAGTTGCCAATCATGAGAATACCCCCCACAAAAAAAAAAGCAACAGCAAATCACACACACTCTCTCTCTCTCTCTCACAACACACACAACACATGCATACAAGCACACAGACCAGTCCCTCGAGTGTATTCCTATACAGGTCTGTATGTATTAAAAGATGGATATTGAACTGCAGTCACCTATAACATTATTATAACATCAGTGTATATACATTGCATGTGGCATGTGTAACACTTGATGTTGAAAGTAAAAAACAACTGGTGTTTGACAGTGAAACCACATTTTGCCGTCTCTCAAAATGTACATTTGTCAGAATGTGGTAATCAAGAGATCCTTTGGACTTTTGTCTGTGCAGATTAAACAATTTTTGACTCATACAGTAGTAATTTGTACTTATTGTGTTATGTCCATGAATCGTATCAGTATGTTTCTTCCTGGACGTTACAAGTGCATGAGTGAGAGGATGAAATTCCGTCTTATTTTCGCACACCCTTTTCACTTATACTGTATATTGAAGGCAAAATTTACCATTTGCAGATGAAACAAATACCCAGCAATAGTGCTTCAAAATACAGTGTACAGTTCTAAAATGTGAATTAAAGAAACAACCAATGTAAAAATTTGAATCAGTGTAATCGATGTTAAGTACACATATTGTAAAATATACAAAATGTAAACAATGGTTATACATGTAATAAAAATATTGCCAGATTAAACCATCTACAGTTTATTGAGAAAAATAGTGATATCCTTACATTTTAGGCTTTGCTGCAAAAATTTCATATGGTATGATGTTTTGTGATACAATTAACCTACACATACATCATGTAAGCATCAAATGTGATATCTTGAACATTTTTTAAATCACTGCTCCCAAAGGTAAACAGCCCTTTAATAATGTGTTTGACAAGACTAATGGGGTGTCACAAGAAATTTGAGTTGCAATAGACTGCAAATGTCTGTTTCAAGCTTTGCAATTGATAGATCAATTGCAACTGGCACTCAATCGCAAGTTTCCATTGCTAGAAGGGAGCTTGCAATTAATTACAAGTTGCAATTGATTTGCAATCAATTGCATCTTTCTTGCAACATAATCGATCATAACTTGCAGATTTGTAACCAATTGCAGGAACTGCGATTAATTTGGGGGAGTTGCAACACCCCTAAGCCTATAAGGCATGGAACAACTGTATGTATTACATGTGCTTCAATGTACTATAACTATAACTGTAACTATCTTGCAATCTGCATAAACTTTTGTAAAAAGGTTTACCGGTATTTGTAAACTGTAGTTGTGTCTGTCTGCTATGAGATAAACTGTCTCAGCAGGAGACATGCCATGATTGATAAGTAATCACACTCGATACCAATCAAGAAAAAAAGAACCCACTTGCAATGCACTTATTTTTATGCCTCCGCCACGAAGTGGTGCCGGAGGCATGTTTTCGGGTTGTCAGTCCGTCCGTACGTCCGTCTGCATTCGTTTACGCGATTACTTGAGTAATATTGACTGGAATTTTACCAAACTTGGTCCAAGTATAAAGTATGGTAGGGCAATTACTTGATTAGATTTTTGGGAGAAATCGGCTAAAGGTCAAAGGTCAAGGTCAAATCATGAAATTGTATCCGTTTACGCGATAACTCAAGACTGGATCAAGCAAATTTCACCAAACTTTGTCTGAGGATGATGTATGATGGGACAATTACTTGATTAGTTTTTGAGTGAAATCAGACAGAGGTCAAAGGTCAAAGATCAAGGTCAAATCCCAAAATCTATCTGTTTATGTGATAACTGAAAACTGGATGAAGCAGCTTTCACCAAACTTGGTCCAAGGATGACGTATGATGGGCAATTAGTTGAGTAGTTTTTTAGTGAAATTGGCAAGACGTCAAAGGTCAATAGGTCAAGGTCAAATGCTGTAAATGTTGCTATTTCCCCCATATCTATGCAATGCCCAAAGGTATTTTCTTGAAACTTAGTGTAGACATGTACTACTGCATAAAGATTCTCCAGAGAGAGTTTCATGTCATAAGGTCAAAGGTTGGGTGAAAATGTTACAATTTCACTTTCTTCGCAAATTCTTATAGTTCAATGTACCTTCATGGAACTTGGTACATAATACGCATGTACTGACCGGCAGGGATTATCTTGGGAATTTAGGGGTCATGGGTCAATAGTCAGGGGTCAAAGGTCAAGGTCAACTCCTCAAAATTTCACTATTTCCCTCATGTACTATTTGCGATGCTTGCAGGATTATTTGTAAAACTTAATATACATATACATGTATTACCTAATGGAGATTCTCTGGGAAATTTCCTGCTGGAAGGTGAAAGGTTAAGGGTCAAAGGCCAGGCTAAATTGAAAAAAAAAATATTTTATACTGTCATTACACTTTTTCTTCATACCTTGAAAATTACTCAATGCATGAACTTATAAAAGGGTCGGTCAAAAGTCAAGTAAAAATCCTCAATTCCCCAAATACATGTACCTGCGCTCTATAATAGACAATTATAGCAAGGAAAGTGAACATTCAAGACATTTCTGACAAACCTGTTATTACAATATTTTACCAGTTATTGAAACTGTCATCACACATTGTGAAGACATTGTACTATACACCTATTGGGAGAATCATGCATTATGGCGGAGGCATACCAGTCGCCATAGCGACATTTCTAGTTTAAGAATATGGATATTCAAAACTATGAATTCATCATTATGCAAAGATAAATGAAGTATATCATTTTTTTCTTCATTTATAAATGCAGGGGCAGATCCAGGATTTCCGTAAAGGGGGGGGGGGGGGGGGATGGGGGCAAAGCAGGGTGCCACTTCTGTGGTTTCATCAGCTGACAAGCAAAAAAAAAATTATAATGATGAAAAAGTTTTTTTTTTTAAAGCTTTAAGAGGAATTTTCTCATACCACTGCCAGATTTCTATGATAAGCTGACAAGCAAAAAAAAAAAAAAAAAAAAACCCAACAAACAAAACAAAAAATACAAAACAAAAAGTCTTAAAGGACAAGTCAACCTTTATAGACATGTGGATTTAAAGAGTGAATGCAGCAGTACAGTATTAGTAGAACACATCAGTGAGAGTTTGAGGAAAATCAGACAATCCGTTCAAAAGTTATAATTTTTTTAAAGGACAAGTCCACCTTCATATACATGTGGATTGAGTGAATGCAGCAATATTAGAACACATCAGTGAGAGTTTGGGGAAAATGGGACAATCCGTTCAAAAGTTATGAATTTTTAAAGTATCTGCACAGTCACTGCTGGATGAGAAGACTACGCAGTGTATGATGACTAAGCAGAAATTTCAAAAATTCATAACTTTTAAATGGATTGTCTGATATTCCTCAAACTCTTGCTGACGTATTCTATTAATACTGCTGCATTCAATCAATCCACATGTCTATATGAAGGTGAACTTGTCCTTTAAGTTTCTGCTCAGTCACTGCTGGATGAGAAGACTACTACGGCTTGTGATGTCACATGTGTACAACGATATAGAGAAAATATAAAGAAAATCCAACATATTTTATACACCGCCCCCCCCCCCCCAAAAAAAAAAAAACTGAAAAACGTTGCGCGGCCCCTGCATTATATGCTGTGTACAATTTATCGGCACACCGCTTAATCGGGTAAGAAAAATGCTCTGCCCGACACTACCCGTTTATGCGGAGACTGCTGTACATTGGGCTATTCAAAGGATCGTTCAAGAGTCAACGATCGCGAGTGGCGCACTTTTAATACTGGCGCGACACGATTGGAGCTTTCCGTCGTGCGCTAATCTGTCAAGCGGTGTGATCGAGGATCATGTTTGTTCAAGCAGTATTTCTATCTCTGCTTCTTCTCTCGATTCCCGCGGCACTTTGGTGGTTTTGCATCATGTCTGCGGTCCTTTCAATCATCCGGCCGCACCCCTTTTAAGTGATGCCGCCGTTGTGATATTTATTAAATGATATTCATTATGTTTCAGCATTCCGTCATACATGGCAAACATAAACAAATATGTCCTATGGTGAGCCGATCAAGAGAGGCAATTTGCTCCAAATGTTGTCATGCTTAATATCCAAAATTGGCTTTTACAATGTAAGGGGGGACTGGTTATGGACTGCGAGTGGTCTCCACTGCGGTGGGCCTTCGCAGCTTCGCTCACTTTCACAGTACTATAATTTGCGTGCATCCGCACACGCAATGCAGTAATATTTGTGTTCAGTGGCGGATCCAGAGGGGGGCACAACCGGCCCACCCCTCCTTATTTTTCATTAAAAACACAAGAAATAAAAAGAAAAGAAATGAAATAAAACCCGGAATTAGTGACACCAGAAATATTAGTTGCGCCCCCCCCCCCCCTTTACAGAATTCCTGGATCCGCCCCTGGTGTATGTGTGTGTGGCATGTGTGTCTGTTAGTATACTTTTCTATGTAATTCCCAAACTGATGATATTTCCACGGTTGAAATCTTAAAATTCATCTTCTTCGATTCCCCCATACCCAGAATGAGATGGGTCTTTTGTGTGAGAACAAGGGGACACAAAGTCATAATCCTATTGGTCGAAGAATGAAACCCCGATAATGATTGTTATTTGAATTGAGTGGCCCACATCAACTACAGGCTAACTGTCCCCAAGTACGTGGGTTTCTCTTTTCAAATAATAATTTGGCCTTTTTTTCAAAACAACTACACAAGAAGTTGTACATGTACAAAACTGTTGTAATACATTGTACGTTTTGTTTTCCTTGAACTTGTATCAACAACAAAAATGCGCTTTTGGAAATGAAATTTCGTTTGAATTGAATTGATGCGGATTTTTTTTTTTTCAGGAAAATCGGACAATCTGATCAAAAGTGACGAATCTCTACAGTTTTTAGTGCAGCATTCGGTGGAGAAGAAGACTATAGTAGGCCTAGGCCCTACAACGTTTTTTGACGTCACGTATTTAAAACCTATAAAAGGAAAATAATGCATTAATGACGAAAATGCTACATAGTGACCTATTTTCACTTTTCTAGCATAATGGAAGAGCACTTGACGCCCTCTTTTAGAAAGCAGGGGATAATGTTAGCCTCAACATTTTGTTAGTAACATGTTGAGAGAATGAGTTCTGACATTGTGTGGAATTCCTTTTGCATTTTCTAGACCTTTATCATTTCCCATGCGTGACGTCACAAAGTGTTGTAATCTTCTCATCCAGCGATCGAAGCCTGCACCAAAACTTTTAATTTTCGATAACTTTGAACTTATTATCCGATTTTTCGCAAACATTGCTGACGATGGAGGACCTACTACCTGCATAGTGATTCGGAGACCCTAAATTGCTGCATTCACTCAATCCCCGTGTAGGACCCGGGCCCGTGTAGTGCGCTCACTTTGGCCACTCTGCACTACTTTGTATGTAGCCCGTGCCGCGCCTTCACAACCAGGGACCCATTTCAAAAAAAGTTGATATGATAACAACTCTTGCTGAAATGTCAATTGTCATGGTAACAACAAGAATCCAGCTTCCTGATTGGCTGTTGCTATTGGAAGTTGCCATTCCAGCAAGAGTTGCTATCATAACATCTTTTATGAAATGGAACCCAGCTCATGCTAACTCTGCACTCTCATACACTATACGGCCCTTACAGCTCGTGTGCATGCTCACACAATGAGCTCAAGCTGGCTCTAGCCCAGCACACCATAGCATACCACCACTGCACACACCCAGCTGACGCTGGCTCTGGAATTTCGATCCACACTAATATTCCTCTGCACACACCCAGCTAGATCATTCATCACGTGCACTCTGTTGCAAAGCCCATGTCACCCGGGGCCGGGCCAGGACTGCACGCATGCGCAAACAAAAACACACAGACACATAAAAATACGTTTATATCAGTTTGAACATGATATCAATACACGTGTAGAAAGACAAAATGCGGGAAAGTCGATGTAGCTCTTCCACCTTTTGTCATTAGACGTTTATTGCAAGCTGTTCCGTCAGTACGGTATTCAGATAAATTGTGCATTTCTAGTAAATTATTCAATACTTTTATCAAAGAAAACATTCAAATTCATGGCAAGGCACAGCGATCAGTATGAAATCATGTGACGAGATTCTTAACCAGAATGTAGACTACCATAATTATGTACACACACATACGCACACACAAACATCTCCGTACGTAATGACGCGCATTATTCGCTCAGGACTTTGCCTAAAAATTAGGAAGTGAAAAAAAAAATGGTGGCCCAGTGGAATCTAAAACTTGCTTCCGGCATCCTCGTTGTTTTTAATGCAACTGTATTGCATTGATTTCATTCAAGAGTATCATAAAGAGTAGTACCCCCATCTAGCGTTCTATTTAGCTATTATTTTATACCATCCAAGACCTGTTATACCTCAAAGGATTACCAAGACCCGCGATGTTTCGTGTGTGTGTGTGTGGGGGGGGGGGGGGGGGGGGGGGAATGGAGACTTCGCAACCGGGGACCCGGGCCCGGGGGTCAAGGCAGTGCTCAAATAGAAAAAAACAAAAAACAACATTGGGAGGAACCTTCCGAAAGTCTTGGGTTCTGGTGTTTTTTTTTTGTTGTTGTTGTTGTTTTTTTTTTTTTATACATTTTTTAAAGAGCCACTGATGAAAAGCCGATTGCAGCCCCCATCCCATCCCGTCCCGAGGCACCTGTCTACCCACCATCCGGACAGTTCCCCTCGTCAACAGATCAATATGCTTCACGTCCCACCAAAGAATCATACTACATGAGTATTCGACTCATACTAGTCCTACTATTCATACTAGTCAATCTGTCTATAGATGCTAAAATATTTTATCTTTCTTGTGTGCCTGCGAGCCATTTTTTTTTCTGTATGTATTAAACATTGTCATTCGGACATCCAGTGGATTCCGATGAAATGAGCACTAGCACCCCCCAAATATATATATATATATATATATATATATATATATATATATATATAATGAGAGGCTACCTATCAGTGCGACTGCACTCAATCATTATCACCCAGGTTTAAGTCGTGGTGATTATAGCAAGCATTTTGCTAGATCCCACTTCATTGTAGCCTCGTCAAATTAGCAGTTGTCCTACCTTTTCGAGTCCCATTCTCCTCAGACATGCAGGCACTTCATTAGGTCGGTCAGTCATTACACATTTTTACACTTACCCAATAACTAAGAAGTACTGATCAGAGCTTCATTAAACAATAAAGAAGCATAAAAGGTACAGTATTTTTTTCGTCTAGGGTATAGTAATTACCTGCCTGAATTTTGAGAAAGATCCGAATTGAAGGCGATGGTCAAAGGCAAAGATAAAAGTCTGCTTTGTAACGTTCATGTTCACGTAACATTGTAGGAATAATGTAATTCACCAAACACTTCATGAGTAATTTCATTCCGTCCACAGTTAGCAACAAACTGCAGTCTAAGGTAATCTTGTAAACGCAAGACAAATGAAGATCAAGGTATGATTTTATCATTTGGATGCTTATCATCATAATATACAGTATCTATATACAAAAGTATATTAAGGCACAGTCATGACATCACAGGCAAGATCTGATGAAGAAATAGTTTGATTCTGAACTGTCGCCTTTTACGCAATATTCACGTATACATCTGACTTGGCACTTAATTTAATGCGGCAAGGCAAACGAAATGACTGATTACACGAAAGGCACCGTTTTGATTTATGGTTAAAAATCCAATGTCAAATTGTAAAATTGCACTTTCAGCACATGAAAACTCAAGACGTATATTGGAGACTACTGCACCAAATCTTACGCGGATTATTGCGTAATGATTATCGATTGACTATACTGAAGATGAAGTGACGATAAGAATGGTGTAGAATGTACAGCTGAAAATTCACTAGGAGAGAATCCTACGCCATAGGAGTCGACAATGTTTTGTCGATTCTTTTATTAAGGTTTGAATAAATTTTCTCCACTCTTTTCAGCACACAAAAATGAATGAAACAAAGTTTTTCATCATGCTTACCAACAGACGAAATGGTGGCATTCATAAAAAAACCCAGCAATTTCTTGTGGACACATTCTTATTAAGTTTTCATTCCAACTCGCTTATAAGAGAATATTATACTTTCATGTAAAAAGTGTTACGTTGTTGCTGTGACCAAGATTTCTACAATATAACGAAAATATAGTATTCTCAACTTTTCATCAAAAGTTTGATGGATACAAAAATGAATATTAGGACTGAAAAGCTTTATATCCCGAAGTCCCCAAATTTCTAAATAAAAATTAGGATAGACAGTTGCTGAATAGAATCCTGTTCCAACCAGAACTGTGTAATATCGTAACGTAACTATAATACGGAAGCGATTTTCACAATGCAACTAGAAATATTTAAGAAGTGTTGCAGTAAAACCTGATTAATATATTTCAACAGGAAGATGTCTTTGAATGTAACAGTTATACGAATTGTAGTTTATGAGCAAAATGATATGTCGTTGAAGCTTAACGTTGAATTGAAATGAAATACGTAATCACAAATACTTGAAACATCCTCAAGGAGTTACTAACACTCAAAGACACTTCCAGACACTTTATGTTAAAGTTCATTTCCCATCATGGATACATGCATTTTACCTTCGTCTTCATGTCTAATGTAAACACGGTAAAGTATGCATTATACTCTGAAACTCATGTGTCCTGGACTTGAATGTTCACCTTATAAGATTTATCATAAACGGAATAAGTGGAATACTAGTAGATAAACAATAGATGTTGAGTGAGTCCCGTCAATCTTGCCTCTTCAAACCCTAAACCCCTCAAATCTCCATCTTTATTCCCGTCAACTCTCTTATCTGCATCACAAGTAGCCATGTCCATCTTCTCTGACGATGATCTTTGTTCACCTTCGGGATCTTCCTTACTGACAGAAGGTTGTTGGGACAAAGACTGATGAAAACACACCGGACATTTTTCCTCATGTGTGGGAACTTGCCTCTGCTTCAATCTGTACATTGATGTTGAATTCTAACCAACATAGAAGACGTTGATATAGTGACAAGGATTATAAAATGCGATATCATCTGAGACGTAAGTGAAGAAAGTTTATCTCGTTCATCTTATCGAAGCGATCAGAACGATACGTCCGTACTGGCTAAACGCATACTTTTTAAGGGGTTCTCGATGAGACATTCTTCGAGAATGATATCCATTTTGATCAATACCATTTTCGCTTTGCGGGGAATTCCGGATAATACTCCTTCGTGAGTTTAGGATTATAAGTCCTATTTGTTAGTAGCTCTTGCATACACTGCATTGTTATAGGATCGTATGAATAGTGAAATTTATTGGCAAAGAGGTGGGGCAGTCGTGCGACATAAGGCAAGTAAGCTGTACCCATAACACAGATGCCCCTGACGAAGGTGCCTTTGCATGGCTTGAAGAACGTCTCACCAGCCCACTTGACGAAGCTGGTGTTAATGTCTTTATGGGTGACATTCGTGTAGCTCCCGGGCGCACTGGGGACTCTCTGAAGACTGCTCCAGAAATGTTCGTCTGGGGAGTAGGTCATGTTGATCCACTCCAAGAACTTGACGGGTAGTTCATCGTTGAGGACGTACTCCACGAACTTGCGACTTAGTGTGTTGTAAGCATTTCCAGAAAATAGAGAGATGTTGTTTGGTGGCGGGTATCTCTGTAGCATCTCATTAGCCGTCTTAAATTGTCGCCGCTTGGGACTAAACACGTGGAATCTACCAAGCTTATGAGGCGCTACGTAGCCTTCAGCATCATTGCGGCCATGATATGCCTTTAGCTGTCTCACCATCTCCAAATTCGTCTTCAGTGGAAATGCTTCTCCACACTGATTGATGACGTAACGCCATTTCACTTTGTGCTCCACCAGATCTTTCATGCAGTTGATATCGGCCAAGAGACGTGTAAACCCAGCGTATTTCACTGCCTCTAGTTTTGAGCAGACGAACACGTTGTCGAAACAGCGCGCAAGATTTTTGATGGCGCGAAGAAACACGGGTGGACTCTTGGAGTCAGGGTGGATGGCATAAACATTATGAGGTTGGTAAATCGAACGTAGTAGAAGTTCTGTTTGAGCAGCGTTCCTGTGAGTCAGTATGATAAAGGCTAGCGGGAAGTTCTCTTCCTCTTTACTGAGTACTTTTGTCGGGTAGTCTCTGGCCTCCTTGTAGTACGTACAGTTCTCACTGAATGATGCTATCTCATCATCGTTCGGTATTGGAATTTTGCTATCCTTGTTCTTTTGTTTTTCCGTCCGAAGCAAAAGTTCCGCATGTTGTATTTCGCGCGTATTGTCTTCGAATATTGCACTGCAATTTACTGGGAACTGATAGAATGGAGAGGATGGGACATGGGACGTTGACCTGTCCAGAGAAACCGTCGCATGGAGTGTGGTGTTGACATGTTTTGCTGGGCTCGGCTTGGCAGAAGACTCTTCGACACGACGTATGGAGGACATTTTGTTGTGGCGTATTGTTTGGAGTTTAGAATCGTGCGAAGAATACACGGCAATCGTCCAGATCAAGCATGCAAGGATGACCCAAGAGCCAATAAGCAGCAAAACGCGGAACTGCCTCTGCGGATAGTAGACCCCCATCCTTCGTAGAATGACCTTTGCTGCTATTCGTAGAGACTTCGAACCCTACAGACGTATGTGATGCTAAGGGTGCAGCAAGACTCCAGTTGCTCCCACATACTACGGAGAAAAGGAAAGAGAGAGGGAGTGAAGGGGAAAGAAACACATCCACGAACTTACTGAATGCATTAGGTAAGGTAAACAATATTAATAAGTACGTCATGGCATGTACAGTGAGGTCATCTTCAGTATTAGTACTGCCCTCTTGCATACATAAGAGCTTATCTTTATATCCTCCGGAAATGCAGAGATGCTTACTCATTAATACATCATGGTCAAATGGGATTTTGTGGGATTTCTCTAAGATGATTTAGGACCTTCTGTTTCAAATCCAAGAGCAATATCCACCATTACACCATCCCAAAAATAATGCGATATCATAAATAAATGGAATGTTTTACTTGTTTAGGAATACCACGGTAATTAATTGTTACATGAATAGAATCATTTTTCAGGATGATCATTGTGTCTATCATATCTAGATTATTATAGTTGCTGTCCTTTTACTGGGTAATTTCGTGACAAATTTAAGCAAATTTGAACTGTTCGTTTAGATCATTTTGTTGGGGTGAATGTCAAACAATGGAAAATTTGAAATATACTTTGTGACAGTCGCCATTTTTCTTGCGACGTCTAAGTAACAGTAATGCAAGGTGTCGCTATATTTTCAAACTCAGCCAAATCACGTGTTTCCTGCTTGATCAATGACTAAATCGAAAGCGTGACATCAGATATTAAACACCTGCAATGGCAAATATACCCAGAATAGAAAGCAGTTTACGATGAGTGGGTGTAGTACGGATCGGTCTGTGATAGCACCCTGCATGCTGCAAAGAAACACACGCTATATGCGGAGCTTTTGTCAAGTAAGCATCAAAGGAAACACACATTTTGCAAGGTGATCAACGCCGCCCAACACCCTTATTTGCATCCAAAGTATGACTTTCTTTATACTGTGTGTTTACAATAGCAGCACTACTGTCTATTACAACACAACGTTTATCACAGAGCAAAATGCTGTTGTGATAGAAAGACTATGTACTTTTGTACACCCGATATCGAGGATACAGTGTATCAAAGAGTTGTAAACGGGTGATATATCGTTATTAGATAAAATTGTCAAGGTTCGTTAATCCCAAAATGAAATCATTAGGATCATTATCATCATTATTCATGCGGCAACATTACAATAATTACAAGAACAGGTAAAACCAGGCTTCACCCATGTGCTTCCCTGCATGAGCTGCCGGGCGGAAAAACAAAACAATATAGTAATATATACAAAACAATCCGAACTACTGTCAATGACTGTATGGTTCTTTATTCCGAAACACGCAAATCCCAACACCCAGATGCTACGTCATCATCCGAACATTTGTGGCGTTATTACGAAGGTTCGTTATGCCGAAGGTTCGTTATGCCGAAGGTTTGTTATGCCGAAGGTTTGTTAATACAAAAATGAAATAAGGTTCCGAAAATAAAAAGAAGGTGCGTACTTACGAGCCTCCGGAATAACGAACCTTATTTCATTTTCGGATTAACCGTTGGGGTAACGAAATGCAACTTGTGAAAACTTTTATATTCCAAGGGTCACCCACAGCGCGGAATCCTACATCATGACAGTGGACATATAGTGACCAGGGAATTCCAGAAGTTCTCAATTTAAATACGTCTAAAAAATAGAAAATAAAAAAAAACAAGAATATAGGACTCGGTGTTCACATTGTGTATCTATTTCAATAGATAGTCAAGTAATAGTAATAGTATAGTCGTCATGCACTCACAATAAAAATCATTATTTTCAGTAATATTATATTCGACATTGTGTCTACAGTTTGCAGTGTGCTAATACGCCGTCGACAAATGAAATGGCTTATCTGGGTTTTATTGGGAAAAAAGAGAGAGAAAAGCGATACAAGCAATTCTTGCACGCTGCAATGGTTATTATCATGGTAATGACAACACCACTGATTGGCTGTTGCTACAAGAAGTTGCCATCGATAGGGAAGTACAGGATTGTATTGCTATCCTCTTTTATCTTTAAACATTATGCCATGTGTCACTATTGATGCATGACTATCCATGCGTCGGTAATTTCATACCAGACGGATGATTGAATAAAATAGATTTTTGGCAAACATTTGTCCGCCGTTCTCTAAACAGATGATACATGTGTTTTTTCGTGCGTCAGTAGGAATAGCGGGCGTGGGTGCGGTCATACGGAAAGTGTATAGTCTGCCTTTGGTTGCGCCTCATGAATACATGGATAAAAAATAAATCCAATTTACCTTAAGCACACACGCGGTCATGCCGACGCACTCAGACTTACATGCTATACATCATTTTGTATATTAACAGTGTGACATGTTCGCAAAGATGAAATGAACACTCATTTCACTTTTTTTTCTTCACCTTGAAGTGACATTCAGAAGGCGAAATGTTAAAGCTTGTGATAGGTATTTTTACCGGGGGGGGGGGGGGGGGTCTCCACATTTATGTCGTTATGGAGAGTCACGTCACTCTTATTTGTTGACTGGTTGATGCAGATGGATGTGGTTGCCATGGCAAACAGCTACGTGCCGAGGAATGCTTTTAGGTGATTTATTATATTTCATTATTATTACTTTCTTTCTTTCTTTTTAGTTGGGGGACCCTGGGCAAGTCATGGGTTTTCTCGGGTTTCTTTTTTCCCGTTTTTTTTAAGGGCCAAAAGTATGTGTGTGTGTGGGGGGGGGGGGGGTGGTACAGCTCCTCCCATCCCCTTGCCGCTGTTCCACTCTCCCTGTCAGGGACAAGTGAGTGTACTGTCAAGCTGTTCACCGCAGCCGAGTCAGGTGGTCTATTATATTTAAATACATGACAGTGCAGGTGCTCATCATTGAATAGGTCAACTGGCTTGTAATGCGTGTGTATAATCATGTTTGTTTCCTTCCTATATCTTCTCTTTTTAGTCCGCAACTCGTTTTGATTGATAACAACGCGATATTAATGAAATTAGATTCTGAGAAAACATGCGCATCTAATAGGATATTGACTGCGGCTTTGTGCAGGGAAGCAGAAGGGTGCACGCTGCCTGAGCTGCGTTGGCTGGCCGTGTCATGCCAGTCAAAGACGAGTGTAATATTGCCTCAGCCAGGGAAATTATCGATGATGTGCCCCGGAAACATAAAGGCCAGCCAAGTATTTTAGGTGCCACCATAGCATCAAATATCTTGCCTCGTGTGTATGAGACAAGACTGTAGGAAAGGCGCGTTATAGGAGAAGCAGGTTGTAATGCAGCTATTGCATCAGGACGTGCAACAAGAATGGCCATCTTTATTATGTTTTTTTTTTTTCTGTATCCAGCAGCGTATGATAGAGAAAAGTTCCTGATTAACGCATAAACAAAAGCAAATTCAAAATACAGGTTGTGCGGCATCACCTCAGATATTACCTAAAACTGATTATGAGGAACTCATGAGTCACCGTACAGTAGCGAGATGATGTCGGCAGTCTTAAAGGCAAATCTGCCGCACAGTGAACAGCGTTATTGTCGCTCACTAATTTAGACATTTTGTGTAGCCAATTGTATTTTTACTTTGATTTTCTCGTTGGTAATATTTTTCCCTTCTTGAACCACTTTAACTGCCCCAAAAATTAACACAATTTAGGTCAAACATCTGTTTGTCTTTCCAAAATCAGATTTCCGTTGAACATGACGATGATGAAATATTTAACCCATCGCTTTATAGAAACTGCGTGCACCATGTAATTATTGTAACCTTATGAAAATCCCCTTACCTCGGAGGCAACTGCTTAGAAAATAACTAAACCCTAAGAGTTCATTCTTGGAAACTATTCTTATGGGGAATGATGTTGTTCGGTAAACTTTCTTATCTTACAGAACAGTGTATCAAACACGTCCGTTCATAATAAAAAAGGGTTGTTTAGTGGACGCAACGGCATCTACACTGTTATCAGGTGTCGCGGAACGTTGAGGCTGTTTCTTGTTTCTGTTTTTTTTTAACAGTCCAAATTCTAGGAGGAGGGCTTCAGCTCCAGGCCAGGGCTGTTCTTCAGCATGTCCGTGCACAGATAAAAACAGACCAAAACAAGCATACAATGATAGTTATAGCTTTACAAAGTAACTTATAGATGAACATACGAAATCATGACAAGAAAAATGAAAAAAGAAATAGGATGAATAACCACAGCAACAACACAAACTCATAGCACATGAATATAAAACGGGTAAAATGTCACTTATATCATTTTGATATTATATATCCGATTAGCGATCGCATAACATTGACCATATTCTTCGAAGTTACTCTATAATGGTCTCTTTCAAAATATTCACCTACAGTCTCTATTTAAAACAATCAAAAGTACATTGGTATCGGAGATCTGATGAAAAGTTTTTCCACAATATAGCTCAGTAATTATTGAGGCTTTTCTTTTTAAAATGAGTGTTTATCTTGGGCAAGAAGAAAATTAATAACGAGCTTCTTGAATCATTAGAAGTGAATCTAAAATTAAATTCATTTGTTAAATATCCAGGAGTTATTGTGCCGTAATTCTATGAATCAAATGAAACGTGTGTTTCTCACGCCTTTGTTCCAGTGTGTCAAGAGACAAAGCTTCATATGAGGTTAGCTGGATATCTTGTTTGTACTCTTAGCACAGTTTTGAGACTTTGTCTCTCACGTGCAATATTTGTTTCTTTGTATCATTCCAAATGACATCGCAATAGTCTAATTTACTTTGTGGGGTCTTGTCAAAGAGCAATGCCTGGTTTGTTTGTTTTTTGAGAAATGGAATGTCTTATTCTTTCAGCAAAATGTATTTTTTTTTCATTGTAAATTCACCAATATATTCAGCATGTTTATCCCAGCTTAAACAACTGTCAATACGTATACCAAGATATCTAAACTCAGTGACATGTTTTATTCTCTTATTACAAAAAAAAAATCAATGATTTTTACCGTTTATTCATTGCTGGAACCTATTAACATAGCTACATATTTCTTTGTTACAGGAAAGTCACTGAGATATCTTGACCAAGTCACCATTTTCTTTAGCAGGCCTATAATCGCCTGCGTAAATAATGACGCACAACACTTGGGGGGGGGGTCATTATCTTGTATAGACCATGAAAAATAACTGCCCTAGGTTCGACCCCTGTGGCACTCCGCATTTACCAAGCTGAGGTGAAAACTCGACACTATTTACAAAAATTAATTGTACCTGATCACTATATTTTCATCTTAAATCATGAACAACAACTTCGTTAAAAAACAGCATGTATTTTCATGTCATAAATAATTGCTTAGTGTGTAATGCATGTGTCCACGTTGTAAAACTTACGGCCAGAGAGTGTATATGATATAATATTATATAAAGGCATACACATAAAGTTTTAATGGTACCTACAATGGCAGCATGGCTTGTATATCAGTCAACATGTCAATAAGAGCAGATGTTGAAGAGTGTGTATTGTGTGGGTGTAGGCCTATATACTGAATAGTACAGCAAGCCTCTAAAGGAATAGTTACAACGGCCATTGGAAAAAAAAAACATTAAAATCCAATCGTCAACAAAAAAAGAAAGAAAGACGAACCATAAATATACTTTATAAAACACTACTTCGAAACTGTGTATGACAACCAATTATTTTGTAACTTCGCAAATATAACGGCCTGATGGCAAACGCGTGTGTGTGTGTGTGTGTGTGTGACTATAAACCAAAAGTGTGTTGTTGTTGTTGTTGTTTTTTTTTTTTTCTTCTTCTTCTTCTTCTTCGGCGAACATTAAGCCTCACATTTGCGATTTTGCAGATTGACATTAAAGGCATTATATACCATTTGCAGATGAAAAAAAAAAACAGCTTTAGTGCTTCAATATAGTTCTGAAATGTGAGTCAGGGATAGAAACAAGCAATGCAGGAAATGTTAATCAGTATAATCAATCTCAAGTATTAAGTATATTAAATATACAGAAATTGTGATCAATAGTTGTGATGAAATTGTTTCTAGAATAAACAGTGTACAGTTTTGTTTATTGAGAAAAATAGTGATATCCTTATATTTTAGGCTCTATTCCGATATTTTTATATGGTAATATGTTTCGTGATAGAGGTAAACATATGCATCAAAATAAATGTCATAACTCGAACATTTTCCAAATCACTGTTCCCAATGGTAAACAATACCTTTAATTTCTGCAGCGAATTGAGCACACGTACAAAATTATACGCTCTTGATTTAAATGCGTTTATTTTGAATTACAATTGGTTGACAGAATATCATCTCTCAATATGAGAAGCATAAGGTGAAATATCGCTAAGAAAATTAGATTTCTAAAGGTATAGAAGAAGGTAGGAAGTTCTCATCATTTTCTATTCAGGAAAGGACGTCGTATTGGTGCCAAAAGTTTTTGGTTCGTCGAAATGAACTTATATCCCAGGAAAAGTATGCGTTTTATCATAACCCATATTTTATTACGGATTCAGAGAGCTGATAAGACAGTGCGATCATTTATGCATTTACAGGTGTGAACGTGATTTGATTTCATCTTTCCATGTATATATATATATATATATATATATATATATATATATATATATATATACATATATATACACAAAAAGGAAATCACAAGAAGGACATGTGACGCGAGTTCTCTCGGAGGTAAGTCCTCTGACTCAGACATGTCAAGTCGTGCTTGGATGCAATTTCGCTACCAAGCAAATCGTCGGATTTGCGTGTGTGTTTGTTGTAACTGTAGGTTTGTTTGTTTGTTTGATTGTTTTACAGAGAGGGGACACAAGCTCCTGGAAATTATAATTGATAGAATTCTCACTATATATAATATCCCTTCGACCAATACCTGTGAAAAGCATCCCACTTCAGATGTCTCTTTTATATGGCAAGAGTATAAATAACAGTCCCATGTAGCTAGTTGATTGATGTTTGCAAATTACATAGTCTAGTTTGTTCATCTAGAATGCATAACATTAAGATTATTATCCACCGATTATCAAGTGCGCATCTAATTTGCCAGGGTCGTATAATAACAGACAAGAGTTTTGTGTCCACGTGGCAAGACTCGAACCTAGTTGGCATATTGGCAGAGCCCTGTCTACTTTAAATAGTGCTCTTACACGGAAACCGGTACGTTATGAAGTTATTATAATCTCACTGTGATTCACCCTTCTTTTTGGCAGCGTGTGCCCACAAGACACCCAACTGCCCTAGGAGGCATCTGGTGATATAACCTTTTTTTTTCGTGAGTGAAAGGTGATGTTAGTGAAGTTGACAGAATGATTTACAGCGTTTCCTGTCTGCATAGTTGCACTTTTTGCATGCAAAAAGGCTCTGATTGGGGTAAAAAGTGTTATGTGTTTCAAAAGCGTGTAAATTAAATCTGTTCGACTGGACTTACTTGTGAAAATCACGGAGAAAACAGTTTCGTGACTCGTCCGAGTCACTTCTTCAGCTCTGTCTGGCTGGCGAGCATTCACCCGTGGAGGGTGAATGGGCGATGTTACTGCCTTTATTGTCTGTACGTCGAGGAATTACAGACAATAAAGGCAGTAACATCGCCCATTCACCCTCCACGGGTGAATGCTCGCCAGCCAGACAGAGCTGAAGAAGTGACTCGGACGAGTCACGAAACTGTTTTCTCCGTGATTTTCACAAGTAAGTCCAGTCGAACAGATTTAATTTACACGCTTTTAGCATACTACCTGGAAGAATCAAAATCTACATCGATATGTTATGTGTTTCGCTTTTGTAGTTTTGGGGTAGGTTTAGATAAAAATCAGCAAAAGCAGTAATTCAATATAAACAAGATAGTCTCAGACGAAAATTTGAAATTCTAATCCCGTAGTAATTTATAATGCGATGAGCAGGAAAATGAGATTTCATATAGATAACATTTCCTACTAATGATTCATAGCAAAATGTGAATAAAGGAAGTAAAATCTTTTAGAATCCACAAACAATCTGAAACAGGTGGCAACTGTAAGTGGTGTTTCGATTTTGAAATAAAAACAGATACTAACACAAGCTATATATTTGAATATACAACCAACAAATTCACATTCAGTCTTCTTTCTTAGCAATACACCACAATTATTACTGATATTTTTCAACATTATGACATCACTGTAGACGTCATAGGCAGTGGCAGATCCAGAGGGGGCGCACCGGGCGCGTGCCCCCTCTTTATTTTTGGTTAAAACAAAAGAAATGAAAAGAACAAAATGGAGTGGGGGGGGGGGGGGGGCTGCGTGCGCCCCCTTCAATTTTGCAAAGGCGCCTCCCGTTTATGGAATTCCTGGATCCGCCCCTGATAGGCAGCGAAACTAGTCTAACACTCATCCATCGTGTACCATACCAGGGATGAGGAAAGTTAGGTATAGGTTAATACGGCAATCAAACTCTCGGGTTCTAATATAATTTGGTTTTATCCAATTCGAATAAAAGAGTAAAAGTACAGTGTAATACTGAACAAGTGGTAAGAACTCACTGAAATGTCGAAGTCATGTGAGAAAAATCATGTGATGAATGCATTAAGAGAGGAAGTTTGCAAATTTCTCTGTCCGCCGTACAGCAGCCACTGACATGAGGAGCCTGATGACCGACATCCAGTGTGCCACCTTTCGGACCACAGACACAGAATGCAACAGACTTTCGCGCATTAGAGTACCGAGCGGTGGTTGCCGAGCACTGTCAATATAATAATACACTGCTGGCTTTTATGCTATTGGTTGTTGTGGGTGGATGGTGCAAGAGACTTTGCGTGTGTGTGTGTGTGTGTGTGTGTGTGTGTGTGTGTATGCGTTGGATGTGTTCGTATGAGATTTTCTGTAAATGTTAGAGGTTTACGGAACAGGAAAAAAAGAAACAGAATTTTTGAATGGGCTAAAAGTAAAGGAGGGGATGTCGTATTGTTACAAGAAACGTATAGTTCACCCGATATCGAAGATTTGTGGAAACGAGATTGGGGAGGTGAAATGTTTTTTAGTCACGGCTCAAGTCACAGCAGAGGTGTTCTAATTTTAATAGCTTCTGGTGGTAATATCAAAGTTGATCAAATAAAAGTTGATGATATGGGTCGTTATATTTTTTTAAAAGGAAACATTTTTGACTCTCAGTTGTTATTAGGTAATGTTTACTTTCCAACAAGAGATAAAACATGGGAACAAACGGAATTTCTGGGAAAAATAGATGCACTTATATCAGATTTCTGTCCTTGTGAATGTTCTCTTATTCTAGGAGGAGATTTTAATGCAATTTTGAATGAAACTTTGGATTATATAGGGCCTAAAACACCTTCAAAGAGTAAATTTATAGAGAATTTGAATTTTTTTCTTAAGAAATATAGTTTATTAGATATATGGAGGAAAAGAAACCCGGACAGTAAGCAATTTACTTTCAAACAGTTAAACCCTTTAGTACAAACTCGTTTAGACTATTGGTTCATATCAGACCACATGGTGCGATTAGTAAGAAATTGTGAAATTATGACATCTGTTACTCCTGATCATTCCGGTATTAGATTAGAATTACAATTTGTTCCGGAAAGTTATAACTGTAGGGGTAAATCGTATTGGAAATTTACTAACAGTTTGTGTAATGATAAAGAATTTGTAGAAGGAATGATAACGGAAATAGAAAGTATTATGAAAACGTGGGAAGATGCATTTAATGATAAATTAGTTTTTTGGGATTTTTTAAAAATGAAGATGAGTGAATATGCAAGAAAATATTCGAAAGGAAAAGCAAAGGAAAGGCGAATGAATATTGAAAAGTTAGAAAAGGAATTAAAAATTTTAGAGCAAGATTTATTAACTGCTGCTGCTTCTTTAGAAATAAATACACAATATGTTGAAAAGAAAAAAATGTTGAGTGAATTATACGATAGATCATTGGAAGGACTTAGAGTTAGATCACGAGCAGCCTGGTATGAGAACGGGGAAAGAAATAAAGAATATTTTGAACAATTATTAAAATCAAATAAAAAGAAAACTATGATATATGAATTATATAGTGAAGATAATTCTGTTATAAAAGATAGAAATGAAATTTTGAAGTTAATTCGAAATTTTTATGAAACATTATATTCAAAGAAGAGGGGTGCAGTAAAAGAGGTTTTAAATGAAAGTTTTTTTTTAAGTATTCCAAAGTTAAGTGAGGAAAGTCAACAATTTTGTGAAGGAAAGATTACTATAGATGAATGTTATGAAGTTTTAAAAGAAATGAAAAATAATAAAGCTCCAGGTAATGATGGGCTTTCGGTGGAATTCTATATCATTTTTTGGCCATATTTAGGCAGGCATTTAGTTGAAGTATTGAATGAAGCGTATGATAGGGGTAATTTATCAGTATCACAGAAGCAAGGGACCATTACATTAATAGAAAAAGACGGTAAAGATCCTCTTTATATTAAGAATTATAGACCGATTACACTTTTGAATGTGGATTATAAAATTCTTTCAAAGGTTTTGGCGAAGAGAATGAAACAAGTTTTGAGTGAGATAATACACATGGATCAAGTGGGATACATGGAAAACAGAAATATTGGGGAAGCAATTCGATTAATAGATGATGTGATTTTTCACTGTCTGTCATATAATATAGGTTGTTATTTAATAGCTGTTGATTTTGAGAAGGCCTTTGACTCGGTATCTCATTCGTTTTTATTAACCGTTTTGAAAAATTTTGGATTTGGCCCTTCTTTTTGTTCTTGGATAAAGACATGTTATACTGATATTAGCAGCTGTGTAATGAATGAGGGGTTTTCAACCGGTTATTGTCCCCGCCGAACGAGTTCGAGCAGGGGACTATGAAACGGGCTCCGTACGTGTGTGTGTCCGTGTGTCTGTCTGTCCGTCCGTCCGTCTGTCTGTCTGTGCGTCCGTGTGTGATCAAAATGTTCAATTTGCTACTTCTCTGTCATTTATGAGCCAATTTTAATTCTGTTTGCTTTATATGATAGCACTACATGGGAGCTTTGAAACTTCTACACAGAATTTCAGTTGTGACCTTTGACCTTGACCTTTGACCTATATTGTACATTTTGCTTCAAAATGCTACTCCTTCGCCATTTCTAACCCGATTTCGATTCCGTTTGCTTTATGTGATGGCACTAGGTGAGGGCTTCAAAACTTCTACACAGAATTTTGACCTTTGACTTCTTTGACCTTTGACCTTGATTTTTGACCTATATTGTACATTTTGCTACAAAATGCTACTCCTTCGCCATTTCTAACCCGATTTCGATTCCGTTTGCTTTATGTGATGGCACTAGGTGAGGGCTTCAAAACTTCTACACAGAATTTTGACCTTTGACTTCTTTGACCTTTGACCTTGATTTTTGACCTATATTGTACATTGGCTACAAAATGCTACTCCTTCGCCATTTCTAACCCGATTTCGATTCCGTTTGCTTTATGTGATGGCACTAGGTGAGGGCTTCAAAACTTCTACACAGAATTTTGACCTTTGACTTCTTTGACCTTTGACCTTGATTTTTGACCTATGTTGTACATTGGCTACAAAATGCTACTCCTTCGCCATTTCTAACCCGATTTCGATTCCGTTTGCTTTATGTGATGGCACTAGGTGAGGGCTTCAAAACTTCTACACAGAATTTCGACCTTTGACTTCTTTGACCTTTGACCTTGATTTTTGACCTATATTGTACATTGGCTACAAAATGCTACTCCTTCGCCATTTCTAACCCGATTTCGATTCCGTTTGCTTTTTGTGATGGCACTAGGTGAGGGCTTCAAAACTTCTACACAGAATTTCGACCTTTGACTTCTTTGACCTTTGACCTTGATTTTTTACCGATATTGTACATTTTGCTACTAAATGCTACTTCCGGCGGGGACATATTTTACGCACCGCGTAATTTCTACTTTTCCTTGTTTTAGAATAGAACGGGGTGTGCGTCAGGGTGACCCATTATCACCTTATTTATTTTTAGTAGTTATTGAAATTTTGGCACATGCTTTGAGAAATGAGACTACTTTGAGAGGGATTGATCTTGGTGATTTTGAAGTAAAGCAGATACTGTATGCCGATGATATGACAATTTTTATAAGAGATAAAGAGTCAGTTAGGTTACTACAAAACTTATTTCAGATTTTTTCGGAAGTCAGTGGTTTAAGGGTTAATATGGATAAAACGAAGGTTTTGATTATTGGTAAGGATGAAGAGAATGTAGCACAATTTCAGTTTGGAAGTATAGTTACAGAAATTAAGATTTTAGGGATTACATTTGCTTTAGAAAGGAAGAGAATGGAGGAAGTTAATTATAAAGAAATATTAAGTAAAATTAAAAGACTTTTAGGTTGGTGGAAGCAAAGAGATCTCACCATCATGGGTAAAATTCACTTACTTAAAACTTATGCTTTATCTAAATTGATTTATGTGGCGTCATCCTCTGTTGTTCCAAAATGGTTATTTGATGAAATTCAAAAAAGTTGCTTTGATTTTGTGTGGAAGGGCAAGGATCGCGTCAAACGAGCCATTATGTATCAGGATTACAAGGATGGTGGATTGAGAATGATGAATTTTGAATTGTTTGTGAAAACTCAGAGAGTGATGTGGGTAAAAAGACTTTTGTATGGAGAACGAAATATGAGTTGGAAAGTATACTTTGATCACAGTTTTAAAGCTGTAGGAGGTAGAATTTTATTTCTTTGCAATTATGAGACTAAAAAACTTTCACTTAAGGCACCATCGTTTTATTTAGAAATGTTAGCTGCCTGGGAAGATTTATATAACTGCAGAAGTTTTGAAGAAGGGAAAATTAATCCAATTATATTTAATAATAAAGATTTTTTATTGAGAGGGAAAATGATATTCAATGCAGATTTATATGAGCGGAAGGTTTATCACTTAGAACAATTATTTGATAAACAATCCATAAGACCAATTAGTTATTTTCAAAGTTTAGGTTTACAAAGTGAAAATATTGCTTATGTATGGAGTTTTTGTGAGTCCATTTTGAAAAGTGGGAAATATGATGGAATTTTATGCAATTGGTGTGAAGTAGATGTCAGTGATTTTAATATACCTTTAAAGTTTTTTGGCCAAATTACAGATTTAAAAAAGATACAATCCAGGAAGATTTATTCACATTTCGTGTCTCTTTTAAAGCAGTCTTACTGTTTAGAAATTAGAGATGGACACCAAAAATTTGTTTTCGCTGATAAAAGTATGAGAGATATTTTTATAAGGCCCAGAAGTTCAACTCTAATTGGAGACTTAAGAGAATTTCAATATAAGTTATTACACGGGGCGATTTATACTACGGAACAGCTCCTAAAATTTGGTTTTGTGGCTGATAATTTATGTTCCTTTTGTGGAAAAAGCTCTGAAACTTACTCGCATTTATTTTGGAACTGTGAAAAAGTTAAATCTTTATGGCATGATTTCATTGAGTACTTTCAGTTAGAAGAGTTACGTAATTTAGCTTGGCGGGATATACATATTGGTTTAGAAGGAACTTCTCACAGAATCAAACTGTACAACACTCTTATTCTTATAGTTAAACATATGTTATATAAAGCGAGGTCACAGTTAATAACACCGACATTGGTAGAATTAAAAAAGGCATTAATGCAATGTCGAAAGGAAGAGAATGATATTGCCATAAGAAGAAATAAACCGGGTTTGCATTTGCTGAAATGGGAATGTTTAAAAAATTTGTAAAGGATTAGTTTATTTATGCACCCGTACTTCTCCCCTTTTGTGTGTGTTTGATTACTGACTTCTTTTCTTTAGATATTTTTGAGTTCAGAGATTAGTATTGTGTATATAAAATATATATGCAGGTATGTGGATATGTATATTGTGTGTATGATATGTGTATGTGCATGCATGTATTGTGTGTATGCAGCATATATCCTAAGCATAATTAGCATAATTATTATGTTCTGAATGCGAGCAGAAATAACTGTGTGTTGTGGTGAGTGAATGTGTGTGCAGGGGGTGTGGAAGTGTGTTTAAGTGGATGTGTGTGTGTGTGTGTGTGTGTGTGTGTGTGTGTGTGTGTGTGTGTTTAAGCGGATGTGTGTGCAGGGTGGGTGGATGAAAGGTGGATGAGATGAGAGGTGGATGAGAGGGAGTGTGTCTGTCTCGGGTAAGGAGGTGGATGTAGTGTAGAGGGTGGGGAGGTGGTTTAGAGATGAGAAGGACGTTTTTTTTTTTTGGGGGGGGGGGGTTTAAAGTTTAAAGTTATGAGTAGTTGAGGGTTGGGTATGGTGGAAAGGTGGGAATGAGGGTGGTTTATGTTGTTGTTGTTGTCATCGTTCTTTTGATATAATAGAAATTTCATTTCCTGTTTTTTTAGTGTTTGGCTAAATTGCTCACAAATGCATATATGAATTCTGCTTGTTTGTTTTGTAGTTAAAAAGGAATGATCGGATAATTCATTCTATTTCCTCTCTTCTGTTTGATATCTGCCTTAAAATGAATTGAATGATTATTCTTGTTTTATGGATTATGGATTATGTCTCATAACTGTAGGAATATCTACATGATTTATGACAGATGTTATGTAGAATGTGTGTAATTTTTTTTGAATTGTTATATTCTCAAAGGAAATGGAATTAATAAAAAGATCACTGAAAACAAAAAAAATGAGATGCATGGGCGTGGTTTGCGTTATATTGAGATATGAATTTTGAGAAATGTAGTGGGAGACAGAGGAGGGAATCCGGAAGTCACGTGATTTAGAGGAAAACATGCATCGTTATTCATACGTCCGTATACCATCCAATATACCGCCTTATAAAACGAGTTCTCATGAATAACAGAGAACCGGGACGGGGTGTGAGCAACAATGTTTGCAGATCTACTTTAGATTTATATTTGTGTGAACAAACGCCATTTGTCGTTCGACATTCGAAGTTTCATAGTTAATATAACAATGATCAAACATGATGGCGATAATTTTTAATCAAGACCTAATCATTATGTTTACTTAAAGGGGATGGCTAGTAACCGATCAGTGGGAATCAGGGACAGTGGGAATGCTGAGGGATGATTGTTCCAATCCTTGTGGGATTCATTTAAGAGTATACATTATATATCTACTGTTGTGTGAAAATTATTTGCTTCAGAACGGTCTCATATGCAATGTACCTGGAAACATTAAATTGCACATTACTTGAATATGAGTCCATTCTGAAGCAAATAATTTTCACACAACAATATATATATAATGTACTCTTACATGAATCCCACAAGGATTGGAACAATCATCCTCCAGCATTCCCACTGATTTCCACTGATCAGTTACTAGCCATCCCCTTTAAATACAATGCACAGGCGAGAGTGGCTTTAGTGGGGATGCAGCGCACGCTCCAGAGTATTACAATGGTACAGCATGCAGTCATGCACGAGGCGCCTCCGCTCTGTGCATTATCTATTTTATAAATGGGTCTATGAACTAAGATAATTATCATCTGGTAAAGCTTCATTATTTCTAAACAATGGGGCCGCACGTCGATCGCAAGGACAGACAATCGTGTAAAGCAAGGCGATTGTTTGGGTTCGTCCGATACACCTACCTTGCACAGGGCAAGCGGTAATCTGCCAATAGATGGCACGAATTAACTCTGAATAAGGAAATACCCTCGTTTCTGCTAATGAGTGTATAGACCATGTTTATCGTTATCTTACCAATACCATCGGCCCCAATATCAAACTTTGTGTACATAATCGTGTTGATATCCAATCAATGTTAACGTGCAATGAAAAGTAAGATGTAACAAATGGGGAATAGTCTATACAGCCGTATTCACAAACGATATGGGTAAGTTGATTTGTGCAGACTCTTGATTGATGATTATCCTTGAAAAGCTTTCATAAGTACCACTGCTTCATAAATAGTTTTCAGTTTCATGGTTGGTATTAGTGGCGTTAGCAGAACAATATCTAATTGTTATACCGAAAGTGCATGTAAGTGTACTGCGTATATTTTGCACATAGCATGATCTTCTGCCACGAATGGTAAATGTATATAAGACTCAAATAGTTCAATGCTAGAATTGATATGTCTCTCCTTAACCATTACTACGTACTAGTATAATACAGTTATGACAGTCAGTCTGGCCTAACTCGAATATTAAGAGCCCCCCCACCCACCCCACCCCCGCAGAAAATAATTCGGGTTACGCGAAATTCGAGTTATACAGCAGCTCATCAACACATGATTACTATTAGGCATCCATAGTTGCATTATTTCTTCGACTATAAAATGAATTTTTGCTACTTTGACCCGCCTTTCACGCAGCTAGATGTGATACAGAAGGCTTGTAAATTTCGTTTTATGCTTTTATCCGTACATCCGTACTACGTTTCGTACTACTTTCATTCCATGCCTATACTCTAGTTGGTGAACTACATATTTATATACTTAATCTTGTTGTGTGTGTGTTTTTTGTGTGTGTCTTTTTTAGTTCATACTTAATTCATTTTACTACTTTGAATTAATAAAATGCACTTTGCATGAATTAATTGTTGCTATGTCGGGAAAATCTCAGAAAAACCCTCTTGCAGTCCAGAAAAAGTATTAGTTGTCATTTAAAGGTATGTATAAAATTTGATTACCAGTATATCAGTAATTTAGCTTACTGTGCCAAATTTTACGATATTTTCACTAACTGGGTAATGATTGTTTTTTCATGTATATTTGCATCCCTCTGTCCTTTTGAAACCTGATGCCCATTCTCTTCCCATTCACGATTTTCTCTGTTTCTATATGTCTTCTTCTGAAATCATCACTGCAATTCTTCTTGCCGGAAACAAAGAGAAATGGTTACGTAATCATGGGGGCAACAAACGGCATCAGGTTGTCACTGCCAAGCTGCTTGTTCCTGTGACTAATTCGCCAGCGGGATTCATAATTGTCTTTTTCGTATCTGACAAGTAGCACCTGCAAAAAATCTCTCTTAATCGAAGCCGTGTTTTTCCAGCTTTGAAGCAATGCTGACCTATGTGGTGTAATGTCTCCATGGTATTTTAAGATTTAATCATCAACAGTCTCTAAATCTATCATAAAATATCTCAAAGGGAAACTTCATTTCAAATCCACTTCGACTTCAAAATTCCTAAATAGAAGGAGTGAGATGAAACAAGCGAAACATTTGGAATAGACCGCTACTGTAAGTTACAACAATTTTGGTTTTTATTTTTGTTTTGCATACAGCCTACTTACGAAGTACAGTATTTCCCTCACCTGCTCCCAGTTAGTAAGGTTCGTGGGTGAGAATTCACCTATAGCTGTTGCTCTGTCGGGCAAGCCTCCTGCAAACGTTGTAGCTGTTAAGGGCAACTTTTGCCAACAAAGCATGCATAAAATCTGAATACATTACAGAACCGACCTATTCCTTGAAATTTTGGAGAGAGAAAAGAAAAGTATCGAATAGTATATAGAAAAGTTACTGAAAATGTGATCTATTTTCACACAAGGAGGAAACTGGTAACAGGTGCTGTAATATATCAAGCAACTTAGTTGAGCCCATGACGCGTCCGTATCACAACTCGGCCAATGTATGGAATACTTTAAAAAAAAGGTGGCTAACATTTGTTGGCCAATCCAAGGAAACTTTGACTCGTCCATTAAGGTAAGCCACCTTGCCAAAGTTGTGTGAACTCCAGAATTATTCACTTCTAACGACATTTTTCTTTTTGTACTGTTTGAATGCAGTTTATTTGGAAAATGAAAATCAATTAATCTAATGAGTATATCTGTGTAAATCAGCTGACCTATCAGGCAATGACGTCATCAGCTCATCAATTTGTATCCGCGATTGTCGACGATATTAAATTTCTTTAATACGTGAACTTTTAAATTCCACAACTCCATTGCAAACTTTTAATAACCTTCAGTAATACATTTCGATTGATCAGAGCTCCTCCATGAAAAAAAAAAATGCAGGCTGAAAATGTAGTTATGGAAATATAAAAACAACACAAATTCACACATAACATGGCATATACATTTTTCACTAGGGTAGTAGTCCTGATTTCACGTCAGTCTTTGTCACGTCAGTAGTGACGTCAATGTCCTCTTTAGAGAAAGTCTCGGGAATGTTATAGGATTGATAGTCAAAGTCGAACAGGGGGGCATTGCAAGAGGTACAACGGTATCTGAGTGTCTGAGTAGGTATATGAGTGCTGAATGGGAATCCTGGCAGAACTAAGTTCTTGGAGAGAAATGTGTCCACACAGACTTAATCTACTCTGCACTGCAAATCATTTTGGCCACTTTCAGCAGGTGGAAAAGTTTACTGCAAGAATTAATCCAGGATGGTTACCGTAACCCTTGTATAGAAAAGTTATGATAATGACAGGGAGACTAAGAATGGTCTTTGCCAGAAAAGAGAAAAGAAGGAAAATATCTCAAGAGAGAGAGGGGGGGAAATAAGGCAAAACGTTTCTGTGTTTGCTTTAATCATTCGTCCTTTTATTATCCAGACAGGCACTACTAGATCCATGAGAGTAAAGTTTCTCTTTAATAAAACAAATGGTGAGAAACTAAACAAATTTTACTCTTTAAAAAAAAAATCGAGTGAAAATATTCACTCTTAAAGGAGTGAATACAAAAAAGAGCGAATTTAGAGTGAAATTGGAGTGAATTTTTGAGTGAAAATGTTCATTTTCACTCATTTTGGAGTGACCTCAGGGATCACTCGGTGATTTTGGAGTGATCCTTGACGTCACTCTAAAACGAGTGAAAATGAATATTTTCACTCAAAATTCACTCCAATTTCACTCTAAATTCACTCTTTTTTGTATTCACTCCTTTAAGAGTGAATATTTTCACTCTTAAAGGATTTTTTTTACAGAGTAGAATCCACTGCAGGAGGCATCCTTCCAAGGCACGATTCTGACTGGCCAAGGGCCAATTTAGGATGTTTCTATATGTTACAACGATTCGAAGCATAAAATGAGTGGAATACAAAACTACAAACATATTGCAGGCCACAGCCTGACTTTACTCCTTATTCAATTAGTGTTATTCTAGATCTAAAAGCCCAGATCTAAACATAGTGTTTGCATCTAAATAATAGTGTGGTATAACCTTACGGTCATTTCACTTTATGTTATAAGAAAAGTCTAGATTATGCTCTTTACATTATCTGGGAAATACTAGTACTTGGGAAGCACCTTGTGAGTATATTTCTTATCACCAGTATAGTATTTCTAACAAGGATGCAGTTGACAGACTGCTATCTATGGCGAACGAAGGAAGTCCGAGTGCAGAAAATACAGCTTTATTCTGGACAAGCATCCATCTTCTCACGCTATTATGAACATAAGATGACGGAAATTTTCAGCAAAAGTGCGCCTGCCAAGTTTTAGGACAGCCTGTACTGTGCTATATTCGCTTGTACTGGTTTCCCCCTTTTTTATTGAGAGGGGTAGGGAGAGGGAGGGGGAGGGGGGGGGGAGTGGTGGGCTTCTGGTGTTTCAACATCTTCAGGTGTTCTCTATCATGGTAAACTGATATCATAACTGTCATCTTATTCTACACTGTAGTCGCTTTGTGACCTTGAACTAACTATTACGCTGCCCGTCCTCTGACACGTTATTGAAGTTTTTATACGCTAATCCTGTGCTTGCAGAACCCCTGTGCCTTCTAGCCACCGTTGGCAGCGTACCTCAAACAGGTGCACCATACACCGTGCAATGAGTTGGCCTGAATAGACGGTTAGGGGTTGTGAGCACCACTGTTTAGTTTAGTTCTTCGGCCTCTCTAAACCAAATGTCTACAATGTGCCAGCATTAACCCACAGATAACCCACAGATAAGCACACGCACTTTACGTATACGAGTTTTCCCGAGACTTACTTAGTAGTTGAACATGAACGAAAATGAATGACTGAAACAAATTGTGGAAAATGCAAGATAGTCAGAGGTACAAATGCTGGAATCCGAAAAACCTGTCAAGTTCCAGGTTAACTTTCACGCCTGATCAAGGCTGAAGGTGATGGGTGGATTTTGAGTCGAGGGGTAAATATCATTTAACAAACGAATACTTAAAAGTGAAAATAACTCAGAGTTTTTCGTAAAATTTTCTTCTAAAATCAACAAAGTGTGGCATAATCACGTGAATTATACACATCAATACTGTATATGTAGTTCAATCGTAGGAAAGACGTTTAAAATAAAGATAATTATATCTATGTTATATCCCATATTGAAAATACACTAACAACGGAAACAATTCAAATAAAGTGTTATTAAAAGATATTTTGAAATGCATGGGATCATCTTCATAAGCACAGCTTGACTAGGGAGATGGTACAGGTAATGTTGCAACATGAAATAAACTATCATAAAGTAAATCTATAAATCTTGCTACTCACTGAGTAAACAGTGGTGTCGATTTTCTTTTTGAGAACATCCCCACATGGACACAACGTGGAGTCAGCATCAATTGAGCCTAGTAACCATTTACAGTGAATAATATGAAAAGAGAATAGAGTATAGTTCGCAAACAATTTTGTGAACAGCAAATAATACGTGAAGATTAGATATCTTAGTTCTCTCTTTTTGAGGTATGACCAGCTCTTTTACCAAAACACAAAATTGATCAAGTGAAATGTGCTGTGTTCGTTTTCGTCTTTACGCAGTTCTCGTTCGGCTCATCGACTTGAAGAGGACATTACATCTTAGTTTTACTGGAAAATCTAGCAGAAAACACACTTTTGAAACCTTTTCTTCCCATGTCGGCCCTGTAGGTATGTAATTTGTTAAATAGTGAACATTTACGACATTTTTGACGTTTCCTGCCACATCAAAGTAGCGAGAGGGTCACGAATGTTTTGTTCGGAGTTCCCGGTATAGCCCTAGTGGGAGCTAACAGCAGAGTCTCTCAATTAGTCGATTACACCGAGTAGGACGACTACCCAAGGTGAACGGATATTGCATTAAGCAACTAGAGTAATACTAGTACTAAAAGACCGCTGACGCGAGTAATGCTAGAATCAAGCGGAAATGCCTATATTTGCTGACCGGGTATGCACCTTCGTTGAGATTAACGTCTCCTTAAGTAAATAATATGACCACCAACTGTCGATGCATACACACCAAGACGAAAAGAAAATACTTATTAAAAGCAAAAGAAAAAAAATAAATTAGCATTACCATTTTGAATATCTCAAACCACTCAAGGATGCAAGAGTTGCACCATCCAGATTCGGATTCAGCACCCTCGAGATAGGGTAAAACCCTTGAAAACATCTGGCAGACGGTTAAAAAAAGTCATAGGCCCAAAATCTGACTTTGGCACCCAGACTATGTGAACAGGTGGTAGCTCTCATATTTATATATCGTTTACAAACGATGACAGGACAACCATCCAATCAGAAACAGGAATGCGACACCTTTTGACAGAAAATAAGGACATTTTGCACACCTCTTCTTTGGTGTTTTCACAAATGTCTTGTTTTTTTCTTTAAGAGCACAGCATATCTGGTTGATTCATATGCAGTTCCCTGAGAAATTACTAGTTACTTGGAGTGAAAAACCTTGTATTTGAACACCAAGAAAATGTGAATGGTACATACATGTCCATAATCCTCCTCATTATGTATGTATATGTACATACATACATACATACATATATGTATAATAAGAGGAGGTGATAAAAGATGGGCACAAGCAGTTAAAGTGCACTAAAGGAAGCAAGATGGAAAAACGAGATTTTAAGATACATGAAGAACTGTCGATGAAAATGGAGGGTATAGGAAGAGATAAATTAAGAAAGAACGAAAGAAGGGGGTTTTGAACAAGTAAAGAGAGAATGAACAACACTATGGAGAGAGGGTAAAAGAGAGACCAAGACAAAGAAATAAAACAGGTGAACAGAAACAGGGGAGGATTATTTTTTTTTCAATGAAATGTACAAAGAATGAAAGGAGAGAATTATAATGCACAATCTATGCATCTCTACCTGTACCTATTTTTGTGTGCGTGCAAATCAAGGTGAACGGACGTTGGGGTGTCAAATGTCTTTGAGCCAAACAGGGTTTTTACTTTCTTTTTAATTTTCAACTTTGATTTAAATTTCGACCTCAATTCACTTTTGATCATAAAGTAACAACTTGAGCAACAGGGCTTAATGTGAAGGCTCTTTTGTAAGTAATCATTCTAAAAATATATGTCTTAACAATTCGTGATGCTCATAACGATATATCATTAACCCATCTAGTCGTTATATTTCTCCTTTTTGACATCTCTTAATTTTATTGTGTATCATAAGTTCAAGATAGCTTAGATAGAACTGGATAAATTCATAAAAACTCGAGAAAGAAATTTAGATATGATGACAAAGGTGGGACACTGGAAAAGGCTTTCGATGCTTTTGATCAACCGAAATAAACGATGGTATGTGACCAAGACAAGATTCAAATAAAAGAGAAGCAGAATTTTACCTTATCAAATACTAACAATGAATGCTGAAAATTGTGATAAAAAGGTGTGCCATTAGTCCATATAAATACAGCTTCCGGGATCCCTTTGGTTGAAAAGTTCGTTAATCCGGAAATAAAAAAGAAGAAAAAATGTTCGTTATTCAGAAGGCTCGTTAACCCGAAAAAGAAATAAGGTTAGTAATTCCAAAGATTCGTTAAAACGTACTTTGTTTATTTTCAATCTAACGAACCTTATCTGAAGAACACCTTCACACAGCGGTTTTTTTTTTTTAATATGGGCGTTTCCATGCCCCTTCTGCGTCACGTTAAAGTTAACGAAACATAAATTCGTATATTTCTTTGGACACGATGATAAGTTCGTACTTTCCCATTAGACATAGGCCATAATAGTATTTAATTCGCTGCCATGGCAATTTCAACGAAAACAAGGTTAAAAAAGAAACAACTTTCTACACTTTTTGTCTCGAACGAAACCAGTTCATATTCAAAACGGAATTTGCTTTATAGAAGCGAGTCTAACATGAGTAACACCTCTCAGCAATGGTAGCCGAAGTAACATTCTTAGCTTCTAATCTTCGTAGCGGAAATCTTATCAAAGAGATGAAGGGCTCGCGATCAAAAAATAGTAGCAAGAAATCCTCAATCATCTGCATTAGGTCTGGAGAGTGCACATGAAGACGCGTTGTGACTCAGAATACCCCACACAAGTCAAGTCTAATAGTTAGCTACTGTAGGAGCACTTCATGCAGGAAATATAATACTTTTGATAGCTGCAAACAAGAATCAAATTCTGCTTTAACAGCTCCCTTTCTCTCTGTGTAACTTCGACTTACCTGTAACGCCATGTGATTACAAATGATATCCTTGAATAGGGATCGCATTCCAAGTGCGGCGAATTGTAATCATCCAGGACGGAACGTTTATGTATATCTCGAAGGCACTGTGTATGGTTAATACGTGATTTGCCAACTGTCTGAGAAGACTGCGCTATATGATCTAGTCGTCGAGAGCCCGATGTGGGCCGGGCGCATGTGAAACTGTGAGCTGTCTCGAGGAGACGACGGCATCCGGGCTATTCGTCATCCATCACGCGCACGCGACCACCTTCTCCGAGACAGAGAGAGAGAGAAAACCAGACTTCTTCCTCTTTTTTTCCTCTCCTTTTGTATTTATGATGCTTCAATTAATATTTCCATTGATGTTATTTTTCCTGAGGGGCCCACTTTCTACAAGCTCTGTCTTTTTAGTGGGTCTCTCCATTTTTCACACTTTAAGCAAAGTTATACATGTACCTTATTTCGATCACTTCTGTTTTTTTTTTTTACTACAATGTATAATTACTATAAGGTCCTCCTCAACTGTTTCACATTCTTTTCGATACATAATGTTCTGTTTACCTTATTCTCTGTTGTCAAAAGAAGTGTAACTTATATGTTTTGTCGAAAAATGAAATAAACTTTGAATTGAATTGAATTGAAAAAAAAAGTAAGCAAGTTAACCAACCAACAACGAACCAACCAACCAGCTTGACATCAACTGACCACCGGTGTAGCGAAAAGGTCTCGTCAAGGGCCTGCAAGGAGTCTCTATGAACAGCATTGATGAAGATGTGTCATTTGGACGCAACCAGTGGCTCAACTTTGAACACAGTGACTCATAGACTTCGGATGTGAAGTTAGATCGGGCAAGCATGTCTTGAGGTTACCTCGTGCTGTATTCAGCATCACACTGAATTTTGAAAAGAAAAAAAACTTTCAGAAGTTGGTTATCATTTTCGTTTCCCTAATTGCCATTTGATACTTATGAAAACAAAGTGCGACTCTAACATGGTGCACCGCTGTGTTTTCTTTCTTCATTTTGAGATAAATTCTTTGCAAGGAATATAACATACTTTTATTTTATAATTGCTGAATGTAATGTAGAACCCGTGGCTTACATTTTAAGCGTATTATTTAAGTTACTCTCCATCTTTTTTTTCTTTTGCTTTCCTAGAACATCAGAGAAAAAATGTTGAACTGAGATTATCGGTTACAACGACTTTGAACTAAAAACACATAAAATGCTACAAAGTTTTAAAAATTACAAGAAAAAAATCTGTCCTAGTCTGAGAATAAATGGAAATCACACTCTTTTATAAGGTCAATCCTTTACTTCTCTTCACCATTCTCTTCCCAGACTTCAAAGCATTCTTATAATGCACCACGTTTGATGCAGCTGATGTAGTTACCAGAGCTGACATCACCAAAATAATGTTAGAGGCCCTTTGTTTTGGTCATTTCAGCATAGCTAACTATCCCGACCGTTGATAAATATGAAAACAAATTGAGACTCTAAAATGGTGGTTCCAGAGTAAGGTTGGAAGTGTAGAAACCTAGAGGAGCTGAAAATTAAAATAATGCGACGTTTTTTCAATGGACTAAAACAAAAGAAAACAAAAGACAAGAGAAAAGGTAGACAGAGAGAGTTCTAGACAGAAAACAGAAAATACGATGAGTCCGGAAATACCAAGTTATACGACGTCAGGCTGACTGTGCACGTGCGAGGAACTGAGACCCCCCATCCTTACCCCCCTCCACCCCTCCCCCGCCGCTCCTAGCGCCATTGACACTTACTGGAAGTGGCTATTTAGTAACGTGGCTGACGTTACCCATACTTCCGGTATGGGTTCTTTGTCACGATTATCGAGCGCACCTCGCCTCATCTCGGCAGGACGTGCGCGAGGTTCGAGCGATTTAGCCAAAATTAACGAACTTCCAGATAACTAGTACAAACTTGTACTCGTATTGAACGTTGTGAAGTCTCATTACGACGTGCAGCGAAACTAACCGAGGCTGTGGCTTGAACCATTGCTGGAGCGACATGTTTTCCATGCAAAAGATAAACAGGAATTGATAACGTGCTGTACCTCAAGGAAAGTGCATAATTGCCCCCCCCCCCCCCCCCCCCCGGCCCTTATCATTTCAGTCGACTTCAGTAAAAAGAGTGGCCTAAAGATACAGACAAACAGAAAGGAACTATTTTTCTTCTTTTTTTTTCAAGTTGAGCATAATAAACATTATACAGAGAAGAACGACATGGGATTTTCAAGCGTCTTGTCTTGTAGGTCCATGGTCTTAAAGGCATAATTTACCATTTGCAGATGAAACAAAAACCCAGCATTAGTGCTTTAAAATACTTCTAAAATGTGAGTTAGGAATAGAAACAACCACTGTAAAAAATTTAATCCGAATAATAGATGTTAAGTATTGTTGAATACACAAAATGTGTACAATAGTTATAATAAAAATGTTTCCAGACTAAACCATGTACTGTTATGGTTTAATGAGAAAAATACTTATATCTCCTTATATTTAAGGCTTTATTGCGAACATTTTTTTTATGGTAGGATGACGTGTTGTGATACAACAGACCTATACACATATGCATCAATGCTGTGATGTCTTCAAAAAAATTTAAATGGCTGCTCCCAAAGGTAAACAGGATCTTTAAGTAAAGTTGTTATGAAGTGCGCACAAATACTCACATAATATCTGCTTCTAAAATGGAAAAAAAAAAGAGAGAATGAGTTGTTTCTTTGGCATTCGCATTTAGTATATACTTGTAACAGCCTGGCAATGACTTTTACAATAGCCACTGCGTTTGTAGCATTCATCACTCATAATTTTGAAATATTATTCCATTTCAGCTATATATAACAACCTTTCGGGTAGTGTATCACACCTTTACTAATATTCCTTACGACAAAACGGTCAATACGCTGTTCCAAAATGAGAGAGTTTTGAACTGCTGGTGTCAAAAACATGAAGCCCATTTACGCTTCGTATCAACCAGATTGTCCTGTATATCAAGGTGATCTTTGTTATAACTTCCTTCTACCGCTGTACAAGCCATCCCAACGAGGATGTCCCCAATCGACATCTCTTTACAGTTTCCGACTTGTGATGGCGCTGTAGCTCTTGTTCTTAGACATGACATTGGATCTGTTTTCAGGAGGTATACTGACCTCATTGGGTAGCATAGGGGAAATTCGCATTTGTCAAGGGAGACACTCCGGTATAGTAGTGTAAACTCTGGAAACTTTATAGTACAGTCGAAACTGTGTAAGGCGGCCACCCAAGGGAGGTGGAAAAATGGCCGTCATAGACAGGTGGCCGCTATAGACAGGGTCTTTGACAAGGCTTTTTTTTTCTCGAGAGAGAAATTGTTTTCTCTTGGCCGATACGGCAGTTGGCCGCTATAGACAGGTGGCCGCTAAGGCAGGTTTGACTGTAAAAGGCATGGTTGTGTAAAGCTTAATTGGATAATTTGGTTAGAAACTAGGATTCTTTTCTTTTAAAAGGATCGTGTAGTATTTGTTGGTTGAAAATTTAGCTTTTAACTCTTTGCAAGAGACTTAATACCCACTTTAGGAATTGTTAAAAAGTAAGAGGAATTCAAAATTTATTTGATGAAAATTGGTCTTGAAATGGCTAAGATATCACAAAAGAAAGTAAAACGAAACGGTCCTAATAAAAGGTGGGTCCCATCTTTTATAACGACCGCTTTGTTTTTGGATATCTCGGCCATTTCAATCCCAATTTTCATCAATTAAACTTTGAATTCCTCTTAGAACTGTATGCTCCTTTGAATTTCACAAGAGGTTTGTCAATGGGCCGGACGCATAAAAGCCAGCAATTGCTTGTGTTACCCTTTTACTTGAATCCGTATGCATAAAACAAGCAATAAAATTGCTTGCGAGCAAAAGCTTTTGCTAGCAAGCACAAGCAATTGCTTAGAGACCAAGCATTTGCTTATAAACGTATGCATAAAACAGAGCTTTTGCTTGTTCTTGTAAGCAATTGTTTACGATTTTCCAAGCTCTGTAAAATGAGCTTGAGCTTTTACTTAACTGGGACGTTCCCTTTTAAGTATTATTATCCTAATCATAAGAGAAAGACCAAACTTGTGCAGGAGTGGTATAAATCTACACGAAATTACTAATAAGTGGTGTAAGAAACTTTTTCGTTTCAACAACGGGAATGTCCAGTGGTTAGCACGCAAAATGTGATGAAAAACATGTAGGATGTCTGACTTCGGTGGAGAGCAAGGAGACCTCTCTCCACGTGCGACCTGGCAGATCCGGGCTTCTATACTGAAGTAAGCAGTGATGGGAATCAGCCAGTACGTGTGTGTATAGATGTGTGTGCGCGTTTGTGTGTGCATTTATGAGTGTCATTTCATAGCTCCTTTGCTATGTCAGGAAATGTTTCCGCACACACACGTCCTTTCAACCCTTGAGCTGGACCTTTTGCTAAACAAGCTTGTGCTTTTGCTTGAAGCAATTGCTTACGAGCAATTTTTATTGTTTGTTTTATGCATTCAGCCCGTTATATAAAAAAAATCATTATTAAAAAAACACAACAACATTGGAAACCTAAGACCGGAGATAAGTTATCTCAACCGACACTGTACCACCCCTTTAAAACGTGATTGACAATATTCAGTCAAATCTTGTTTTAATATCAACTTCTGGTAAAGCTGTGTAATCATTCGAAATTTAAAACATAAATTATTTTCGTCTGAAAACACAAAATGTATATTACGTTGACTGTTTAAAGATGATTGTGTGTGAATTAATGTTCTTCTTGTTCTTCCCACAGCCACCCGTCCACTGATGAGACGCCGTGTCTATGAATGTCATTCTTCGCGTTTTTTTTAATTTCATATTATTTTCAGAAATGCCACAATGCTTCATAAATAATTTTTGTTATTAGAATACATGGTCCCTGCTTAGAATGTACATAACTGTGATAGACCTGGCATTGTTAAAACTAAAACCCTTGTATTAACACGTCAAACACACACACAAACACACACACACACACACATACACACACACACACACACACACAGCACACACACACACACACACACACTTATTTGCAAAAGATAAATCGAACCCTTTTAACACATTCAAACTCTTACAATCCTATTATGAATATCAAACCCCCTATAAACCAGGATTTACCAGGAATTTCACCCCCGTGCGCCCCACCCCATAAGCGACATGTCGCTGGTATAATTTTTAAACTTTAATAATTGACCAAACAAATAAAACTAAGAAATAATAACGGGCACATAGTATCTGACCCTATTTGATGAAAGCGTTACGGCAATTTCTATTCCTTGCCCTTTATCATAACTTGTTTATACACATTGTATCTCCCGCAATCATGGACATTAATGTTTAATCACATCCCTTTAGCTTGGTATAAACCCTATCTAGATACCATGTCGACAACGTCATAACATTAGTGGTCTCACCGTATTATCACGAAAATATCTCCTACAACGGCTACAAGGATACTGAAGGAGGATGAGTTATCGCGTGGCGAGAGGTTTAGTTACCAAAAAGTGGGACAAGCTAACTAAAAGGCTGTAAAAAGAACAGATACACATGCTGCAGTGATAGGTAGAATAGGATCAAGAAAAGAGCGTGTGACGTACTTATTTCATGTTTTTGTAGTTATACTCGAATCACGTCAAGTAATAAATAGACATTTCTTACGCCCACCTCATCTCTTCTTATCCAGAACATGTAGAAATTGAATTTATCCTTTCTTGACAATGTCTATTCCCTATACTGACAGGTATCTTGCAGGTTGCAAAACTTGCTGCAATTGCTTCTCACAATATTTTCAGGAATCCGTGAGTATCCCTAAACCTATATCCAAAATTGTATGAGGAATTATAACAAACGAAACAAAAGTTTGCAATGGGTTTTCAGTACACAGTAATGTCCACGGAACATGATAATACAGCATTTGAAAACAGAGTCTACTTACCAATGTACGAGCAGATGAGAGTACTGAATTCCGTTACAACGCGAAACAATTTATATGCCTGTCTATAACTGGCAGATGTCAAACAATAAATCAGCTATAAAATGAATACTTCACAAAAGTATTCTGAGCTACTATATTACATGTTTGCCGTTTATTGGACAGTCTTTTTGTCTTATATGACACCTTTTCATTTTTTACAAGCATGTCTGCTCATTTTTGATTTTCGATCAATAATAATGGAAACATAGAACAAGAGCGGAAACGTCGCTCTGTCTGTGAGAAACTCACACTCCTATGGTCCAGGTGGCGCCCAGTGCCTCGGCCAGTGAACAATGCATGTGACGTGTAATGTAGTCTGGTCTTGACGTTTATTTTCAGAGTTGAAACAACAACAGCAACAACATGACATGCTCCAGGCCTATACGCAGCTACTTTCTGCTGCGTGCTTATCGGTTTATATATTCATCGTCAATTTTTAATGGTGCTTATACTTTACGTTGTTTTTTTATATATATAAAATCACAGCAGTGACATTCGAAGGCGAAATTTATGTTCAGCTGGAATACCCATGAAGTTTGATTTAGTAAATGTCAGGTTAATTACAAGTTCGAGCAGGTTCTTTAAAAATAGTCATGTCCTTTGATTAGAAAAAGAGATCTCAATGTAAAGATGAAGTGCGAACGTAGTTATAAGAACCCACTGTATCACGCTTTCCTAACATGCTGAAGTACTCGTTCATTCATGTATGGTTTAATTTGACATTGTGTGTGTGTGTGTGTGGGGGGGGGGGGGGCTGGGTAACAATCTTGAGGTCAAGACTGCGTGTCAAGAGTCCGCACTCCTGGGCACTCGTCCAGAGTTACTAATGCGTGTCTGTTGAATCAAAGCAAATAATCAGGACAAAGAAAGATTTGTCGAAATTGCTTAAGTTTTTAGGTCTTACTTAAGTAGGTCTTCCAAAGTGGCGCCGTGTTTTGATCATGGGTATATCAGCATATGAAACGATACAAACACTCCAAAACGTGATTTGAATTAAAGAATTCTTCCTCCATCCCCATGCACACACACGCAGACACACGCACACTCACACCTCCACACACACCTCCACACGCGCCCACACACACACACACACACGCACACACACACACACACACACACACACACACACACAACCAATCCTAATTGATATACACATAGAAAAATATATGTTTATTTTTTATTCATGTTCCATATTCCACATTTCATACAAGTTTTATATTCCATTTGATTTAAAAACAAAGAAATGTTTCAATACAATGGTCAGTTTGAAACAAAATTGCACAAATGTATAAGGACGTATAATTGACGTGTAATATGAGGAACCCACTAAAAAGCAGAGCAAATATTTAGAACACTTCTCGGTAAAAAAATGTAATAGTTTATCTGTAATGTCAGGTAAAAATTGGTAGAGATAAAATATTTCGAGAGAAAGATATGTAGATAGATATATGGAGACAGACAGACAGACAGACAGACAGACAGACGGACAGACAGACAGACAGACAGATTTTAACGGGCACTCCATGAAGGGCCAAACCTATACAGGAAAATACTGCTTTATGACCAGGGGCGGATCCAGGAATTCTGTATGGGGGGGGGGGGGGGGGACGTAACTTCTATTTTAACTATAGCACAGTGGCATAAATGATAGAGCGCCATCAGGAGACCGAAATTCACACATGAGTGGGGGTCCTCACACGTCGAAGAGCTTTGCGTATTCTTCAGGTCCAGCACGTCTCTTAAGATATAAAGGCAGAATTGTGTTTGATTCACCTTATATCATAAATATTATTCATTAATCTTAGTCTTATTAACGTCCATTACATGTCCTGACTTCTTATAGCGTTACATTATTTTTTTCGGATTAATGATGATAAACTTTTCTTTTTTCATTTTCGGAATACACAACAATGGACCTTATTTAATTTTCGAACCTTTGGAGTAACGAAACTTACTTCATCTTCGCAATAGCGAATCTTCGGAATAACGAACCTTATGTTCATCTTCGCAATAAAGAACCTTCGGAATAACGAACTTAACCGAATAAAGCGTCGTCTCTCTGTTGTTTCTTTACAGCTATGCAGAAGCGCGGATGTACCGGTATTCTTTCTTGGTCATGAGTTTGTTTATTTGGTGGTGTTTTTTTTTTTCAATATCAAGCCAAACCCAATTCAAAAGAAACATGTTGCTGCGTTCAGAGTGTGTGTGTGTGTGTGTGTGTGTGTGTGTGTGTGTGTGTGTGTGTGTGTGTGTGTGTGAGTGCAACAGCCTGTGTTTGACTTTCTTTCGGGACGCTCACTCTCATAAGCATCTGCTTCTATATCCCACCACACTCAATTTTACTTATCCGTCATGAATGCAATGCACTTAAGAATGATTTCAATTGATTTTGTGCATTGTGAATGCTATTTGTATATACTGAACGTGTAACTTATAATTCATGTGTTACTTTGCATTGTCAATGATGGATATTGTGAACACAACACTGTATGATTTGTGTGGAAACTTAATAAATGAAATGATATGAAAATGAAAATGAAATGTTTGTCTGTAAACTTATGTATCATAATCACCTTGTCATTGTCAGGAATCTATTAATACACCTTGGTGAATAAAGAGGGATATCGGGGGTAAACTATAAAGAGTTTGATTTCAAAACGGGCTGTTTTGTCACAACATTTTACAATAAGCTGAAAAGTCCGCCTCTTCAGAGAGCACAAGATGAGTTCTTTTTTAATAATACAGCAATAACGGTAAAAGGAGAATGCTTTTCACCAAGACAAGTCAAGGCGTGAGAATCATTCGAAGAGAAGACAAATGAGAATAGGAAAAGAAGTAAGAACAACCTTGTAGAATCGCTACGGCATAAAGCGATTCAAGATACACGCAGGATCTATTAACCTTATCTCTTTTCTCTGTTGCCTAATCCGCGAGAGTTCAATCGCGAATCTTAAACCGAGCCCAAAGTTCTGCTCTCTGGCACTTATCCCGGCAACCCTTCAAAACATTTCCTACGTCTAATTAAATCAGCCGCTTGGGAGAGAGGTAAGGGGATGGGGGCCTGGTGTGCCGTAAGCACGGCGAGATCGAGGCAAGGAAACCATATGCGACGAGAAAATTTCTGGCCCAGCCGAGGCGCTCTAATTCTGTCGCGAAATATCCTGGAAACGCGAAAACTGAAACGTCGATTTCCGAAACTCGACTCTGCCATGAATTAGCTGGTAATTCTATCATTTTTTTTCTCTTTCTTCCAGAATGTTGATGTGTTTGAACTCTGTTCTGTCTCCCGCTTAATGAATGCGCCCGTTTGCTGCTGAAGAAGATTTTATTCTTTTTCCTGAGGGGGGGGGGGGGGTAATATGGTACACATGGAGTCCTTGACGGATCTCATCTCCTACAGTGATTCACAAAATTTACATGCTGCTTCTCTTGTGAATTCCTCTTTTCCATGTAGAGTTACAAAATAGAATTGTGTTGCTTACTTGTTTATTCATCTAAAAACAAAGTTGATATTGTTATATTGTATCCATGTTTTGCTGAAACTTATTTAAGTCAAAGTTCCTTAATATATTATGTACTCATGTAAGCGTTATGTATATTGCTTTGCATTTCTTTATATGGATGTAAAATCATTTGAATTTGAATTTGAATTTGATAACACTAAGATGTGTGTGTGTGTGAGAGAGTATGTATGTGTGTGTGGGTATGTGTGTGTGGGTATGTGTGTGTGGGTATGTGTGTATGTCTGTCAGTATGTGTGTGTGTTTCCTTGATCTTTGTAACATTTATGGAGGTGCTTTGTAACGGGAAATCAATATTCCTCACTTTAACCCTAACCACATATAAATTCATGTCATGTTCATTGCCGTCCATTATTGATTCCAAAGAATTCAGAATTGAACATTTATTTTGGTTCATATGTATATTATGACTTTCTGGAAGCATGCGGGTAATCAGACCATGAGAGATTACTCATAGAAAAGACTCTATAGATATACACGAATAAAGGCGAATTGCAGGAGAATATCAACTAGAGACGAATACAAATGTATATATAAATTTTATGATATTAAAAAAAACCATATGTTTGTGCACGACTTCTTTAGCATTCTCCATTTACTGTCCAAACTTACATGCAATGAATTCCATCAGAATGACATTGCTTTGAGTTTTACAATTGAAGAATGCCGTTGTGATGAGAGAGGGAGAATAATTATGTAACGTGCCTACACGACCTTGGCATACTGTTCTCATATATTGGACTCCATTGTGAATTCAAACCAGGCCCAGAAGTATAAGCAAGTAGACGCCTCCATGCACCGTTTGCTGATCGAGTATTCTGTGAATAAACCGGCGTCGGGGATAGAGATAGAATCGCAAATCAAGCTGTGTAGCAAACAGACAAACTCTTCTTGTCTCTTTCGAGCCAGCAGGCAGTGCTAATTCGAAGTGTGGAACGAGCAGCAATCAATCACAGTGCGAACTCACTGGGTGATAATGAGACAGAAATCAATCTAATAAATTATCGTCTCAGCAGGTGGAATTTGTCACCCACCATTACTTGGCTCCGAAACTGGCAGAAAATATCTTCGCTGTGTCGGAAGTTAAGTGCAATGGTACTTCAAGTTCAACTAAGGTTTTGATAAACAGAGGAAAATGTCACGAACAGAAAGTTGAAGTTTCATCAGAGTTGGACATTATGAAAGAAAGTTGTAGAATGTTGAATTTTCACATCAGTTTCCAAAACGAGAATATCGGCCACAACATAATGATTATGCTAACAAGAACAGTTAATGTTACATAATAAAATACAAAAAAGTCTCTAATTAACAGGTGCACGGATCTCTTTATATTAATGAATGTAAAAGAGAATGTACTGTATGCTTTGAATCAAACCATTAAGGCATTTTTTATCATTTTCAGATGAAACAAAAACCCAGCTTCAGTGCTTCAAAATAGTTCTAAAAGGTGCGTTAGGGATGGAAACAACCAATGTAAAAATTTGAATCAGTATAATCAATGTTAAGTACTGTTAAATATACAAAATGTGAACAATATCTATAATAAGAATATTTCTATACTAAACCGTCTGCAGTTAGTGTTTAATGTGGAAAATAGTGATATCTCCTTATATTTTAGGCTTATCATTTTTTTATATGGCACCTGTATGGTAGGACGTTTTGTACTGCCCTGTGGTAATGCTGTGTGGTAATGATCAACCTGTGGCACTGTCCTGTGGTACTGTCCCAAAATACCACAGGACAGTTCCTGTGGTACTGTTCTGTGGTACTAGTCCTGTGGTGTTGCCCTGTGGTACTGCCCTGTGGTACGTCCCAAAATACCACAGGAATTCCTGTGGTACTGTCCCGTGGTACTGTTCTGTGGTACCGGTCCTGTGGTACTTTCCTGTGGTACTGCCCTGTGGTACGTCCCAAAATACCACAGAAATTCCTGTGGTACTGTCCTGTGGTACGTCCCAAAATACCACAGGACAATTCCTGTGGTACTGTCCTGTGGTACCGTCCTGTGGTAATTACCACAGGAGTACCACAGGACTTTTTCGTAAGGGGTGATACAACTGACCTATACACATATGCATCAAATGATTATGATATCTCGAACATTTTTAAATCACTGCCCCCAATGGGGTAGCCAGTACCTTTAAAATGTATCATAAATAATCTCGCAATGGTGAAATCTGAATTATTGTTGTTGCTGAATCAGCGACAAAAAGATGAGCCCGGGTATGTGGGCCTATGCCCATTATTTTTTTTTCTTATCATGTAAACTACTAAAACACTGATTAATTGGTGCTTATTCACGTAGATGTAGTGCAATTTGTCAATCAATAGTTTAAACAAAAACAACTGGGCTCAACGCAAGGATTCATTAATTTGAATAGAAAATGAGAGTTACAAAATCTTCGTGTAAAATTCAGTGCGAGAGTTGCAAAAGGATGACGTAACCGTTTCTTCTTTCTTGCGTATGTATGTCGTCAGTGGCAGTGTTTCGTAAAGACGTGGGAAAATAAAACGTCAAATATCATATCTTGCTCGTATCGTGTCAGACTTTTAAGCCAGGCTGACACTTGCACGACTTTTGGCCATGATTTTGTCGTGGCAAGTCGTGACCAAAATTTTGAACATTTCGAAATTCTCGTCCCGACATGGCACGCAGTCACGACGGGTTTACGCACACTTCACGCCAGTTTACGACTAGTTTGATTCTGTGGCACGCATTGGCACGTCTCGAGCCGCGCCAGAGCGCAAACTAGTCGTAAACTGGCGTGAAGTGTGCTTAAACCCGTCGTGACTGCGTGCCATGTCGGGAAGAGAATTTTGAAATGTTCAAAATTTTGGTCACGACAAAATTTCGCCACCGGGTCGTGAACTATGCGCAAATTGTTCGTGAACTCGTAGTGAACTCGTCGGGATGATGCGGGAGGGTGCGTGCCAGTACGTGGCATTGCGCGTCATGCCACGACTGTCACTAACTGCCACGAATAGTTCACGAACAGCTCACGTCGAGTTCACGAGTAGTTCACGACATGTTCACGAATTGGTGCGCGTTGCAGCGTCTTGCCTTCCCACTGACACGGTCACGTGTACTTTACGCATAGATGGCAAGAGCAGTTCACTACTAGTTTACGCACTTCACGAACAGTTTGTGCATGGCACGAGCAGTTCACGACGAGTTCACGAGTAGTTCACGAGCAGTTCAAGACTACTGCGCGACAGCGGCGCTCGCGTCGGTGCGGGGGTATATATAGGGCAAAAAAATGCAAGAAAGTCCCCTCACCCACCCACCCCCCCCCCCCCCAAAAAAAAAAGAAATCCTGCGTTTCTTGCGTTTCTTTTGCGTTTCTCTTTCTTTTCGTTTCTCTTTTTGTTTACTTCCATTTCTTTGTTTCTTTTTTCTTTTATTTTTGGGGTGAGTGGGGAAGGGGACTTCTTTTCTTTTATTATTCGTTTTAATTTCTCCTTTTCTTTTTTTTCTTTTAATTTTCTTTTCCGTTTCTTTTTTCGTGTCTTTTTGTCGTTTCTTCTTTTTTTCTTTCTTTTTAAAGTTTTTTTTTCTCTTTTTCGTTTCTTTTTCTTTTTTCTTTTGTTTGTTTTCGTTTCTTTTTTCTTTTTTGTTTCCTTTTTTGGGGGGGGGGGGGAGTGGGGGAGGGGGTTTTATTGTTGTTTTTTCGTTGTCCTTTATTTTTTCGTTTTTTCGGTTTTTTTTTCGTTTCTCTTTCTTTAACTTTATTTTAAGGTTAAAAAGAAAAACAAGTGTTTTGAAATAACATTACAATTTATTAACATGAAAACAGCAAACAACAAATATGTTCAATTATTCATCATGTTGTCTCTTCCACAGCCAATCCAAAATGACCAGGGGTTGGGGAGGCCCCCTTTTTATATGGCGTGCCCAAGTCGGCACGACACTCGAATTGCTCAAACTCGTCGTGCCAATGCGGGAAGTGCGTAAACTATGCGTAAACTATGCGCAAACTATGCGTGAACTCGTCGTGCTAGTTCGTGTCAATGTGGACACTAATGGGCATGCATTCGTGAACTATTCGTGAACTCGTCGTGAACTCGTCGTGAACTATGCGTGAACTAGTCGTGAACAGTGCGGGAGCCTCCCAGTTCGTGCTCCAAAATGGCACGACTTGCCACAACAAAATCGTGGCCAAAAGTCGTGCAAGTGTCAGCCTTGCATTATAGAAGCATCTACCAACCTGTGTAAGTTGTTATCCATTGCTGTCAATGTTTGTACCAGATAGGGGTATGCGTGCTGTCACGCTTTTATCTAAACTTATTCTCCAAAGGAATAAACAATATAGGACAAGTCCACCTTCCTATACATAAGGATTGAGAGAATGCAGCAATAATTATTAGTAGAACACATTAGTGAAAGTTTGAAGAAAATTGGACAATCCGTTCAAAAGTAACGAATATTTTAAGTATCTGCGCAGTCACTGGTGGAAGAGAAGACTACTACAGTGTATGATGTCATATGCGTACAACTATGAAAGGAAAATAAAAAGAGAATTTCACAAAACTTTACTTTTTGAATAAAGTGCATATTTCTTTGACTTGCTACTGACGTATGTTAAGGGTAATATTATTCCCCCTGCCCTCTGAAAGAGAGAAGTTGAGTGTTCTTTTGTTATGCGAGAAAAATGGAAATATGTTGAATTTTCTTTATTCTTTCTTTATATCGTTGTACTAATGTGACATCACAAGCTATAGTAGTCTTTTCATCTAGCCGTGACTGAGCAGAAACTTCAAAAATTCATAACTTTTTAACGGATTGTGCGATTTTCCTCAAACTCTCTCTGATGCGTTCTACTAATATTGCTGCATTCACTCAACCCACATGTCTATGAAGGTGAACTTGTCCTTTAAACCTCAAGAACAAATGAATGAAGGGATGGTGGATGAGGGTAAGCGTGGGAGTTTAAAGAATTAAATGAAGGCACTTCACTCACTCACCCGTTTACTATCGTTACCGGGGGTTGCCTTTGTTTCAATCAAGATAATAATTCTGATATATTGTCAAAATTTTGCGAAATCGATATTGTATGATTAGTTAAATGTAGACAGCTGGCTAATTGATTAGGACGAACACGTAATCAACTCAACAGGTGTAAATTCGAACTGTAATTCCCTCCACCTTGTAGAATCAAAATGTATTATTTCAGCATCCTTATCGCGCAAATTAGAAGTCGTATGCAAAAACAAGGTATACTTACCTTTCAGTCGTATCATGCACAAATATTGTATATTGTATACAGCTTTGATATACTGACAGAAATTAGTTCCTTTCCAATAATGTTCAATGAGCTGCCATCAAATATAAAACCAGACTCAAAACATGCAAAAGGAGGTCAGCAAATTAAAAGTAAAGTTTCTTTGTAGCTCTTAACAAAATTCTCAAGATAACTTCAAATCTTGTAAAGTGATCCATTTTGATGTACTCTCTAAAAAAAATCGAGTGAAAATATTCACTCTTAAAAGAGTGAATACAAAAAAGAGTGGATTTAGAGTGAAATTGGAGTTAATTTTGAGTGAAAATGTTCATTTTCACTCGTTTTAGAGTGACCTCAGGGATCACTCCAAAATCTTCGAGTGATCCCTGACGTCACTCCAAAATGAGTGAAAATGAACATTTTCACTCAAAATTAACTCCAATTTCACTCTAAATTCACTCTTTTTTGTATTCACTCCTTCAAGAGTGAACATTTTCACTCAATTCTTTTAGAGAGTATCTAAAGTTGTAATATAAGACTTGACAGCCACGTGTCAGTTATACATGTGTTTTTCTCCCGGGAAATATTTTGATATAATCTCTTGGGGGGGGGGGGGGGGAATATAACCCCGGCGGGAAAGTCAAGTGTCATAATAAACCTCAGAAAGGCAATATCTGCACAATATGTATGTAGGTATCTGTATGTAAGTCAGACTGAGTGTAAATATAAAAAACAACTAACCTTAAAGGTTCTATTTACCTTTGGGAACAGTGATTTTAAAAAATAAATCAGGAAGCGTTCATGACTCCGAGACATAGTGGATCCTTTACTCGCTGAAAACAAAGAAGTCTCAGCATCCAGAGACTAAACGCAGTGAACAGTGTGTCAGTGGCTCGTTTGTAGCATGGAAAATCACCAAATAGAGTGAAATTACTACATGTATGATGCTGTTATCAGAGGAGACAGAGAAGAGTAAGAGAAACAGAGACAGACAGAGGACAAATCCTGTGTCAATCCAATTCATACCAATTTGAAATACTACAGAGGAAATCATTACAGACCATTTTTTTTAAAAATCTGTAACCTTTGGAGAGTAATATGTTACTAAACTACTACACCTTCACAACTACTACTTCTGCTGCTACTACTACTTCTACTACTACTACTACTACTGCTACTACTACTACTACTTCTACTGCTACTTTTACTACTACTACTATTACTTCTACTACTACTACTACTACTACTACTACTATTGCTAGTACTACTACTACTACTACTACTACTACTACCACAAGGGGCCAATATTGCCAGTGAAGCTGTTTTTTTATATCGTAAATCCCATAACTTCTACCATTTCTTTCCCCATGTAACTATACCATCATTGTAATTTTTGATAAAAATTATACTTTATATATTAAGTTTATATTATAAAAGATTATATTACTATGGCAGTATGCAATAGCTTTTGGATGGGAGCAATGTCACAATGATTTCGACAGTGAAAGATACTACTAGTTAAGCAGGACATGATGGTATAGCAGCTGTTTCAGAGAAAAAAAAATGGGCTCGTCGGACGAACTTTGATGTTATCAAACTAGTCGCCCGTGGATCTCTCGGGCTATTCTCATTAATAAACGAGGCTTAACAGACTTGAGTGAAGGTCAGTTGAAAATGTGTCGGTATCACATTTCATCTCACAAATCTTTTTATTTTTATTTTTTTACTTCAAATGGACAAATCGCTGCATTCCCTAAATTCAATCCCCCCCCCCCCAAATAAAACAAAAACTGGGTAGGCCTAATGAAATGCGATATTATTGAAACAAACGTTGTGAGTAGTTACTCATTTTACAATAAATTTTCTTCATATTACATGTATAAAGGTGAAATTATTTACATGTATTTAAATTGATATTTCAAAAATGAGAGTGCACGTGATTACGTAATCAAAACGTTAATCCAGTGTCTCTTGTCCCGTCGACTCGTTTCGTTGAAAAAGTGAAATACATGAAATGATGATTCCATTTTAATGTTTTCCAGGGTTTTTTACCCTTTCTTTTAGAAAGAAGACAAGAAATCAATCATTGAACATAACTGAAAAAGTTATTTCTTATTGTTATCTGAGAAATTGCATGGGTAATGTACAGTTCACAACTTAAAACGTCAAAAGTAAACAGGTAAACACAAGAACCCACAATTTTATTCAAGCTATGCATATTACAATTTTTACAGCATTAGTTATATCACATCGTATCACCATAATCATATCACGTGCATGCATAACGGTCTTTACTGTACTGGTCTGTAATTGATTATAATGCAATCGGGGCCCCGTTTCATAAAATTTGTTATCAATAACAAGCTAAGCTGCTGAATCCTTGCATGTGATAGGCGGAGAGCAAATTTGTCATAGAAATGTGGCAGTTGTTACTGATAACAAGTTTTATGAAACGGGACCCAGGGTTAACTTCCAGCGAGAATGGAAATTGTCATATTGCGGGCAGAATAGTAATATAACATTAATGTAGAAGTGGTAATATCATTCCTGAATTTGACTGGCAGCCAATAAGACTAGAATGAAATGATGTGAAATGAAATAACAGAACAAATATTGCCTTGTCTAAAGTTGTAATATAAGACTTGACAGCCACGTGTTAGTTATACATGTGTTTTTCTCCCGGGAAATATTTTGATATAATCTCTTTTTTTTTTGGGGGGGGGGGGATGTAACCCCGGCGGGAAAGTCAAGTGTCATAATAAACCTCAGAAAGGCAATATCTGCACAATATGTATGTAGGTGTCTGTATGTAAGTCAGACTGAGTGTAAATATAAAAAACAACTAACCTTAAAGGTTCTATTTACCTTTGGTAACAGTGATTTGAAAAAATAAATCAGGATATGACATTGATGCGTATGTGTAGGTCAGTTGTATCACAAAACATCATACAATGTGAAATTTTCGCGATAAAGCCTAAAATAAATGGAGATATCTGCATTTTTCTCAATAAATCGTAATTGTAGACGGTTTAGTCTGGAAACATTTTTATTATATCTATTGCTTGCATTTTGTATATTCAACAAAACTTAATATCGATTTTACTGATTCAAATTTTTACAGTGGTTGTTTCTGTCCCTAAATCACATTTTAGAACTATTTTAAAGCACTAATGCTGGGTTTTTGTTTCATCTGCAAATGGTAAATTATGCCTTTAAAGACGACCATGTAGACTGACCCAAACATTCGTCCCCCCTTTTTTTTCCCACCCTGACTTGAACAATTAACGGACAAAATCACACGTAGACATTTACAACTGTGCATGAAATAGTGCGCACATACACAAACACGAAGAAAGGGATGCATGCACGCTCACTTATACACATGGACCCATAGTTGCACACATACACACATACACACATATATATATATATACACACACGCGCGCACGCACACACACACACACACACACACTTTGTTCCAATGAATTTCTGTTTTATTTTGTCTAATTTACATTATATAATTGCACAAAAGTAGATAAACCTTTTGATTCAATTCGCATGTAAACAAAAAAAGCAAATCGACATTTCATATTCGTCGTTACACAGAAATAAATTGAGTAATTCAAGGGACTTTATAATGAACATACAATACATCAAAGCGAAACACTGAATGGAATATATCATTGAAAAAATAACCCCTTTCCCCTAACATCTTCGTCTACATTATCCCTCCCTCTGCCCCTCCCTTTCAAACCCTTACTCCATATCTTCCCTACTCTGACCTTAATCCTCGAAGTAGGCCCCACCCTGCTTTAGCTTACAGCAAAATCTGGACAATGAAAAGTAAAACGAATGGGCGGAAATTCGAAGAAACATCTCAAGAACTTAAAAAATCACACATACACATTCGCAGGCACGCACACACACACACACACACACACACCACACATACCCTCACATAAACGCAGAATACACACACACACACACACACACAATGCCCATTCATACATACACACGCGCGCATGCACACACACACACACACACACACACACGCTAGAAAATACCCATTCATACATAAACACACACACACACACACACACACACACACACGCACACACACGTCACTGGTTTACAGCTAGTTCCACACCTTGATATCAATCAGTGATTGTCGACGTTACCCGTCTCTACTGCTGTCTACCTAAGATATGAAACGAGATTGATCCACATACAGACACTAACTTTCATAAGCACTTGCTTTACTTTCTTTTAATTTCAATTATACTTTATTTCCTTCCAGCAAAGGTAATACCAATATAAAGAAATATATAAAGTTGACAAATTATACTGTTTAACAATTTGTAATAAGTAGGCCTACACGTCATAAAGTATAATACAAAATTATATATGTACACATGAATACTGATGAGAGAAAAAATGCATTACGCTTTGCTAGAAAAACAAAGAAGTGAATATAGGGATGGAAAAGAGTGATCTACTAAAAAGCACCGCTCGTAAGAACTGGATCACTCCATAAACAATCTGCAAATGACATTTACTCAAAAATTCATCGATTGTACATATACACAGCATTTGTCAACAGATACATGAGGTAATACCATATTGTGAACAATATCTGTTTAAAAGTACAAAGGAAAAACAAACTGAAAATGAAATACACCACATACTATTCATTGAATTATGTCTACCAGGAAAATATGGTGAAAAATACAACAATAAATAGTACGGACAACAGTAACACACACTTGATTACAGTCATTAGTGTCTCCATTAAAACGATTTCATGTCTTACTTTTCACTTATATATATATATATATATATTGGTGAATATACAATGTTGTTGTTTTTCCAAACTACCTTCTTTCTTTGCCAGGTGATTAATGCAATTTTTAAAATCAAGATTACTTTTATAATATGAAAATCCTTTTATTTCAGTCTCGTTTATATACTGTACCAAATAGGACCAAAGAATACCTATAAACTTGATATTAATGAATAAATGGAAAGACACCTTATGGGAATGCAGTATCTGTTTCTGAATTAGGATCAAGGTTTCCGATACGTCTGTGTTCACGGAGTGGAAGTGGGAGTTTAGAAAGCCTGGTTTATGAAAAGATTCCTCCATTTCAGAAAGTCTGGTTTACGGAAAGATTTCTACACATTTTATAGACTCGTTTAAAGTCTGCAATATATTGCTTTGTTAGGTGTACCTCACCGTATCCGGGCAATTACCCCCCCCCCCCCCGGCTTAACACTGGTTAGTGGTAAGGTTAGAGTAAAGATTAGGGTTAGGGTTAGGTTAAGAATTAGGAATTTGCGTTAGGGTTAGGATTAGGTCCAGGGTTAGGATTAGGATTAGGGCCAGGGGAAGGGTTCGGGGTAATTGCCCAGGGAATAATTGCCCTGAGACCATTCTAATTTATCCCCCTTTTTACGTCATGTTTTCACAGGATTAACATGTGAAAAGGGGGATAAATTAGAACTATAAGTAATGGAGGCTTATTTCTGCAGACTAGACTTATTTTCCCCTCCCTCCCTCCCTACCCCCTCCTCTGTTCGTTCCGTATCTTTCGCTCTCGCTTCGCCAATCCTTTACTACACCACGCAGTACGCGTGCACGCGTACTTGAAATGCGTGACTTCTATTCCAATGCCGTTCGCTTCCTCGCGCTGCCCAAACCCACAGCACATGCCGTTGTCCTCATACGTTGTGTGTCGACCGGAGGGTATCTGGGAACGGCAGAAGCAGCTATCCTCTCGCCAAATCGTAAATCGTACATCGCCCAGGGGGATCTCAGCAGTTTGTGTAGACAGTTGATGTGATGAGCACGTGGCGTAGTGACGAACGTGCAAACCAAACAGACTTCGGCCTCTCGGTGCTCTTCTATTCAACGAGCTAGCTGTCGGCAAGAGGTAATTGCACACTCTAAATGCAACCCGCTCTGTCCAGCGTCTGGGATTTACACAACAGGGGGCTCGAGTGTCTTTCGCCTGAGAACAGAATTATGTTTCGCCCTCTTTCCAAACTACTTCACAAAAGGCTGAGGGATACATTTTGAAGCGGAGATTCGCTAACCTTACCCGCCATCACCCGTTCTTGCACGCCGGGGATTTATTCCTATTCAACATCCAGGGCATGCCCGCATCACCGAATGACGAATTCGTGAGGACTGGACGAACGTACTGACTTTATCTTGATTGTTATCATCCGTATCCTCCTGAAGTTCTCTCTCACCCAAGGAAGCAAGTTTTCCGGACCTCTGGTCAAAGGTGAGTGTTTGTAATATTATTGGCTAATCGTCGTTTTGTATATTTTATTCTTTATCATATGATCCACGTTGATGTTAATGTTACTCACTCGCAAGCGTGGGTGTCCAGTTCATCAGAATGATGATTGCAGGGCATATTGCAGGTGGTAATAATTGTCGTGCTTATGTGTGTGTGTGTGTGTGTGTGTGTGTGTGTGTGTGTGTATGTGTATTTCCTTTTTTTTAGGTAATGGATTGTGATTGGCAACAGAGTATAATTCGCTGTACACCATTACATGTTATCAGTTGATCCAACTTGATAAGTTGATGGATGATGTTGCCTCAATGTCATCTACACTTCTCTGTTTCCGGGTTTCGCTAAAATAGTTTACATTCCTTTCAAGTACCCCCCTCCCCCATTCTCGTATAACTTCAATTAGTTGATGCATAATATGTGAAATTACTAATCTTTCGATGTTACCAGATATACACGTATTAAAAAAGAGACATAACGCATAAAACTGGTGCTGATGAATAGTATCTCTTTATTTGTCATTGGTATTCTTTGAGGGACATGGAAAATAATATTCCAGACATATTTTGTTTTGCCCCTAATCATTGTTTTGAATGATTTATAATTTTGACTTGAGATATTAAAAACTTTCTTCAATACACATAGGATACTGTAATGTTACACAAAAACTCAACTCTATATTGTAATGTGACAGTAAAAGAAATTTCTTGCACCCTATAGAAAATTCAATTCCACCAATTCTATAAGCGTCAGTGACTCTTTGTAGGCGTCTTTTTGGTCAAAATAAGTCTACAAAACAAAGGAATGAACCTATATCAAAATGAGACAAGTTGGTCAATGGGAAGAACAGTCAAATTTCCATTATGTGATTGAAATATGTAACCATGGAACTTTTATAGGATATATATATATATATATATATATAGAGAGAGAGAGAGAGCATGTATATATATCGTGAACGCTGCCGCACCTCTGATGTAGTTTTAAAAAAAAAAGGTGATCCCGAAAATTGCTCAAAATAATCCTTTCTAGGACATTTCGTGGAATTCATAAAGAGTGAATTAACACCCGTAACTATTACTGAATAAGACGGAGCAAGGAAATTGCTTAAAGTGATGCCTTTCACTGATGTTTTAGTTTAAGATATCTTACAATGTATATTTCCGTGAATTTAAATGAAACAACGTCAGCATGGGCAACACTCAAACCCAATATCGTGTTCGTGATACGTTCCTCTCTCTGGTAGCTTATATGTGAAATATTCTTTCACTGTAAATGTGAACTGCTTTACATTGCCAACAATAAGGGCCATACTGTCTTTATAGGGTTAAGAACATATTCTAAATTCTTGCCAACCAAATTCGTTGAGAAAAAGTCACTAAAAAATAAGCAAAAACAACAAGCAATTTAGTTTTAAAGCAAACAATTTTGTTAATGTGTGGTGGAATTTGAAAATTTTCTGCAATCAAGTCATCGCTGGTACACGTGTTTTAAGCATTAAAATTTAGTTTACGAAGTCTTTTTTTTTTGGTTCATTTTTTTCTGTCAATTAAGAACCACTGGGTACGATGTTTTTGCTTGGACACGATAGACATTTTGATGTAACATGAATGCATACAGAAGAGTACATAAAATTTTACTGTCTATACTGTCCTATACTGTCCTTTCTATTCTTTCCTGTACACTTTTTCTCCTATATGGGTTGTCTAGTATCGTCGAACGGCCTTTGTCATGTTTGTACACGAAGATCACATAACGCTGCAACAATCTCATACCGGAATTAAGACCAACTGGGGCATAACCCTTTATGAAATCAAATCAGATTTGACAAAAGATAAAGAAGAAGAATTTTCTACCTATTTGTCAACTGAGCATAAAAACTCCATGACAAAGTAATAACATGAAACAGTGTTCTCCGAACCCATCCATAGTTTGTGTTTGATGCAAACGTCACATTTTTTTTATTAGTTTGCAAATTTGTCAAATATGCGTGCTCATTAACAAACTTGAAAGGCTGCAGTAACAGAAATGTTACGAATGGACAAATTCGAATTACAATCAGCGAGGTGCTTGACAAACTTGTGCAATTTGATCGCTCGTTGGAGATTTTGAGCGGCCGAAATCAAAATTAAATTCTTTTTATCATCTTTTTTTTTGCTTGCGCTCACACTGAATACACGCTGAAACACATTCAGCATACATTCAGATAACTTGTGTAAGTGTTCATGAAATGCTTTTATCCGTGGTGTTGCAATTATAAATAGGTAATGTCGTTGTTCAGACATCTTTAATGCCTCATGCCTCAATTATAGATTACAAAAATAAAAAAACCCCACAAAATATTGGCTGCTGGTGTTTTGTATGCCTTTAGATTTTAAGGAGATTTTTAAAGCCGAAGAGCTACACTATTCTTCCACAAGACGTTGCGAACAGCTGGTGAAAGCAAGAACGACCAAGCGTTCGTGAGCCCATTTGTCTATTATAGATGACTTAGCCAATTCTGATCAATTTATTTTCTCTTTCGATCCTCGATATCATCAATTAAACAGGGCATATGCATACGTCTTGGAGTCAGCGATTTATTAGAAAGCTTTTATCTCATTATGATGTTTCAATGGCAATAGATGAAGATGCAATCTCTTTATAGTCACCGATTCGCATGTCTTATAATCAGGAGTAAAATTATGGCCACTTTCATCTACTGCTGGCACAATACTACGTTAGCAATTCATCCTGTGGTTCGAATTAATGGATTTGAAATATATATCTCATCAGACTTGATTAGAATTATATATTGGCTCAATAAAGGGGCGTGTATCAATCTCTCATTCTGACCAATGCCAACGAAATGCTCTGCCGATTCCGGAACTTCCGTCGACTCGAATAGAAAGATTTCTACTTTTCAGAGTATATGCATCAAAGACGTTTATGACGTAAATGGAGAAATAAAAAGGTCTGTAATGACAACAGGTGAGTCAGTGGTAGCTCTTATCTCTTTAGAAAATTTGGTATGGAGGAAAACAGCAGATTTGAGAATCTTAGACGAAGAGTGGATTGGAAACTCGTCGATAATTCTTGATGATGAGATGGCTTCTTCAGTAACGGCTACATGCATGCAGACGTGAAGGAACTGAAGCCTGGTTCTAAATAGTGCATCGGAATGCTTGCTGTAATAGAAGTGTAAATTTGGACATACCTTCTGCAACTTTGAAGCAACAGAGTCTGATTTGCATGGCTGTCTGTTGGGGTTTTGAAAATAGAAATTGAATTTCTGACCATTCAGAGATGAGTTAAGCTTGAAAGAAATATCTCATCTATGCAGCAATATAGAAGGAAAGAGAGAGAGAGAGTACTCTAGATAGTCTTGAGTTTCATATTCTCGACTGAATAAAAGCGGAAGAGCAGATGGGTTACTTGCAATGGCAAAGGCACCCAGCAACAGAAACCCTTTGGCTCTCTCCGGATGCGCTCAAGGACTCTCAATCGTTATTTTCCCTAGTTCGGGTCGGCTGGCAGTACCGGATGTGCCCTTAGGCAAGGCACTCTATCCTCATAGCCAGAGGGGTCTTAAAGCCGTGGGTCTCGTGGTAGCTTGCTCTCAAACATTTTAAGTGTTTCTTAAATGGCCACATTCATCAAATTCAAACAAACAAGAAAGCATTGTTGTGGTTGTTTTACTTTGCAGACATTGCAGAGTGTTTTGCCTAATGGGCAATTAATTCGATTTAACGACATTCTTCCAGACCCATTGTTACTGCTAGTCAATATGCAATTTATCATTGAATTTCTATACCTCTGTTTCGATTGTCTCTGCATCTTGCACATGATTGCAAGGGCCTTGATGATGGTATGTCATAATATAGCGTCACCTGGAAGGTGCCAATATGCCAACTGGAATGTAAGCAACTTACATCTCTTGTGGACAACAATAGGTCATGAAGGCACTCCGCTTAACAGATTTGGCGAACATATTGCTGTTCAATAGCGGGGGCGCTGTGGCATAGTGGATTCAACTCCCGACTCCCAATCGGAGGACCCGAGTTCGACTCCCGTCTAGTGCTTACGTCCTTGGACAAGATGTTCTCATCAACCATGTCCCTCTCGACCCAGGTGTATAAATGGGTACCTGGCGACGCTGGGGTAATAATAATGGCAGGGCCCTCTGGTAGAGCAGTGGCAACACTGAAGAGGCTACCCTAAAAAGAAGACCTTATTATATTATTATATTCATTGCATTGGTATTTATTTTGGTATACTCTTTTTCCTTGTTTAGTCGTATTGGTCGATATAAAGTACAGTTTGCAAGTGACTCCATGTTGACCATTAATTCACGGTTAATCTTAAAATCTATAATAATGATAATGATAAATATAGTAGTGATAATAGTAATAGTAGTAGTAGTAGTAGTAATAATAATAATAATAATAATGATAATAATAATAATGTCTTATTTACCCAGGGTAGCCTCTTCAGTGTTGCCACTGCTCTACCAGAGGGCCCTGCTATTATTATTACCCTAGCGTTATCAGGTACCCGTTTATACACCTGGGTCGAGAGGGACATAGTGGGTAAAAACGTCATGTCCAAGGACGTAAGCACTGGGCGGGATTCGAACTCGGGAGTCGAGAGTCTTATCCACTTTGCCACAGCATAATGAATCACGGACTGATGATCATGACCATCTAAAATACCAAATGCAATGACCTCCGTGCTTTACCGAGGAGTTGACTTTCTGGGAGAATCGATTGACAATCTGACGAGTCATCTGTATTTGGAAAGTAAAGCTTATCAAGATGTAGGGCCTATGTTGACATTACTATTAATCACAAGGTAGAGGTTATATTTAGAGGTCCGGCCGGTCTGTCATTATGCATCGCTGAGAAATCATTGAGAAATTTTGAGAATGAAGATTTCCCTGGAGACCAATAAAGACTAGTGCCATCAGACATAAAAAAAGGACACGACATCGTTTCGGCCCTCTGTTATTTGCCGGTTGATTTAGCTTCGGTCGTTACATCGTCACGGTAAAGGAACCCAATACAACCTTCACGTACGAACGCTCTAGGCTGGTGTATGGACGCAAAACCATCTGGACAAAGATCAGTTGCTGCATCTGCATCAATATATCGAAAGTGAAGCATGTTTTGCAAATGATAAAGTGTCCGTGTGATGTTCCGAAATGTAGCTATAGGCACGTAGTGGTCCGAAAGAAATTCAGCTGTGTATATATATATATATATATATATATATATATATACAGTGTATCAATTTAAATTATTTTGTTTCCATATAAACTAATACAAAGCAATATGCGTAACACTTACATGAGTACATGATACTTTAAGGAATTTTGAATCACATCAAAAAAACATGGATACAATATTATAATAATATAGACTTTGGTTTTTAGATAAATAAACAAGTAAGCTATATATATATATATATATATATATATATATATATATATATATACATGCGTTGAATGCGTTGAATAAGCATAGAGCCAATAAAACAACACACGCTTGTGTTGTCTCCTCACATGCGGTACTGACTGGAAAGGAGACTATGACCGTCTCGCATAGAAGAGCATGACTTTAAGAGAATTGATATTGATATTGATATGAGAGAAATATCTCCCAAGCAGCTTTGCTAGAACGATGGGTTCGTCTTTTGTGCAGAATATCTCATGTTTTCATTCCATCTGTGAGAGGCCAATCAGCGCGATGGCACCTGTATACATACCAAAATGAATAACAACATGTAATAAGAAGGGCGAATCAAATCAAATCAGCGTACTTTTGCCTTCACATATCATCTTTACTTCGTCCGCCAGCTGCGCATAATTGTGAGGAGGCCGCGTGGATTGATCGCGCAGGAGATATGGGCGCCAAAATGTCATCCCAGTTTGTTTAAGTAATTGATCTCAAATTGGAGCGCATTGCTTCACATCGTCTGCCTCACATTCACCTCCGAGCAGATTATCAGGGCGAGAATTCATGTTTGGAGGCAAGAGGCGACGAGATATTGGCAGGCAGCATCACGAGCATTGCGTGGATAGTAACGTTGCTTAGCAAATCACTGCGAATAGAGAGTGTATAACCAGGGAGGTGGAAAGAGATTTTGAGAGAGAAGTTGAGTAACGTATCAAAAAGCGAATCATTTTAATTTGCAAACTAGGGGGACGGCATACGAGGGTCTCATCAGTGTATATGGAGTATGACGCGGATGTTTGCTTTGCTCTTCTTGAGGTATAACTTCAGTGAATTTCGTGGTAAATCTGGAAACCCTTATCGCTTTTACAATGTGATTTCCTTCTGAATGTATCATGGAAGTGATCGTTACTATTGTCATAGATTTGGATTATCTTCAGCTACTGTTTTTGGATAGAAATTTTCTACACCACTGGGTAAAAAACAAATGAAATGTAATTAATAATTGGCGAGCAAGGGAGATTCCCTAGGACTTGTACAACACGAACGCCTCTCTGAGTCTCGGCTGTAGTATTGTGTTTCCATTCTCCACAAGGGTTCAATACGAAGACCCGCTTTTGCTACCGATGGGTACGTTTTGAGATTAGTTTAGCTCTTGGGTTGGAATCGAATCTGTGGAGACGCCTGAAACGCGTCATGTGTTGTTCATCTCAACCGAAGTAAACCCGACGCAGGATGACAAATGACCTCCTACGCAGCCTTCATCCATAGGGCAGGCGAGACGACATGTAAACCATCGAGATATCAATGGCTGGATTCGTCTGTGAACATATATCACTTTGTTTCTCGTTTACGTATTTTGGTGCATGTCGTGAGCTAAAAACATACAGACAACTTCTTCCAACGAGCAATGTAAGATAGAAATTGACTGTGCAGGATACGGCTCTGGTTATAAGAGTGTATTACGCTGGGTACTCGAAGTACTTTACGGCATCCACTTTGTCGTCATCTTCTTCTCTCCCGTCTCTCATCTTTTCCTTCCCATCATTCCCTTCTCTACTTCGTGTCCCTCTTATCTTTTTATCGTCATCTCTACCATCTGCTTTTCCTCTTAACCCTTCTCTTCATCTCATCTTCATCACATCTTGCACAATGCACAATTCACCCCTGCACTTTTTCCCCTCATTCTTCCCTCCCTTCTCCTTATCGCCACTCAGTGAGTGGTGACTTATTATGTTATATTCTTACAATGTTGTATTGTTTAGACAATCATTTCTGAGGCCACTGTCCTCGTCAAGCGCTTGCTTATGACGATGGTCTCCTGAATTTCTGTACATCAAGAATTGCCTAATTTGTCTTTGAGCAAGAGATATACTGTAACTTATGTTTGCATAAATGTATGCACAAAATAGTTTATTTTCATCTTCAATTGTATCAGGGGAAAAAAGTTGAATATTTGAATTAATCATTTATTTGCTTTAATTGTCAGATTCAATTTATACTGTTTGTTTGTTCAATTGACTTTGTACTTCATTTATGTATGAAAAAGAAATTCAGAAATAAAATCAGAATCAGAATCAGAATCAGAATCTCCTCTGTATATATAGTTCTCTTCCTCCTCCGCGTAATTATTTTTATCAACAATTACTCTTCTTTCCCCGAATCATTTTTCCAACCTCATCTTACATCTACCAGGTCTTTCTCTCCTTACCATCGTGTCCATCATCTTCACGTATCCCTCTGTCATTCTATCCCCTTCTTTTCCTCCATATCGTTCATCTCTTCCATTTTCTCCCTCTTCCTCATTCGATCTGCTCTTATTTCGTGTTGTTTTATGTTCGGCCACATCTTCTCGTTTGACCTTTCTTAGAAGAGAGATAGAGAGAAGGGTTATTAAAATCTCTGTGAGGTACATGTAGTATATGAGACAGATATGAATCGATGTGTATGGGGGCTAGTGATGGGTCAAAATTTCACTCAGTTGAATATGCGCAGACAAATGACGATATACACTCGAAAAGAGAAAGAGGGGGAGAGAGAGAGAGTTTGGTATTAACAGCCAGTCATTTTGGCAGATTATAAAAACCATGTCATTCGAAAACTTTGATACCTGTTCGTTTGTTCAGTGTCTGCCCCATCTCCCCTCCCCCACACCCTCTCATTCTCGCTGATTGAGCCAACGAACGTCACTTAAGTTTTGAAATATTAGTGTCGCTTGCGTATATCATAATGATTAATAACCCGAGTATAAAGTTAACTGTTTGAAGTCACCTTTAGTGCGATAAATGTGAGGTCTACCATGAGAACCGTGGCGTAAAGACCTCTCACTCTGTTTTGCAATTCGAATAAAGTACCCTCGATACTATTGCAACCGACCTGAACGATGCCGGTACATCTGAACATAGGCCATTAACATTCCACACAGTGGTGTTATCGCATAGCGAAAATATTTAAGGCACGGATAGGGAGTGGGTGAAGGTGATCAAGAGGAGAGGAGAAGAAGAAAGGTGAGATTGGTGGAGGAGAACCATAGGGAGGAGGGGTGGAGGAGAGACTGGTGGAGGGGGAGCAGCAGGACCAGGAGGAGGAGGGAGACGGAGAGTAAGTGGAGGAGGAGGAGCAGGACTAGGGTCCCACTTCATAAAACTTTTTTTTTTTTTGATAGCAGCTCTTGCTGGAATGGCAATTTTCACGGTAACGACAAGAATCCTGCTTCCTGATTGGCTGTAGCTATAGGAAGTTCCAGCAAGAGTTGCTATCCGATCATCTTTTATGAAATGGGACCCAGGAGGGAGAGGAAGAGGAAGGAGATTGAGAGACTTGGGGAGGAGGAGGAGGACCGTAGGGGGGGGGGGGGGAACAGGACCAGGAGGAGGTGGGAGAGGAGGGAGATTGAAAGACTGGTGGTAGAGGAGGTGGAAGGAGGGGGAGGACCAGGGGAGGAGCAGGACCAGGAGGAGGAAGAAGAGGAAGGAGATTGAGAGATTTGGGGAGGAGGAGGAAGACCGGGGGGGGGGGGGGGAGGACCAGAAGGAGGTGGGAGAGGAGGGAGATTGAAAGACTGGTGATAGAGGAGGTGGGAGGAGGAGCAGGACCGGGGGGGGGGGGGAGAGCAGGACCAAGAGGAGGAGAAGGAAGAAAAAGAAGAAGAGGAGGAGGGAGAGTGAGAGACTGGTAGAGGAGGAGGAGGAGAAGGAATAGAAGGGAGATTGAAAGACTGGTGGAGGAGCAGGACCAGGAGGAAGAGGAAGAGGAGGGAGATGGACGAGGAGAAAGAGATGGAAGGAGGATGGGGCAGAAGAAGAGGAGGGAAGTGGAGGAGATGGAGGCATGGAAACACAGTGGAGGCGAAGTTTTTAAGAGGGGAGAGGGAGAAAAGAGAAAGAGGAGGACAAAGATAGGACAGGAAGAGGCCAAGAGATGACATGAGGGTTAACCTTCCGTTTTTTGCAGTGAGTCGTTGAGGTGCCTGTGCTTAAATTAAAGCCCTACTCAGAGTCCGATTTTTAGTTTTTATCTTTTTATCTTAAATTGTCATGATGAAAAGATAAAAACAAGGTACTCACTGAAATTGTGAATAAATTTATGAAGATTGTCTTCGTCGTGTTCCTCAGACTACTTAGGCATGGGATTTTTCGTTGTTGTTCAAACGCTCCTATAGATTAATCGTCCTACCATGTTTGAAATTCTTAATGACTGAGTATATCTTACGGAGAAAACTTGGTATTCCTCCAAAATTCACCTTCATTGTTTTCTTTTTCACTCAAATCGGTAAAAATTTCACTAGTCATGTTACAAGAAATCGTGCTTTCCCACATCCCAAATGAATTAAAAAGACGCCGGGGAATTGTGCAAAAGGAAAAAAGAAAGAACAGCGGAGGAATGGAAAGCATGATCGTTTGAACAGAGATTTTGTGAATTTCTGCGTTTCTAGCTGCCGGATTTAATGTCATGATTTTACGCTTCTCCGAGATGCAGGGCGAGTGAAGACCAGATATATCTCTTGTCTCTCTCTGGCCCATCTCACGCAACCTTCTCCGATGTAACGGCACGCCGAGCTCGATCAACCTTGAGTAGCAATGCGAGACGTGGCTCGAATAAAAAGACACATGCTCACAAACATTCAAGAAAAAGACGGAGATACATTTATGATGGCATTGGAGTGGGAGATACGAAGAGAAAAAAATTGTGTGTGTGTGTGTGTGTGTGTGTGTGTGTGTGTGTGTGTGTGTGTGCGGGTGTGTGTTTGTATGTATGAATGTGTGCGTGAGAAAGATAAAAGACAGAGAGAAAGGGAAGAAGAAAGTTATCCTGCCTTGATCGAGTGTCGTCGCCTTCGAGAAAATACATCTTCAGGAGAGTTAGCTTGCAGCATAAGCAGACGACAAGAGCGCGCCAAGTGAACGCTCTTTCCTATCACTGTACCTCTCCCATTACTATAGCAACTGTACTGCATTACGATTTCAAGGGATTCGTAAGACGGTGTGACTTGGGAGGGTTAACCGAAATGCATTTTCTTGTCCACTAAGAGCCGAGGCGCTCCCCAGAATTTCCGATGATGGGATGAGCGCGTGATGCGACTGACTACATTTCTTATCTTTTGAGTGCATTGACGAGCGCTATGGCAATATACTTCCACCATATTGTGTCCACCAAGGCTGCAAATCTTTAAGGGTCAGTGTATCACCACTCGGACGCAAAGGACATTAACCCCTCTCATTCCTGCTCTCCTGTGTGAATTTTTGGATGCCATCACCACTCGCCTTTCACTTCACTCGCGTGACATTTCTAGGGGCACTCTTTAGTCTTACTCTATCTCTCTCTCTCACTCTCTCATTTCATCTGTTACGGGCGACAGATTGACATTTGGAATGGGTTTTAGCTCGCGCGAAGCAGACAGTCGATGGGCATTAGGCACTCGAACAAATCAATCGACGACTGAAGTGAACAACGATATACTGTGCATTTGATATGTGTGTATACGTATATATATGTATATCATATTACAATACATAATAAAATATATACATATAAATACAGTTCGACCTCGATTATCCGGCCTCCTTTTATCCGGAAATCTCTATTATCCGGACGCGTTCACGCAGTGAAGGACTTTTTTTCATCCAAAAATTGAGAAAAAAAAAACCAGTGACTTTAAACTCAATTAAAATTTCTACAAAACTCACACGATTTACCTACAATATTCCCGACACAACTGACATAAATTCACACCACATTATCATCGTAAAAGTAAGCAGTCATCACCACCGTTGCGGGGTACGCTACCTGCCTAGCTGCCAGTGCACTGGGACGGCAGCTTGGACGGCAGCTATTTACATTAACATTGTGTCTCCCATATCCGGCCAATTCGCCTATCCGGATGAGCGCCGGTCCCGACATGGCCGGATAATCGAGGTCGAACTGTACATATATACAAAATATTATACATATAGGAGCCCCCACATTACATAACATATCGTTATATATGCACATTATAATCATATACATATTATATTTCATACAAGTAGATATGTATGCATATATATATATGTATATATGTGTGTGTGTGTGTGTGTGTGTGTGTGCGTGTGTGCGTGTGTATGCGCGCACGCTCGTATGTTTATGTGTGTGACAAACAGACAGACAGACAGACATAGAGCGGGGGTGAAAATTGCACATTTGTGCGTACGTGGCTCCATGGCTATATATGAGAATGTATGTGGGCATGAATTAATATAGAAACGTTGTCCCATAGGAATGTTTCATATCACACTCAAGCACCACACCAACTGTAACAATATTGACTTCAATAAGGGTCCAGTATTGCGGAGTCACATCTTACTACACAGTGGTGTAAATCAACTTTTCAGAATGCTCGAATCACCGTGACGAAAACTCGGTATATAAGTGTATATATATATATATATATAGGAGTGAGTCATTTTTGTATCGTTACAGCCCTGATGAAGGTCCTAATGGGACCGAAAGCTCGGCGGCAATAAACAGGCACGTTGACCCTAGTTACGTCCACCATTGCTCTTCTTTTCACACTATATATATATATATATATATATATATATATATATATATATATATTTCTAGTCATGTTCAGTTATGGAAGCTCACACTGTTATGTAGACTATTAGGTAATGACTGCTTTTGTCATGAAAATTTGACGGGAGGCAGAAGTACCAAGCCGTGGCAATAGAACAATCAAAATCAAATTAGATGCTTTCCAAAACAGAGAAACAAATACGAGAAATAACATGGATGCAAGCAAAGGGCAATAACTTCGGAACAACCGACATGACCGGGTAAAATAATCATCCCGAAATCATAAACTAATAACCTCGTTCCAGACGGAATTTCTGTAAATTGGGTTAGAGATTGTAAACTAAAGAGTCAACTGGGTCACTTGCTAGAATATTCCTTTTTAGGATAAATGGGCGAAAGATTATATCTAAATGGATACATCTTCATCTCATTATCTCATATTGATCAGTTTAACGAGTAAATCTCAAGACGCCAGACAATTTCGTTGGTTAGCATGGAGAGAAGAAACTCATTGGTTTCATTAGAGACATAATTAAGAAGCTTTCCACTTAGAGTTTGAAATAGTCTACCTTTTTAATGATTTTAGCTCTTGAAAAGTCTCTCGAATTTTCTATTCATCTCATGATTTCCTAATATCGCTGGAGTTTAAACAATAGGTTTGGAAAATAGAAATCATGGATTGTTGGTTTTTACTATCAGTATAATTGTGATTGGCTGGGCCGAGACCACGTTGCGTCAAACTTATGGTGGATAAAGAAATGCTCAAAGCTTTGATATTTCGAGATAATGTCGTGTCAGGTTCAACAGCAGGATCATAGAAGATGCTGATGTCTTTCAGTCATCTTCCATAAACATCACGTGTCATGTTTCCATGGTGACGAAAACGATCCATTGTCGCCGGCGGCTCTGGCAGCGATACCACATCATTTGGAAATGTGTTTCCCGCGGGACAAAAGCCGCTTAATTCAATACGAACTACGCGCCAGAGTTCAGGCGGACGCGTGGTCGACTAGGCAGTTATCGACGTGTCGAAGCGGTTAGTGACATTGGTCGTGTACAGTAACAGCTATCTTTGTGTATGAGTTTATGTTTGCGTGTGTGTATGTGTGTGTATGTGTGTGTATGTGTGTGTGTGTGTGTGTGTGTGTGTGTGTGCGTGTGTGGATGTATGTGGCTCTTTAAATATCGCGCACATTCGTTTCTAATTGTACGAGACATAATTCATATGTTGATACATCAACCAAGTCATTGTGGAAGACTTATTGGTAGTATAGTGGATGTACATACTAAGCTGACCCGCAGGATCCCAATCATAGACAGTTTCAAATTTTAACTGTAGACAGATGCCATTTTTTGTTCTTGAAATCTTTAAATCTTACCTCATTTTTAGAACTTTAAGTTTACAGGAAGTAAGGATAGCATAAACACAAGTAATAATAAATAATTATAGTTTAGAAATATACATCTTTCATAACCTGTCGGGAAGTACATACTCACAAAAATATTGACAGAGTTGGCCAAACTGTTTAACACGAAAGACAATTGTCTTGAATTAAGAACAAGCTGTGCCAGTATTCGGATCAATCTAAGCGCATTGACATTACCTATACAGAACAGCCAGCCTGCATACCCCATAGAGAGTCTCTACATTAAAGGCATAGAAATGTAGAATTGTAACACAGAGACCGAAATGTCGTAATGCTTGTTTTTCTGTATGGAATGATCCTATCTATTATTCATTCT